>NW_009260684.1:2937922-2973316 GCF_000687185.1 Egretta garzetta
AATTCTGGAAACCAACACCATATAAAACTGTGGTTGGTGCTTGCAAGATTAGCTGGATATCCACGAGCATGAGAAATACAGCTTTTGGAAAAGAGGAGGGTTTTAACTCTGGTATGCAGCTTTGTACAGGTGTCAGGTTCTGGAGATGGAGTATTGCAGCATGTGCTGGGCTATGTAAATCTCAGATGCTTTATTTGATGTAAAAGTAAGATTGTCTCCTTTGTGTCATTGACCCAGCCAATGCGTCAAGGGGGGCATGTTTGTGTCTAACTAAGGTCATTCAGGAAGATTTATCCGTGAGGATAGCCCATTTTTCCCCCCTTGGACACCAAACTGTAGCTTCTGCTATTTATTACTTGAAGATTTTTTTTTCAGTCTTCAGTCCCTGAACAGTGTAAAGACCACATACATCCATACTGCCTTTCTCTCTGTCCTGCGGTGCCTGCTAGCTTGCCTGTTCTGCCATTCACTTTCTTCTCCTGAGACTGAAGTCTGTCTTCTTCACTGGGGTGTTTCAGGCTTGCTAAAGCCTACAGGGTGATTCCACTTACCTTCCAATCAGTTGACAGTGAAATAAAATCATAGGGTATTTCACGTTGGAAGGAACTTTTGGAGGTTGTCTGGTTTAGCCCCACATGCAGAGCTGGGCTGGCGTTGAAGTCAGACTCAACTTCAAGGTTAGATCAGGCTGCTCAGGGTGGTAGCTGGTGACGCTTGGAGTGTACCCAAGGAGAGAGATTTTACAGCTTCTCTGGGCAACTATAGAATGAAATTACAGCCAGTGGGAATTCCCAATTCCCAAGCCCTGTGTTAGTAAAGCCCACCTTATGCTAGTTTCAGGAGGGCTGGGGTACACAGGATATGTCTCCGTGGCTAAAGAAGAGCTGGTCCCTGTACCTGGGATGTAGTGAGGCTGGGGGCTTGCATCTGCGCTGTGCAGGGCTAGCTGCCACTGGGGCAGGCAGGCTGAAGCCGCGCATCATGGAGCTTGGTTCTGGCTCTTCTCTGGGTGTAATGTGGCCCAGAAGCACACTAATTATTTTGCTTTTTTTTTTTTTTCCCGAGTTTGCAGGACGTAACCACATGTTGCTGTCCTGTGGTGTGAGAATGTACAGGGGAGCTGGATGGTGAAAGCCATGGTGGAGGACCACAAAGGGTGGCAGGAGTCAGGCTGGGGCCATCCCATTTGGTCAGTTTCTCGGAAGCATGTTTTGGAGTGCACTGACACCCACGTGGCTCTCATCAGAGTGGGAGTCCCCATGCAACCTAAGTCTTCTCCTTTGGGGAAGAGTCATCTTTTTTTTTTTTAATAGGAGCAGTATTTACAGTGTCTAATTCTCTTCCACGACATGAGATCTTGCTGAGAGCCCACTACAGTGTTGGCTGAGGGATACCAGCAGTCATCTGCGTGCTTTACAAGTACTTAGTACACATCGCTGTCTGTGCAAGGACGGAGGGTGTGGTAGTTTCACCTCTCTTCCCAAGCCACAGCAAATCGTATCTGAGCATCTCATACATGGTCAGAAATTTTTCTTCCAAATACTTCATCAGGGAAGGGTTACACATCCCTGCTGGGTATGGCTCTGAAGTGCTCAGACTGAAGTAGCTTTTCAAAAGCCATCTGAGTGGCACAGGAGCACCCAACCCCTGCCAAACATGTGAGATTTATGATTAGCGTTTAGGTACTTCAGAAAGTCCCCGCGTCCAGGGGAGCCGAGCAGACAGCAGAGGTGCAGAGCCAGAGATGGTGAATGCTTGTCTGGTGCCTTTATATAACACCTTTCACCCTGGATTTTATGGCTGGGGGACTTTTCCTACCATGACTGCTAGCTTTTAGTAAAAATGACTGAAAATTATGAAAAGAAGCACTAAAAGTTGTAAATAAGCTTTCACATGTAAATTACCTTCCAGTATTGAAAGGAAAAGAAACTTTACTCCTTTCAGAAGTATGCACAAACACACATGCTATTTATGACAGAGGCAATAAGAGACCACTGCGTACCTTTTGATTTGGATTAAAAAACAACTAGGGGGTTTTTTTCCTTTAGTATTCAATATTCCTTTAGTATTTTCCTTCTTGGAGTATTGCTCAATGTTGCAAGTACTGCACGTAAAGGCTGTCGTTTGCAGCGCTTTTATAGAAAATTAAACTCTTTATGTCTCCTAGGTTTGGAAAAAGCCTGGTTTTCAAAATCAAAACTTCTCGCCAAGTTGGATCTGTAAATAACCCTTTAAGCAGAAACTCAGCATTGCGTCCTGGGACGGCTTCCTCTTACGTCCTCCAGCCTGACTGCCCCACTGTGAACAAAATGGAGTTATATTGACACAATTAATCTTTCATTAGTTAGTGTAGTGTCAAAACATGCTTTTACTAGCTTTCCTAAGGGCTTGTTTGCAAGCTCAGCCATTCATTTAGATATTTTCTGTCAGGGCTTGGCAAGGCTCGGTGCATACAGGAGGCACTGCCCTGAAAGACCAGCTGTGCAGGAGCGCTGGTCTCCATATACGTGTCCAGCACTCATCTCCCAAAAGGTCTGACTTCAAGTAATGTTTGCTTGTAACAACAATGCAAATGCTTTTTGGTTTTGGGGACAGTCCAGCCGGTTTTTCTCCAATCAGGAAAAAAAAATTGCAGCGCAACTTGGACATTCATTGCAGTACTAATAGCAAAAATATTACCTGGGTCATTGTCCAATTTCTCATCCTTATTACCCAGAACTGCTGCGAGCAATTTGAATTGCAAGTGGTGAGCTGGGGATTGCGGTGCTGCTTTGCCAGAGTTAATGTTATGTTTCCATGTGTTTTCTTTCATAAATTTCAGCTCTGCCTCCCTTTGTTAGTGGGCAAGAGCAGCCCCCCCTTCCACGCACACGCTTGGGACCCACTGTAGAGTTAGCACAGAGACTGGCATATGCTCCTCTTGCTTATTTATACCGCTCCCACTGCCATAAATTTGACGTTGTCCACATAGTGGAGAAAGACTTGTAGTTTCAGGGGGGCTGAAATGAATTGTCTGTGTTCAGTAGGAGATGTTCTGTGCAACCCAGGGTGAAAGAGCATCTATTTTCTCCCTGCTGTGTGATTAGTTAATGTTGCAGATGACTGTGTGCTCCAGAATGGGGGAATTTTCTCATGTTTATTTCTTTTGTCCTAGGCATCTTCAGTTATCTAAAAGCAAGCCAGTCCCAGGATAAGGACAGCAGCAGGTGATATAATGCGGAAACCAGGCCCTCAAAAAGGTGAGCAGTGATTCTTGGCACAGTCAAAGGCCTGCTAGCGAGCTGGTGCGGTCCGAAGGACAGAGCACAGTGCATCAGGAGGCTGTCAATGGGGCGGGAGTGTGGGGGACACGCTGGGTGCAACAGAGTCGTTCGTTTCTCTAGCAGTGTGCAGAGAGGGCTTCATCAATCCACCCTCAAGATAGGCAGAGGAAGAGTCCCTCACGGGGTGTACCCCTGCAGCTTGTGGGGCAGTGTCAGGTGGCAAGGGTGCTCTGTGGAGCCCGCGGCATACACCATCTGCTAGTGCTCCCAGCATGAGGCGAACTGGCACAAGCCTCCCCCTTCTAATGAGGCGTGAAACCAAAGACCTTGTGAAGATGAAATCTGTTATGGACGCTTATGTCTTGCCACCTGAGTCTCTTGTCCCACTACACTCAGTGGCAACCACAGTGCTCAGGGCAGCCGCACGCACACTACCCATGTCCTGCTTGCCCCAACAAAAAGGGTGAAGTCAAGCAGGCTGCCTGCGGCTGAGCTGCTTGGACTTCTTGTGCTTAGCAAAAATATTGATTTCCTTTAGTGTTGTGCCATGCATGTGCGTTCAACTGGAGTGATCTCATCACATGTGCTTTGGAGGATGGGGGAAGGGAGAAGCATAGAGGATGGAGCATCCTCCGCAGTTCTTTGTTCACATCTGCTACATGCTCACAAGGTTTATTGCAGGAGATTTCTATGCTTGATTTCTCTCCCCGCTTTATTTTTTTTAAACGTCTCCTTTGCTTCTCTGGTGGTTCATCTTACAGAAGCATTATCCTCTTCCTAACACTGCTTGTCCTTTAATGAAGTGAAAATAAATGAAGGAAAGCAGGGAATGGGGAGAGCCTGCTGCGAGGCAGCTGGAGGGCTTGGTAATAAAAGAGACAGGTTGATTAGTCAGCAGTGTGGCTGCAGACCGGGCTGGCTGAATTTAGCATCGCACACAGCTTGTCTCTCTGCCTCGTGGAGCAGGGCACCTCAAGCCAGCGTGGCTGTGACCTGTGCTGTGAATGCCATGCCATAGGTTGCAGAAGTAATACCTGCATTGTGCACACATGGGTTTCTGTCCTACTTACCTGCTTCTTTAATAATGCATTGAACTTTTCCTTTTTCTTTATTCGCCTGCAGAAATTCTTGTGTTTCTTTCCCTCTCTGCTGCTTTTGCAGCCTGCTTAATGAGGATTTTTGCATGTTAAAGGTTAAGAATAAAATTTAACTTCACCTGCAGAGAATGGTAAGAGGCTATTTTGAGTGCATGGATGCTATTAGAGAGCTATCCTGCAACACTGAGAGGATCATTGCCCATCCTGAGGGGCTTTTTTGCTTCTGACTTAAATACTTTGTGTCCTTTGTTCTTGCTTTCTTAAGGAGATGGCAGAATACTGTCCTTCCTGGGAGCATATTTATAGGAAGGGTGCCTTTCCGGCTTTTTCATTCGTGTCTCTCCAAGGAGGCTCTTTCTCTGGTCCATGCCTAGTGATGATGTGGCTACACTGCATATGTCCCTTATGGTCATTTAAGGGATAAAACCTACATGCAGTCCTCCTGTCCATTGTGTTGAAAAGAACATGTCAGGAAGAGAAGATTTCAAAAATAATGGTCCAAAAGCAATTCCAGACATCTCATGACCCACCGGGCCACTCTAGCAGCAGCTCATGGCCTGCCCCTTTCAGCTCCGTGTCAGGAGATTTCCTGTTTTCTTTTTTGTTCCTTTCACAAGGAACTGCTTTTTGCAGGGTTAACGTATGTTTCTTAGAGCAATACCAAATTGTTGTTTATAATGGCCCTAAAAATGCCTTGTAAAATAAATGGGCTGCACTGCAGCAGCACTGCCAGGGCGCATCAGGCAGGCAGCAGCGGGTGGAGGAGCTCGCTCAGGGTGGGCTCTGCAGTGGCACGCTGGTCTGTCATCCCTCTATTGGGCTGGAAGCTGCTAGGGGCAGGGATGGGCATCCCCTGCTTCTTGCTCTATCACCTTCCAGAACTGTCTTGGGAACTTTATTTTTTTTGCAACTCTGTTTTGCAAAGCTGTTGAGAGCAAAGACAACTCAGATAGGATGTTCTTCCGAGCTGGTGCTACTTTGCTGTGCTCTCCTACACGCTGCGCAGGGCACATGGTGGTAACCCAGTGTTCTGTGTGGAAAGAGCAGTTGTGCAGGCTTTGGGAGAAGTCCTCTCCCCATCACCAGAGAGGGTCGAGGCTGTTTGTGTTAGTAAGGCTGGCTGCAAGAACCTGGAGCTGATAAACGAGGAGTGATTCAGGCTCCGCTTCTCAGCATACAAGATCCACGTGAGCTGTTTTTAGCGGCTTTCACATTTGTTCCTCTCAAGCCTTGCCACCTCTTCACATAATTAAAATGATGAAGCTTTAGCAGTTTGCTGCTTTTTATGTTGTTGCTTGCCATTGTGGGAGAACACTGGTTGGTGAGGACTAGGCAGAGACTAGGATGCAAATGCAGGTACCTTGTGTCAGGTCTTCTCTTGAGCTGTGTGGAGGGAAAGGAGCACACCCCATAGGTTTAGACAAGTCATCCATGTTACCTGGGGTCATGACAGGGAGGTCACTCCTCTCCTCTGAGGTGCCTGTAAAGCAGGTGACATTAGCAGATCATGCTGAAGAGTGCATTAGCTGGCTTCCTTCACTGACATAAATGCTTTACTTCTTGTCTCAGCCATAGACTGGAAAGATGGTAAAAAGCACAAGTACAGCCGCCCGTCAGAGTCTCCCTCCCAATACCAAGGTAAGAGAGCTCCTTTCTTCCATTTGCTTGTTTTTTTTCCTCCTAAAAGCTTTTTGAGCTGCTTGGACATGGGAAACTGCAGTATGCCCAATTAGTTTACAGATAAAAAGTACTTTTGGACAGTGCTTGTGTGTTTAATCCTGACCACAGTCAAAAATGGCAGGGTAGACACCAGGGAAGGCACACAGCTGAGCCAGCTTGTTTTTAAATCAGGCAGGGTCAAGCAGATCTGTTTCTTGCTGCCCGGCTGTGAGTGCCAAGGGGTGACTCTCTACACATTTTCACATGCATCCTGGGCACAAGGATCCTCTTACTCCTCCACGAGCTCCTCTTCCACATTCACAGCAGCAGTAGCCCAGTCCTTGTTGCTGTAGGAGAGACATGGTGTGACTTGCACTACTCCTTCCCCAGTGGCAGGAATTAGGCCCTTGCCCCAGCTCAGGCGATGCCAGCTGGCTCAAGCTGGCGGTAGCAGCACAGGAGTTGGTCCCTTTTGGAGATGAGGTGTCCTGAGGTGTCCCCAGGCAGGGCAGCCTGGGGCCCTGTGCACAGCACCTGCAGGTTGAGTTCATAAAACTGGCAGCTCCTGCTATCTCTCAGGGGTGATAGGCAGGCGAATTCCAACTTTAGGAAGTTTATGTAAGGCTTGTATAATTTCCTAAAAGATTTCAGGCCCTTATTTTACTTACAGAGTATAACAATGTCCTTATGTCCTTATATTCCCCATGTCCCTATATTTAAGGTGATGTCCATAGCTCCCACCAAGTACAGAGTGACAAGAAACTAAACAATTGCCGGAGTTAAGCCATTTCTAACAGGAAATGTGTGTTTGGCTTCGTGAAAGGCTCACCTGTGTTTCTTAGAGGCCCTGGCAGAGCCAAATTGGCTGCTGTGCTTTAGGGGCCTGGTTATTCTGGGCCATGAGGTGAGACTCAGGGTGGTGCTTCTTGGGCATGTTGGACTGTGGGCCACCATCAGCTCTCACCGTTCTCTCTTGGGGGATCTCATCTGTCCTTGTCTACCCTTATACTGAAGTACTGTGGATCACAGTTTGGGAAGGACCTTCTCCAAGGAGAGGAAGTTTATTAGCACCTCTGATAAAGTCCTGGGTCCTCTGTCACCCCGTGCTGAGCTCCATGTGACATTGTGGGGCACTGTCACAGCTCACATGGCCTGTGTATAGCTTGCCTTTGGGGTGTTGGGGGCTCCATTGCAGTTTCCCCTCTGCTGCACATGCTGCACCATTTGCAGATGTCAGAGGACTGGCTGTTGTTCAGTGGCAACACCGACCTGGAATGAAGCTTTCTGTGAAATTCAGAGGTGTGCTTTCCCATCGGTACTCATGATAACCCAGCACACCAACCTCTGCACCTCACTGCATCCCAGGGCTTTCTGGCCTAGGGAGGAAACACTGCAGATATGCTGATGTGCACGTCTGCTTGGCAAGTGCATGGTGTAGCAGCGGGGATCAGGGATTGCCTCCCTGCAAGAAACTCTGAGCAGCTCATCACTGCCCAAAGCTCGGGTGTGAAATTGCAGCAGCTTTCTGGCATCAAGCACCCCATAGTCCAGGCTGAAAGAATTTCTGCTTAAAGCTAGTACTGAACGGGGACACCTCTGAGAAGCAGCAAAGCAGACAGCACCGTGGTGTTTGAAACCTATTAGTTTTGGCTTGCACATTCTCATGTTTCCTCTGAGCAAGACAGTGAGTAAGTGGGATCATGTTATCGGTTGTAGCTGTTACCAATGGAGAATGTGCAGCCAGACTGATGGCTGAAAAAGCCTGGAAACTATAATGGGTAGGATGTGCAGGGGCTCTGCTGTCACGGTGGGAGAGCTGACCCTTTGGGAGGCTGTGCCCAGACATTGGGGAAGGTCACCGTCGCCTTTGGATCTGCGAGCAGAGACGATACTCTGCTGATTTTCATACCGAGTTGGCTCAAACTGTGCTGCTTTCATGTGCTGCCTTGATGCTCGTTAGCAGACACACATATGGGCTGCAGACTTTAATGGGATGCCTTGATCTGAGTAGGGCACGTTCTCCTTCACAGATGTGACCTGAAACGCACATGTATTGTTTCAGTTGGATTGATGACCCCTCGGGAGCTGAAATGCTAATGGAGCCCAAACCAGACTTCAGTTAAAGATATAAACAGAAACTTTGTCTTAATTTAAATTCTGGGCAAAAGATCAACATTAAATGCAACATGATGAGAATCCAAACACAAGGGTGCAGAGTTGCATTGTTCACAACTACTGTAGTTTGACCCCTTGGGTGTGTGGAGTGTTTTGTTTGTAGTAAATATTTTTGAGGTTAAGACATCAGAGCCCAAATCTGACACTCTGCCTGCAAGTAACACCTCCCTTTGGCACAAGCGCACAGTAAGGAGCTTTCCAAAGGCAAGCAAAAGTGACAAGACAGTCGCCCTTAGTAGGCATTTTCACAGCCAAGTCATATAGGTTTACAATCCTTGGCTTTTGTTTAGCTCACAGATGTAATTACAAAAATGTGGTGTTTCTCATTAAGTGTCCCTCTCTTGTTTCTTCCTGTAAAGATCTGATGTATGTTATATGGAGGAACACAGTCTGTTTCAACAATCATCTTCCCAGTCTGTGGGATTATGGCGTGTTCTGCAGGGGAGCGGCGGGGATGAAAGAGAAGGCAGAAACCAAGCAAAACAGAGGGTGATTTTAGGGCTGGTGGGACATTTTGCATATTGTACTGGAAGCTAGGGGCAGCAGCAGAGCAAGCGTTCCCCTTTGCTTTTCGGGGTGAAAGAGGATTTCAGTCCCTACAGTCAGCTGTGTCCTTGGACACTCCGGCTCCATCACCAGTAAAAGGGACACTTTAGGACTGGCTGAAGTGCTGGTTTTTCATGAAACAAAGTGATTCACTGGGAATTGGAGAAAAGCCACCAGGTTTTTTTGACCAGCACTCAGAAAACGTTCTCCAGTGTTACCTGCCCAGGCCAGATAAGAAACAAGCATCTTGCGGACTAAACCATCCTGTTCCTCTAGAGTAAGGCATTCTATTCATTATTATGAATAAAAATATTGAGAGAATTTAAAATACAAGATAGCTGGTCTCTGCTAATGAGAAAGCCAAGCAAGATATTATCAGTGTTTCCCTCTGGCCTTGTAACCTCTGTACGCAGCAAGCCTGTAAAATGGCATCAGCCGGCAGCTTTGGCATCCGGGCTGACAGTGTGCCTGGCGTGGAGGCTCCAGAGCAGATCTCTTTGGAGCTGGGCGTTGGAAGTGAGTGG
Source organism: Egretta garzetta (assembly GCF_000687185.1). NCBI lineage: Eukaryota > Metazoa > Chordata > Aves > Pelecaniformes > Ardeidae > Egretta > Egretta garzetta. The sequence goes on from NW_009260684.1 coordinate 2,947,187, forward strand.
GGATCAATATGGTGGGCAGGATTTGGGTACGGTCCAGAGGAGCTAAGGTTGAGAGGGCCGAGTGTGATGTATCCATCTTCAACCACATGCGCTCTTTCTCATGTACAGATTTTGAGGCTTGTTCTTGGCTCCCCTATTAAAAAAGCCTTAAGTGCATCCTGCTTTTTTCTGTCTTATTGGCAGCTCTCCTTTTGTTGTAAAAAACCCTTAACTTTTGTGTTAATGCCATTTTCTTCTGATTCTTCCTGCAGTTTTTAGGTTGAAGCTGATCGTATTTGGTTGTTTAGGTGTACTTTGAAATTCCTGCTTGAAAATCATTGTATCGTGATACTGAATACTACTCCCGAGTGCATTTAAAACCATCCCATACATTCTGTGCAGGGCTTCCTCTCACACGGGCAATGGTGGCAGCCTCCAATTTCAGTATGCAATTTCTGTCCTGGTTTGAGAGTAATCCTGAAGAAGAGGCGCAGTCCTGAATTGTGCTTGTCATGCCATCTTTATGTAAAGAAATGGCTAGTAATGAACAGAGAAGGAAGGAAGGCTTAACTCTGCTGTATCAGCTCTGTCTTTATTCTTAGAGAAGTCTTTCTGCTGCTCCTGCTTTTCTTTGCAAAATAAGTCACCAGACCCATGTGTCATAAGTAGCTGCGTGTTGTGTGTAGTATTTCTTGCTAGTATTGCTTGCTAGTATTGTGTGTGTGTCTTCATACGGTGACTGGGTCCCAACAGGCTCTAGAATTAATCTCAAATAAGTTCCATGTCCATATACTATTTTTAGAGGCATACAGCTGTCTCAGAAATTTACTGCTCTGCTGGGATTGTGCAGCGTCGATTTTGACTGCGGCGTGTGCTGCAGCGAGCAGAAAAGCCCCGCTTGGTTTGGAGTGAGTGAAAAGTGGAAGGATTAAAACCATGACTGGTTTTAATAGCAAGGGATTGAAACCAGCTGAGGGGAGGGTAGGTTTCTTTTTTAAAATAAAATTGTCAACCACAGCTGATCCCTTTCAAGATGCTTGCTCAGGCCCTCGGGCTGAGGCTTGCGCTCCTCGCCCAGGTGCTGTCACCACGGGCATCCTCTGTGCTCCATAGACAGGGGCTCTGAAGGGCCACCCCAGTCTGAGATGAGCCCAGATCAGCAATCAGAGTTAAGGGGGAGGGATGCAGTGAGGCATTTCCAGGCCTGGGTTTGCTTTGGCTGGGTATTTATTGCACATTATTCACACAAAGAGTTTCATTGACATAACTGAGTGAAAATCGTATCTTCAGTTAAAGCAAAAGAATTTTATTTATTTTTATGAGAGCATCATTTCAGTGAATCACTGAATTTCTTCATTCACCTTGGTGTGAGACCGTTGGCTGAAAAGAAAATAGGTGCCAATGGGTGGAAACAGGCGCTCTGAGGAGTGGAGAGGTGCTGTCAGAGTCTGTAAACAGAAACATATTTAGCCAGTGTGGCAGCAAAACTGTATTTTTTTTGTTCATTTCCACTGTATTTAACAGTATGCTAGTCATCTGCATGGATGTGGCAAGCAAGCAGCATTTCTTTTATTTATTTGAAGCTAGTGAATTATCTAGCCTTTAAGGCTTCTCTGTGCACATGAGGCAGAACTAAAGTAATGTGTGCTGACCTTAATGCCTGAATTTTTAGGTGTGGCGTGCACTGCAGTAGCTAAAATGGCTCTTAATGTAGCTTTTGTTTTGGAAATAGACTGATTAAAAACTTGACATGAATAGGGGAAGGGTAGCTGACTCTTTAATTGTGCTGCCACCAATGCTCTTGAAATGACTTGAAAACAGCAGTCTCCCGGGAGCCATTCGGATGAATACAAGCTAATGTCATACTGGAAGGATCCTTTCCCAGCTGCTCAGTTTAAATGGCAGAAGTCATGATTTGCTCGGATCACGAGAGCTTTTAATTCGTCATTTAATAACAGGTTTCCCTGGATGGCATATTGCTTTTACGCTTCCTGCTGCACATGGGAAAGGTGCAGGCAAGGATAAAACGCGCTTCCCCCAGCGGCAGCGTTCAGTGGAAGGGGTGTTGGTGTTGGACGTGAGCCACTCTGTTCAGTAAATCCCCGTTTGGAGGATCCCTGCTTCCATCCTGTCCAATCTATGGACTCCGTGTCCGCTTCAGGAAAGTAATTGCTGACCTGGCCTCTAATTACTGGGGACAGGCTGATACCTTCTGTGAGCCGCTGGCTTGCAGGGCAGGCTGTGTGCATGCTGGACCGGGGGAACCGTAAAGTCAGCACAGTGCAGTTTGCTGTCGATTTGGGCTGCTTTTAGCCCACAGTGACTGTTCTTAATCCCTGGACTGAGCAACATGTTTAATGAACTATTTTTAAGGGGCAGTTGTCTGGAAGACTCCATGGATTCTCATCTGTGCTGAGTGTTTTATATTAAGTTGTAGGCTGTTATCCTCACTTTTTGCACACCCTCGTCGGCAGTGCAGAGGCAGTAAGATGCTGTAGGCAGCACCATGCTTTGTTCTGCCTGTCAGCTGCAGTTGTAAATCTGTGGTCACAAACATCAGAGGATCTTGATGAAAAGAAGTTGCCTGTGAGCACCTCCTCTGTGAGAAGTGGAGAACTGTCGGGGTTAGGAGTCCAGCCATCTCTCTCTGAAATTTTTGCTCATCAGTTCCTATTTGAATTCTTTTCTCTTCTCAGGTCACTTCACCTGGGAAAAATACCTGAAAGAGACATGTGCCATCCCAGCTCCTGCCCATTGCTTCAAGCAGGTAAGAGGGTGAATGAAAACAAGAAAGGCCAAGGGCGATGGTCCATTGGTGACCCAGGAGTTCTGTGCCTGCAATAAGCCCCTTTTTTGGCAGGGAAGATACTCAAGCATATTGGAAACTTGATAGAAATCTAAGTTTGCTGAAGCAAAGATAAAAAAAGATATGTTCAGGCACTTCAAATGTTAGAGTAGTGCAGAAGACTTAACTTCTGAGTGCCTGAGTAGGAACACCAGAATGTTTTTTCTCACTGCTGAGCACAGGGAGAAAATGTTCTGAGTAGGCTGTGATCCAGCTTTTGGTGGATCCTGCGCAGCAAGGAGATTTTCTTCAGAATTCACCAGGTCTTTGTGAACTGAATAGCATGCCCCAGGGCACTGGGTACTTGAGCACAGAGGTGATAGCTTTGAGTACAGGGGATACAGGAGTGAACTGGCATGGCACCCCTGGGTCCGAACAGAGGGGCAGCAGCACAGAGGAGGATCTGGTTGGGTCTTGGGTTGGATGGGTGATTCTCCTGAGAAGAAGGCTAAAGAAGGGTCAGTCTTGTTGTCTAGATGATGCAGTACTGAAAGACGGTGGTCTAGGTGACAGATCTGCCAGGGCTCGCCAAGCTTTCTTTGCAACTCTGTGGTGTCTGCTCCCATGCTGTGGTTGGAGGATGCTATCAGTCTTTGGTAGATTCAGTTTTGATGCTGTTAGGGCTTAAGCTTTATGGCTGAGGTGGTGCATATATAGGAAATCCTGTTTCTAACTGGGTCTCTGTTCTTTTTTTTGCAGTCATACACTCCACCTGCAAATGAATTCAAGATCAGTATGAAACTAGAAGCCCAGGACCCCAGGAACACCACCTCCACTTGCATTGCCACAGTGGTGGGTCTGACAGGCGCACGCCTCCGCCTGCGCCTCGATGGCAGTGATAACAAGAATGACTTCTGGCGGCTGGTGGACTCTGCTGAAATCCAGCCCATAGGAAACTGTGAGAAGAATGGAGGGATGCTGCAGCCTCCACTGGGTGAGCTGAAGTTCAACTGCCCAGCAAGTGCCCACATTATCTGTGGGGAAAACCCTAGCTTTTTTTATATGTCTGTGTTTGGGACAGAGACCCATGGACTGCACCTGCCTACCTCTGTGATGTAGACCAGCCCTGTTAGCTTGGGCTGTTAAACAGATGTATCCCACATCAGGTTTGTATTTCCACATGGACATCGTGGCATGGATAGGGAGATGCTTTAGAGTGTAGATGAAAGAGCTCTTTGCACCTAGGTGAGCTGCTTGCACCCTTTGCAGCTCAACTCAGGATTAGCATGTGCTGACCATGCTCTCATGCCTTCTGAAATTCTGCCTGCATACCTCAACGGAAAAACACATTTTCCATCCATTTGTGTGAAAGAATGCCAGAGCCACTCCGTTTCCCAGAGGACACACAAGCAAACAAGGGGCACCCCAAAGTCCTGGTGACCCAGGAGTGTGGGGGTAGTGTTGAAGGCAGGGCAACTTCCCTGGGTGACTGCCTGTACAAGTATGGAACAAATCCAGGTTCTTCTTTTCTGGGAGACAGCACACAGTCACACAGGCAGTGCTGGCACATAGCTCTAGCAATAGCTTGATCTCTGGCCATTGCCCATCACTTTAGGCTTCTGATCCTGCTTGCAAGCACTGTCATCTCAAAGGTGCGCTTGACATGAAATGGCTGCCATCCATCAGTGCTATGGTCCTCCTTCGAGCTGAGCATGGTACTGGTATCTGGATGAAGGTGCTTTGCTGGGGATCTGTAAATCTTGATGTAGAGAATAATCAGGAGAGCAATTAGAGCTGAGGCATCTGCTGTATCACTGCTAATCCTAACACTGTGATTTCAAAAGCATTTAAGTTTTCATTCGTGCTGTCTAAGTGTATTTGTGCCTGAGTGTCTTTGAGGCAATAGCAGGTTAGCTGGAGACCATCTGATGAGGAAACAGGATGTCTGAAAAGGTTCACAGTGATTTAAGTCCGGTCTCATGTGAAGGGACACTTGCAATATTTCATTTGTTTATTTATTTATTTAATTTTGCTCAGCTGCAGCTCTATAAATAACTTGGGAAGTCAAACACTTCTTCCAGTCTTGTCTTCAGTTAAACACACTTTTTTTTTTTTTTGACACTGGCTAAATTATGAGCTGATTTCCTGGTTCTTTCCTGATTAAGCAGCAAGATTAACCTGCTTTTGCATTCTGCTGCCCATTATTTTTGAAGTGTCTTCATAAATCTCTCTCCCAGTTAGCACATCCCCAAATAATATCAAGCCCATCTGTAGTGACGCAGGGAACCTTCAATAGGATACCTTGAGTTAGGAATATTTTTATTCATGTTTTTTTCCTGGTGCACCATTTGTGAGCTTTGGTGGAAGCACGGTCTAAGTTGCAATGGAATACTTGGGGCTGAACTTCCTGAAGAAGGAAGAAACATCAGCAGGTGCATGTTTTGGCACATCACACCACATGAAGCTGTGTGTATGCAGGTCTAATTATACCCTTTCCCTAACATTAAAGCTGCCATTTTTTATGTTACTTTCATGCATGCTGCTGTCCATTTGCAGAGATCTCTTTAAAACCCTGGTCCCAGGGTGCAGCTCACCGCTCTGGCACAGCCTGCCCAGGAGGCGCAGGTACCCGTCTTCACTGACAGAGATGGGTTCCTCCTGTGCCTTGCCTGGGTTTTGCCAGCAGATGGCAACAAATGTAATCGAGTTGCAGAGCAAAACTCATCTCCGACAGTGCCAGAGGGGAGGTTTTGTAGCCTGGAAGAAGTCAGTGTGCCCAGCTCTGATCTGTATCGCCTGCTTAACCTTGGACCAGGTTCTCTGGCACCCAGCATAAAGATAGGTAACAAAAAGCTTGTTCTGCAGTTGTCCTTTCTGCCTGCAGAGTGCAAGGGCCCAGAAAACACGGCAAGGATTTTCTGTGCTCCTTGTAGCATTTTCTGCTTGTACACATCTGCTGCTGCTCCCCTTCTTTACACAGATAATTGATGTAAAAGGTTGTCTTTGCCTCTCTGGGAGCTTAGCTCTCCCATCTCCTGAGGTTTGTGGCTAGCTTGTTCGGTTCCCAGGCTGCTTTGACAAAGTTGCAGGGCTGGCAGGGTGGCCTGTACTGAGCTGGCTGAGTTCTGGCATCTTGGCCCTGGCAAAACTTTGCCATGTTAATCATCTGTCTAGGTCCAGTCCCAGGGTTACCTTCAAAACACCATAAATACAGAAAGTGCAATGCAGTGTTCAGCTGAGCAGCAGAAATTGCCTGTAGAGGAAGATGTGCATTTAGCAAAGATGGTGTTTTGTGATATCTGGAGACTTTCGTTGGTTGTGCAGTTGTACTCAATGCCAGAGACCCAGAGCGTGTGAATTTACTTTTTTCTTCCCAGAAGCTCCTTCCTGTTATTTCTCTACTTTTTTTCACAGATGATGTCAAGCCAAAAATTGCCATCCTTTCCTGCAATGATTAAATCTGTTCCCCAGCCAAGTCACAACCTCTTTATTTCTTCAGGTTAGCTTGCCTGCAGCTCATTCTAAAAGGTAGAAGAGGCCACCCAGAAGCTGAGATTCCCTACTGAGGAAGAAATTCCATAGTCTGAGTGTGCACTTGCTGATTCATGTCTCCCCTGTAGTAGGATCATTGAAGCTGCCAGCACTAGTGCTGCACAAAGTGCTCTGCCTGTATGGTCAATGTACAGACTTTTGTTATGATAAGCAAATATTGCAGTCAAACATCCATTTCCAGATGTTTCTTTTCAACACCATGATGTTTTGCATTCAGAGTATCTGAAAGAGGTCAAACTTACAGTGTGAGGAGGAGGGTGGTGTGGGATCACAATGTGTGCCCGCTGCAAAGTTCCCATCAGAGCAGGCATGTGCTGCCCAATCCAGTGGCCCCCACAGCCTTAAAGTCGCCATTTCTGCTTCCTTCTCTGCAGGCTTTCGCCTGAATGCCTCCTCTTGGCCCATGTTCCTTCTGAAGACTCTGAATGGAGCAGAGATGGCTCCTGTCCGGATTTTTCACAAGGTATTTTACTGTACTGTTTGTGAAGACACCCTTCTGGCATGTCCCCTTTACTGCAGAGCACCAAAATCACAGCTGGCGTCTCATGTGAGATCTGCTGATCCCAGAGGAGATGAACATTGCCCAGCTTTGCCATGGTGCTGCTTCTCTAGGACAGATCCATACCCTCTACTTCTGTGTCATAGCAGTGTCAAGATGCAGACAGAGGTCTACTAAGAAAGTGGCTTGGGCTTCAGTGCTTGGGCCTGAGATGTGCTTGTTTTTCACTTGGGCTGCAGGTGCTACTTAAAGTGAGGGATGCAATATGTGAAAGTCAGCACCTCTCTGAAACTTTTTAATGTACCAGAGCTTGCAAGGAGTGCAAATATTGCTGTGAGGCAACACTGCAAGTATGATTTCATAGTTTGTATTCTCACTCCCTTTGTGAAGTCGGAGAGAGACAGAAGCCAGTCTAGAGGCATGCACTGTGGTATGGGACAGTTGGTGTGGCTTTAGTGTATCTCAAGTGTAAAAAATAGGGAGAACAAGCCCAGATGAGGATGGATGGCATCTAGCAAAAGCATGTCTAGCAAAGCTGAAGGTGGGGGAAGAATGATGGAGAGAAACTGTCATATCTCAGGTTTTCCTGCTCTGGGATAATGAGGTGAGAGGATCCCAGAGAGGCTTTTTTCTTTGGAGCTCTATTTTCTGCCTGTGGTGCATGACAGACTTGTCACAGGGTGTAGTGTTAACCTATCACTGTCTGGATTTGGTCCAGCCGCCAGGTGATGGCAGAGCAGTCAGTAGCGGACTTCGTTGCCTCTTGGCTTAAAGGGCACATGGTTGTGTAGCTAGGCCAGTGTGTGCACACCTACTTGGGGTTCAAATCCAGCCCACTAGCTCCCTTCTTCATCTGCTTGTGGAGGTGAGTTTTCTGATGGAGGGGACAGCCCTAGTCTGGGGAGGCACTGGCATATCCTCTTTGAGCACATTTTCAACTTCTTCTTGTAGGAACCACCATCTCCATCCCAAAACTTCTTCAAGACAGGTATGAAGCTGGAGGCAGTGGACAGGAAGAACCCTCACTTCATCTGCCCGGCCACCATTGGGGAGGTGAGAGGTTCTGAGGTCCTCATAACATTTGATGGCTGGAGAGGTGCCTTCGATTACTGGTGCCGATATGATTCCCGGGACATCTTTCCCGTAGGCTGGTGCTCGCTGACTGGAGATAATCTGCAGCCCCCTGGAACAAAAGGTAAGGCTCACATTGTTGCTTCCCTGTCTTCCTCCTCTACTCAGCTCTCAAAGGGCAGCAAAACAGGCAGAGGCCAGCAGCAAGGACATCTGGGTGCCCTGTCTGCTGCTTCATGTGTGGTAAAGGTGCAGAAGATCATACCTATTAGCAGTGTGACAGCCTGGCATCAAGGTGCTAAGGAACAGCTGTCCATAAAGATGGATAAGATGATGGCTCGCTGGAGGGATGGTGCTGTACAACATTGCTGAGGTCTGCTTCTCTTCAGGAGTTCCCTTGGAGTCTTTCCTGCGTCTTTAGAACATGCATTCATAGGGGCTTTTTCACAGGGCCACTGGGCTATTTGTGGATATAATAAGGGAATAATGAGAAGTTGCAGGGCTGCATCTGTTTGTACTTCCGACGGTTATCTTGCTCTGCCTTATGCTGTGATCTCTGCTGTGAACATGGAAAAAGCAGGTCTGAATCAGGTCGTACCTGCCTTGTTCCTTGAGCTGTGATTGTTGGTTAGGAATGGTATTGGGGAACTTGCTACCTTGCAAAGGTCCGGGCATTGGCTGTTGAGATTTTCAGATGTGTCTCTAGCTTGCTAGCATTGCAGTTGTGTTTAGGACCAGGGGAGCTGTCATTGTCCTCATGCACATCCTTCTGGCATTTGCTGGCTGGCAATTCCAGTCAATGAAATGAAAAGCAGGAGAGCAACCTCTCTACTGGAGCTGAAGGATTACTGAGGAGAGGCATTTCTGTGATGAGACTGTTCCTCTTGAAAATCCAGGGTCAGCTTGTGCTAACCCATCATGCTGGTGTTTTCTTGTCCTTCCTTGATGTGAGCCTGTGCTGCAAGGTTGGTATTGGGGTGGGTTGCCTGAGGTCATCTCGCATGGCCTGTGTGCAAGCCAAGCTGTGGGCTCCCCTCGGGTGGACATGATTTCTGTTATGGTTGGGAACTGAAAGGCGCTCTCGCTGTTTATCTTGGATTTCTTCATTTGGCCTTGATGTTCCCTGCCTCTCCCTTGCTTCCTGCTGTTTGTTTGCATCCTGCCCACTGCCACCCTGCAGGCTCCGCAGAGCTGCTGGGGACCTCCCAGCTGGTGGCTGACCTATCCAGCAGTGCCCTGGAGTCAGGAGCTCATGCACAGCATCTCCAAGGTGCTTCTTGGGTACCTCATGAGTGGTTAAAGACATGCTTGTGTTGGGTGGGAGCTTTCCTGGCAGTAAACTGGGGGTGGAAGGTTTCAGGAGCAAGGTGGAAGCCGCCTTCCTAGGAGAAGTGGGAACCTCTGTCTGACCCGTGGTGCCCAGTGCAGGCAGCTCTGTTCCCCTCCAGCCTCCCTGTGCCACGGGATGAAGCTGTGAGCAAGCAGAGCATCCAGAAATAACGCCCTATCATGGGGTGACACTGTGGTAATCTTGAGAAGCGTTTGCTTACCCCCTTGGCAGGCTGCAGTGACAGGCTCTCCCTCTCACATTGGCTCCGTCACCAGAAACTCTGCAGTTCCCACTAATGTACAAAAACAGTGAACCCCTAAAGTCACATCTCCCCACTCCCGGGCAGAGGCAGCCCTTGCTTTCCGGCAGATTTCTGCTCTCTTTGCCTGGTTTTCAAGTACTGTAGCAAAAGCGGGGGTTGGCAGAAGTTACATGAGCCAAGCAAAAGTGCCGTGGAGTCGGGATGAGCCTTGTCTTTGTGGTATTTTACTTTCCTTGCTGTGGCTCCCCTCTCCCTTTCCTGCCGTAGACTTTCCAATTTCCATTTTGTGGGATTCAACCAAAAGAAGGGAGTGCTAGGAACTTTTCTCGTCTGTAATTAAATTCCTCCGTTGTTCCTTTACTCCTCAGCCCTGCTTTGGATGAGGGTTGAGCACAGTCCTCCCAGGACCTGAGAGTGCTGCTCTTGGCAGGGTTGGAGGATGCTTCACTGCAGGGGGATCCCCCTTTCCTTCAGCTCCAATAAAGCTTCCCTGTATGCCAGCCTGGAGCATGCAGGACCATGCAGTAGAGTCGGGGAGGTTCCCTTTCCTGGTGAGAATTCCCCTTAAATCAGGAAGACCGGGGGAGACAGGCAGGAGGTCGGTGCTAACCACGGTTTTACTGGGCTCTGCTCACATAACGGACTGACTGTCTTTGCCCTGAGCAGATGGGTACCAGCAGGGTGAGGAGTGGAGAAGTCCTGCAAAGAGTTAACTCCATTGAGACTGATGGCTTCCTGAGCGAAAAGAGGCCTTGTGAAATGAGCTCATGTTGAAGGGAAGCAGAAGTTCAAAGAGGCCAGGCATGTTTATTTAATGCTGGTAACTTAATTCATCTCTAATCTGTCCCTTCTGCTGGTTGCCAACAGAGGTGGAGTGCAGGGCTTCTCCCAGGCACATCCCCTGTATGGCTCCAGGGCCTCCCACTCCCAGCAGTGTTTGCTTAGCTGGGGCAGCTGGGCAGGGTGCTGGTGGAGCTGGGACCCGGCCAGCCATGCCGAGGGGAGCTTTCAGGAGGGCACGTGTGTGTGTGAAGGGAAGAAAGGGAGGTCAAACAGTGAGGAGGAACAGCTCTCTGCACACCAGGTTGGTAATTACATTGCTCTCAGGATGTGCTGTCTTGTGGTGGCCTGCTGGGAGAGCTCCTCTGCAGCCGGCGGCCAGATGGCTGCAGACTCCCAGGCGTCTCCTGGAGCTCCGCTCTCAATGGAGCACAGCTTGGAGCTGGAGGGTTCAAATAAACATGCTCCACAGGGGAAACGTAGCTCCAGGGGTGCCTGCGCACGTGGTCGGTCCTGATCCTCTCTGCTCCTTGTCAGCCAGGGGGCTGGCGTTGGAAGTTGGCTCTGCTGGGCTTACAGAGCAGGGCAAAATGCAGCAGAGCTTGTCCTGTGCATTCTCGGCATCTCCATGCCAGCTTGGCAGCAGTTGGGGAAGGCAGGTCCCCATGACCATTCCAAAGGAAAGGGGGGTTCTGGGGGGCTGCAGCAAGCTTCCTCCAGCTTCCCACCAATGTCACCGGGGCACTCCTGGGGTTGTCTCTTGGGCAGGAATTCCCACTCCACTCCTCAGATGTAGTGTACAGCATCTTATATGTCTTTTCATGCCTCTTACACATGTGCTGTTTTACCATTAAACATACATCCTGTGCTTTTAGGAATATAAGGTGAGGTGGACTAAGAGCTGGATGGCAGCTTTGAGCTCTGCTCGAAGGGCAGACTGTGTTAATGGTAGTTTCTGCAGTTACCTTGCACAGGAGGTGCTCATGACTTGTGGGTTCACTGCAGAGTTTGAGAAATTAGCTTTTTTGACTATTTCTGGAAGAGCTGTTTGCATGTCTGTTCTGAGTCAAGCAGTCATCTTAGAGAAATACTGACAGAGATATTTATCTGTCACAGCATATATACAAAACCCAGCTGAATTAAGGTTGTGTGGGGCATGGAACCCAAACTTACTGCAAAGGTTTTGGACTTTCCCGTTGCATGGTGGGGTCAGATTTTCAGAATTAGGGCAAAACAGAGGAGAATAGTGTTTATCCGTCTTTAGATACTGCAGCACACAAAAGTAAGGCCAAAATACACTGCGTGCACATTACTAATGACATGGGTTTTTTCAACAGAAGACCCTGAAGGTGTGTTGGGTAGGGAAGGAATTATCCACATCTGCCAGGCCCGTGTGCTTTTCCATTTGAGTCATGTAGTGACTCAACTGACATGGTAGCAGATACAGTGCAGGAGGTAGCTGATACTTCTCAAGCTGAGAGCTTCAAGGTTTAGATTAAGTTTGTGACGCACATGAGCAGTGGTACAGGGCTGTGCACTGTAGCAATGCTGGGTAGAAATGTAAATTGGGAGGAAAGCAGAGACTGAAGGAGTAAAATACATAGGTCAGCTGTTGTGGGTTAGTCCTGGTGGGCAGCTGAGCCCCCCCAGCTGCTCGCTCACCCTCCCGGCAGGATGGGACAGGGAATTGGAAGGGTAAAACTGTGGAAAGTGGTGAGTTGAGATACAGACAGTTAGTAGGTAAAGCAAAAGCTGCACATGCAAGGCAAAGCCAGGCATTCATTCCCTGCTTCCCATGGGCAGGCAGGTGCTCAGCCATCCCCAGGACAGTCGGGCTCCGTCACGCGTAACGGTGACTTGGGCAGACAAACGCCATCACTCTCAATGTCCCCCTTTCCTCCTTCTTTCCCCCAGCTTTTCTTGCCAACCACAGCATCATATGGCCTGTGATATCCCTGGGGTCAACTGTCCCAGCTGTGCCCCCCTCCCAACTTCTTGTGCCCCCCAGCCTCTTGCTGAGTAGGCACCATGAGAAACAGAGAAGACCTTGACACTGTGCAAGCCTGGCTCAGCAATAGCTAAAACATGGGTGTGTTATCAACACTGCTTTGGTCACAAATCCAAAACACAGCACCATACAATCTACTGTGAAGAAAGTTAACTCTGTCCCAGCCAAACGCAGTACAGTACTTTTGAAAAACTTTTTGCAGGCATTTTACTTTTTCTAAACTTCCTGCTCCTTGGGGAGTCTGTGGGCAACTTGAGGTTTCATGGCTCTTAAACAGGACAGAAAAAATCCTGTTCTTGGATCGCTCACATAAGTGGAGCGTGGATTTGGAAAGCTGCTTTGGAGAGTCACTCTCCGTTATAAGCAGTACAGAAAATCAATACTTAGGATCGACCTAAAGAACGAGGATTGTTGCTTAGTTACTTTAAATCATGTCTGGAGAGAAAGAGGAGGCAGAGGCACACACAGATGGAGGTGCCACTGCTAAGGTTCACGGCAAAACGGATTGAAGAGGGAAATACGAGACTGTGATAAAAATCATGTGCAAGCCTGGCTCAGCAATAGCTAAAACATGGGTGTGTTATCAACACTGCTTTGGTCACAAATCCAAAACACAGCACCATACAATCTACTGTGAAGAAAGTTAACTCTGTCCCAGCCAAACGCAGTACAGTACTTTTGAAAAACTTTTTGCAGGCATTTTACTTTTTCTAAACTTCCTGCTCCTTGGGGAGTCTGTGGGCAACTTGAGGTTTCATGGCTCTTAAACAGGACAGAAAAAATCCTGTTCTTGGATCGCTCACATAAGTGGAGCGTGGATTTGGAAAGCTGCTTTGGAGAGTCACTCTCCGTTATAAGCAGTACAGAAAATCAATACTTAGGATCGACCTAAAGAACGAGGATTGTTGCTTAGTTACTTTAAATCATGTCTGGAGAGAAAGAGGAGGCAGAGGCACACACAGATGGAGGTGCCACTGCTAAGGTTCACGGCAAAACGGATTGAAGAGGGAAATACGAGACTGTGATAAAAATCACTGAGAAGAAAGAAGAGAGAGATAAGAGGCTGGTTAATGATTGTAGTTTCCGGGGCCACCTGCCCCCAGCAGGGAGGTGGGATGAGGGAAGTTCCCCATCAACAGAAGCCTTGCAGAGAGGAGATGCATCTGCTTCTGTTATCCATGGGAAAATTGGGTTCTCACAACTGATCACAGACTAGAGGGAAGTTCAGTCCTTTGTAGTCAGGGAAACTCACGTTGGAAGAGGATCTATGAGAAGTTCTTTTCCTTTCTGAAGTGGTTTGTGGGATGGAGAGCTGTGAGCCCCAGGGGGAAGAGAAACCAAACCGGGGTCTTGTCAGGTACCTCTGCAAGGCGGCTTCCGGCTCTGAGGTCTTCACCCAAGAAGATGATGCACTGAGGAGTCTCTCTACACCAGGTGAAAGGACACAGGCTGGAGAAAAGGGACAGAGCAGATGGGATCAGGGCTTTCTGCCAGTACATGCTGATTATGGGCACAGGAATCCTTCAGATTTTCTGCAAGGTCTAGGTTTTTACACAAGAAAGCATGTAGAACTCTCTTGTTTACACAAAATCGAAGAAATGCATGCATTTTTCTGGGTTTTATGCTACAGTATCAGGAACTAAATTTAGCTATGATTTGCCTCAAAAAGCAGATGTTTACAGGACCCTCAGGAGCCCTGCTTACAGCTGAGCACTGGTGGCTGTGTGCGTGATCCCAACAGTACTGCTGCTGGAAGATGCTGTGGCAGGGGCAGTCTTCCCTGCAGCTCATTTTCCAGGTCCTGAAAAATCCCGATTTAATCCATGCCTGCACTAGGACCTTCCACACACACACATGCATAAACATGCTTCCTCCACTGTAACAGCGTCCCTTCAGTCTGCTCACCCATGTTTAGTACATCACTGCTGGAGGGCAGGGAAATACTCTGACCTTAAAAACAAGGATGCAGGGGCACACGCAGCCTGCAGCAACCTGCTCACAGTCACAAGTATTGCCGTCAAAGTCTGTAACTTAGAAGGTCCTTGTGCCATTCCTCCATTTGGGCTATGCCTCCAGCTGATGCCGGCTTCCTCTGGAGTTCCCTGATGGGTTCGTTTACACCCTTTTCCACCCTTCTGGATGCTCTGTAAGAGAGAGAGGTGTGACGCCACTCTGTGTGTGGGAGAGGGGCAGCAGTGAAAGTGTTAAAGCTGGGCGGGCAGAGCTGGAAGCAGCCGGCACTAGAATTTGGAGGAGTGGAGTCGCTGCCTTGGCACCAGCCCAGCTGGCGGAGAGGCCCTATGCCCAGCTAGGTCGGGAGAGCTAATGGGCACAGGGAGCTGTGGCGAGGGCAGTGGAGACCCTGGTGCTCGGTGTTGTTAAACAGCAGGTACTTACCTTGACTGCCTTTGCCGTGGTCTGCTGCAAGCTGTCAGCACACTGCTCCCTCTCCCTAGGCTTGGCTGCCTTGAGAGCCTTTCCCTCTGCTTGCAAAGCAAGCACAAGTTAATAGTTTTAGATAGTTACCATGGGGATATGTTGAAGTGGAGCTCACATCCACCCCTGGACTTGCCATCTGTTGCACACATTACACAGCCCACCCGTATTGCCGAAGAGACCAGAGCATGCTGGCAGGGCCTGGCCTGCCCTTGCATGGGTGCTGCGCCGGGAGCAGTAACTCCAGGAGGTAACAGAGGCACAAAATGCCGACCCTGGATAGAAAGTTCATGAAGTTCTTCATCTCTTGCCACTGTTGCTGCCATGTGATTTATTAGTTAACAGCTTGGTGTCTTCAAATTAACTTGATGATCGGATGCTAGATTTTCTGCCTGTGGATGAAGGTAATGTCTATTTTATGACTTTTCTTTATTTTTTTATGTTGTGTTGTTTCTCTTCCTCCTATGGGGCAAGAATACAGCGGTGGGTGGAGGTGCTTCATCAGGAGTAGCTGGCAGGGTAACACTCAGGTGAGCTCCTGTGCTTTACTGCTTGGAGGAGATGGAAAAATATTAATTACTGTCACTTCAGGACTGAGCTGGGATTTGGAGCTCATACATCAAGCTGGGTGATGTTAGTTTGTGTCAGGGTGGCTGGATTTGGGACCACCCAGGTAGAGCTTATATACCAGCAGCAGGAGAAGGCTACACAAAGAAGTTCAGCATTTTCTCTTTTATTCACGAGTCTGATGTACGTGCAGCTATGGTTCCTCGGTGTTGCTGCCTTTGAGACTGCTATCAGAAGATCCCAAGAAAAAATCCTGAGATGTTTGGAGCACAGAGCCAAAGCCCTTAGCAGTAATCCTGGCTTGACTGGATGTGTGCCCTGGAATATGCACTGGCTTTGGAGGTCTGGGGGCTTGGCCGAGAGCAGCACTGCAGGAGGGTTTACTGCTCCCTCACCCCTCTTTGGATGCTGACAGTGCCTGTGGTTCAGCAAACAGCAAATCTCTGGCTCAGCGGGAGTGGTGAATCTGGTGTGTCAGAGACCTGATGTTACTGCATGATGCCTTGGGGCTTGGCAAGAGCCTCTGAGAAGAGGAGATGACCTGGGAAAGGCAAAGTTTCCATCATCGCCCAGCCTGTCCTTCCTCCCAACTTGACTTTTCCTCATGAGTTTTATTCTAAAATATTCCATAACCTAGAGAGCCTGGGTTGCATTGAGGATGTTTCCTTCCCTTTTCCATCCTGTTTCCTGGCCCAAAGCAGGATTTCAAAATGTAAGGACTTTACTGAGTCTTTTTCAGGACATTTCTATGGAGCATCGCTGTTGAAACCTTCCTCTCTTTGAGTGAAGGACGCTGGGGTCGCTGCGCCATTTCCACAAGATCTCTGACCGGTAACAGTGCTTCTGCTGATGGGATGTGGTGCAAGGCCGTGGATGAAGCTTGTGCAGGCTGAAGGTCTGAGTGCTTTCAGGATGGAATTGGACAAACTCAGGGAAAAGCAGTGGTCCAGGGCTTTTATTTCTGGGAGACTAAAAGTGTCTGTCTCGGGTTGCAATGAGCTGCTGGTTACAAGCAGGGCTGGTGTCTTTGCCCTAACCATCCTCCACTGCCAGGTTTGGAAGCGGAGTTAAATAAGTCTGAAGTGTGCCCAGTGTAACAGTTTGTACATCTTTAGGAGAACCACGGGAGAGCACAGTTTCCCATCTAGATGAAGTGGTTTAAACATGTAGTACTAAGAAGCTTCATGTCGAGGATTTAGGGCTCCACGCCTGGTTTCTGCTTGTCACCAGCACACACATGCCAGCCATTGGTGACAGGAGCTTGGTCCCTTATAGGGATGCCACTTCTGATGCAGGCAAGTGCCAGAGGAACCAGACTCATCGGCCAGAGCCTTCTCACAAAGGTCTATACAGGCTGTGCGCGGTTGATGGGATGGTTGTGATCGGAGCAGTGTATGTGCATATGGGAGAAATGGGTCCATTTTGGTGGGATTTTTCACAATGATGTCATGGGAGCAAGAACATTACCATCTCCTTGTGACCTACTGGGTAGTTTCTTCATTTTTTTGTTTCCTCCCCATTTTTTAGAAAGGGGAAGTAAATGCTGTTGAGCCCAGCTCTAACTCCCACTTTGCTGAGCAGGTATATGTTGCCACGGCATGCATTTTTGTTGAATCTAGGAACCTCATACTGAATACACAGCCCCACTTGTTATAAAGATCGGACCTTTTGCAGCTTGTCACAGTTCTCCTCTTGATCTTCGGTATTTTTATAACTTCTGAACAGCTTTAAAAAAGAACAAAAGGTGGAATAAACCGCACCCACCTAGCAGGCTCCTTGTTCTTTGTGCACTGATATGTTGAAGGTGTTCTGCTAATATTTAACCAGAAGCCAGAGCTAAAAAAAGAGCTTCAGAGAAGATCAGAACAAGCAGAAACCCCAGGAACAGTCCTGAATATGGCAAGAATACAGAAACATTTTGATTCTCAGCATGGGGCTTTGGAAACCCACTGGTAATTAACTCCCAGGGGCAGAAGACATGATCCATCAGTAGATTGACTGTGGTGGCCTTTCATGCCACATACTCTCACTGAATGTATGTTCTTGAGCTGGCTGGATATAAATAGCAGTATAGCCATGCTGCTGCAAACTTCCTGTGGGCTGTAAATCTGTGAAAAACTGGTGACATCTCTCCTGCTGCTGGTGTAGTTCAGGTTGGCTTGGGCATGCTTGCACAAGCTGAAGTCTTACCTGGTCTGCAGGTTGGTTGTTTCCTAAGGCCATGGCTCTGGGATTTTCTTGAGGACTGCAATGTGGGCCAAACGTGTCAGTTGTCCCCAGTGCTTTTGGCAGCCCTCTGTGGGTACATGCTCTGCTGATGGCCTCTCCTGAAGCACTGAGCCCGGAAGAGCTGCAGTACAATGGTTTTTCTGAGGTGTGGAAATGAGTCTATTTATGTTGTCAGTGTCTGTGTCAGGACCAAAGGTGCCAGTTCTGCTCGTGTGCCATCTGCTGAACAGCTCCAGTGCGTCACAGGTGGGCTCCTGCAGTTGCTGCTGGAGTATTCACCTATGTCCTTGGGCACTGTCACACAGGAGGTGATCTCAGCCTGGCTTTGGGGTAATGTCCTGGTTTTGGCTGGGATAAAGTCAATTTTCTTCGTGGTAGCTGGCATAGTGCTTTGTTTTGGATTTAGGATGAGAAGAATGTTGATAACACACTAGTGGTTCAGTTGTTGCTGAGCAGGGCTTACACTGGTCAAGGACTTTTCAGCTTCCCCTGCTCTGCCAAGGGCTCAAGAAGCTGGGAGGGGTCACAGCCAGGATAGCCGACCCCAAATGGACCAAGGGCTATGCCAGACCATATGGCATTATGCCCAGTATAGAAACTGGGGGGAGTTGGCCGGGTAGCAGGGATCACTGCTTGGGGACCAGCTGGGCATCAGTCAGCAGGTGGTGAGCAATTGCATTGTGCATCACTTGTTTTGTATATTCTTTTTTTTTCCCACTGCTGTTTTATGAAACTGTCTTTATCTCAACCCATGGGTTTTACCTTTTTCCTGATTCTCTCCCCCATCCTGCTGGGGAGGGGGTGAGTGTGCAAGAGGCTGCGTGGCGTTGAGCTGCCCGCCGGGTTAAACCACCACAGGTAATCAAATTAAGATCGAGTATTGAAGTTCAGATTTTTACTTGATTTTGTTCTGACTTTGCCAATAAATATTGGCATTGCCGTTTCTCTTGGAGCTCCCTGATCACCCCTGTATGTCTTCTTTCACCTGCTAGTGCATCCCCTCAGTCAGGAGCCTGAGTTTCGACTGCTGATGCATTTCTCATGCTGGAGCTGCCCAGCTCAGTTCTCATCTCCTTTTTGTAGTTCAGAATTTGGCCATTTTAATTCCATAGCTGCTTCACAGCTGGTTAAAACAACACACTGTTGCAACAGCTTTATTTTTGCAGTGGACTGGAGAAGATGAGACTAACAAGGGGGATCACAGCACGCAAGAATCCAGGTTGTGCTCCAGCCAGTTTATTTGAAATAAGAGGTAGTGGGATGGTGACAGGAGGAAAACTGCTGATTTGGGATGTGAAGAGGGTGATTATAGACAAATTTGGCATTTGCTTGTCCTTTGCAATTGAACCATATGCCCTGGTAGACTTACTGCATCTCCTTGTTGTCCGACCTGGTAGCTGGGCTAGGAGGAGGAGCTGTGTTCCAGCCAGGCTGGGGGAGCTGGTAGCCCCTGTGCTCTTGGCTGCACCTGCGAAGGAGCATCTGACTGGCCTTGCAGAACTGGACCCAGAGTTAAGTTGTCTGAGCCCTGGAGAAATAAGAAACGATGCTATCACAAAGGGTGCAAGCCAAGGCCACCAGCTTTATAAAAATGGGCTGCAAAGATTGCTGGATGCTGGCTGATATAAGCGAGTATCTCTCTAAGGGTGATGAGGATACTCTGCGTAGGGTAAATAACAGTGCTGTTGCAGTATGGGCTGTAATTCTGTTGTGGGCTTCCTGTGCAATCCAGATCTGCACGCTAAATCCCTTGAACGAGCCCTGCTGTCCAAAATCAGCATTTTTCTCTGCGGTGTAAATGCCTGTGCCAGGTCTGTTCCCAGCATGGTCTTTCTGCTCCTTTGCTTTGCCTTCTGGGAGCTGGAAGAGGGGATGGCAGGGAAGAAAGGGGCTGAAGAAGCCAGAATGTGCTGCTCCTCCAAACTCCAGCTGTATAATTGGCAGTGTGAGACATTTATGGCTGGTTATGCAGATGTTCCACAGCAAACGTGCTGTGAGATGAGGGGCTTATGAGCTCCTATTCAGGGAGAAGCTTGCTTGGCTGCTCCAGTGGTGGCAAGCATGATGCAGTTTTCCCTTAACCAAATGCTAGCCTTTGCATTATTTTATAAAAAAGATGCATAACTCAGTTTACACATTCATTTTATAATGCTACCCAGTGGATACAAAGCAGTTAGTTTGTTTCCTGTATGGGGGAGAAATTAAGACCTGGGTTTTGGGACTAAGTAAATCTGTGTGCTCAGCACTGAACTGAAAGTTTTTGCTGAGGAAAACGATTTGGGCATCCTTGCTCTTCACAGTGCCATTGCCGTCTTTGTCTCTGATCATGAGCCAGTCGCTTATCTCTTTATTTTGCCATCAGCAGAATGGGGACTGCACTGACCCCCAGGGCATTTTGATGAATAAGTCTATTGTGTTGCACATCCGTAACACTTGTTGTGCTGGGTCTCAAAGCACTTTCCCCCTGCAGCGAGGAATATCTGCACACGTACTCTAAAAAGCTTCAATAACTGCTAGGTAATAAAAAGAGTTACTGTTTCTGAAATGATGCTGAAACTGGTTAAAAACATTACAAGATACTGTACATTGTATGCTGAGCAGAAGAGCCAGAGCAGTGTGAAGGAACTCTTGAAATTTCTCAATCTGATCAAAGAGTTTTCTTGATAGGGTGAGTGAAGGGCAGGCTTTGGGTGGCTGTCGGCATGCAGTGGGACAAGGCAGAGCTTAGCCCTGCCTGAACATATCCTGGAAAGGCTGGAACTCTGTGGAAATGAGAATCCAGGGATCAGCTGCAGATTTGGGGCTTTTTGCTTGATTTGTACCCAGAGTAATGAGGATTTCTATTCAGTCGGTTTCTACCATGACGTCCCACATCCTGATCTCATTTTCTCAAAGTGGAATCTTTTTCCCTGGCTCTTTCTGGCTGCTGCTGTGCTTTGAGCTGATGCTCTTGTGCAGTGAACATTACAAGTTTTCCCTCCTGAAGGAGCACCAGGCAGCTCAGAGCGCTCCATTTTGCATCTGAAGGTAGGAGTGGTTTTCTCCACACTTATTACTTTATGTTTATCAGTGTGACAGTCACCTGCTGTTTTCTTGCCCTGAAACTCGGTCTCCTAGCTTCTCCCTGGAGCTGCTTATGGGCTGCCACCACCCTGTCTGCTCTGGGAAGTGTGCATCATTAGAAAACTTTCTCCGCTCACCAGCTCACTTGTGAATACGTTGAGCAATGCAGATCCTGCTGCGGATCCCTGTGCATGCCACATAGACCTCTTTCCTCCACAAGAATGACTGTTTGCCCCTACCTCTTCTAAATCTTGATTTATTCCTATAGAAAACTTCCTTCTTATCCCGGGGCTCTATAGTTTTTATAAAAGCCTTTGGTGAGGATCTCAGAGACTTTGTGGAAAGGCGGGTAGGCTGTGTCACATCCATCCATGAGGTCACTCACCAGTTCCAGGTTCTCAAGGCCAGGTTTCTGTGTTGACACTGCCCAAGTAGGTCCAATTCCTCTCGGGGGCTGTGTTATTGGATAAAGCCTGTGTTGTTTCGGAAAATGTTTTAGCCAGATGCACTTTCTGCTTCGGTAAAATTAGCTACTTGGATTTAGCAAATGACTGGCTGAATGGGGTGGACGGTGATGTACAGAAGGGCAGCTTTGGTGATACAGAGGTCTCTTTGGGTTGTGAGTTCTGGGGTTTGATGTGTATAAGCAGATCCTGCAGGTCCAGAATAGGGATCTTCTGGTCTTCATCTCCAGCAGTGCTGACTGCAATCTTCAGTTGTTCTTTTTTGCGTATCCATGTGTGGTTATAATTAGAAGCAAGACGTTTGGGACATTTTGCAATACCGTTATTGGTCTGGTACTTCGGGCAAGTTGCTAAACCTCTGGCTGTCAGTGTGTTGCCCAGCATCTCTGATATGTGTTGCAAGGTGTAGTGAATGCCTGGGAAGCTTTTTAAGATCCCTGCCTGCACTGCCTTCGGCAAGTGCCGAGTGTAATTGCCAATATGGTTTAGGGCACACAGGAATGCTGCCTTGACAGCTGTAAATGTAAGATTTGTGCAAAAAGCAAATAGCAGTTGCTGGTATCACTGTGACTCGAGACTGTTTTGGGTTTTTTTTAGTTGTTTTATTTTTCTAAATAAAACAACCATAAAAATGCCACAGCTTGTGCCAGTGGGATATACAGTGGCATCTGCAGTGCACAGAGCTCATCCAAGCACATGTAAACAATTAAAGTAAGAAAATTTCTGCTCCAGGCTGTGCAGATTTCTAAGCCTTTAAGAAATGGGACACTCATGATGAATGTTCAGAGCCTTTCTGAACATAGAGCACTGCTTTAGTTTTAAGTAGCCACTCTTCTTCATGTGCCTAGGGATGTCCTGCCCAAACCAGACATTAAAATGCAATCCCATCATTGGGATGAACAGGACAGAGACAGTTTTAGGGACTATGGGTTTGCATTTTAGTGTGTGCTGCCAGGTAACCACTGGCCTGTGAGGTCTGGGAGGGGAATCAGTGAATAAAGCACCTCATGGCTTTCAGCGAAGGCAACAGAAAGTTCCAGTAGTCGACAGCTGAAACTAGACAAATCTGATGTAAAAAGAAAAAGTGTCTTTGGGAGTTAAGAGAACTGATCATGAGAGCACCTAGAACATGCCAAACCATGCAAGCACTTGGATCCTCTTGCTGTATTACTGTGTTAGATATACCCTCTGATCTCTCAACCTTAGCTTGAGCAGACATTTTAGGCTGGAGAGCAGGAATCCCTACAGGAAATACTGAACTATCAGAATAATTGCATTCTGACTTTTAAATTCCAGGGTTTGGAGGATTGTTCTGAATTCCTGTGCTTGCAAGGAACCCATGTCTCCCACCCATGCTCTGACCTTTTCTCCTCTGTCTGCCTGACCTGCTGAAAACTCAGGACATACCAAGTCTTGACCCTTCCCAGAGCCCGCATATATGTCCCAGTCATGCTCGTGCTGGCCAGTGATGATGGTCTCTGCTTTGGGAAGAGTCACAGAGGGTTGAAGCTTTGACATCTTGCTCAGTCACTGAGCTCTGGTTCTTGTCCAGCTCCAGCCTTCAGGATGTCTAGGTTTGAACTGCTTCATCCAGGGAAGGATTCAGCCAGATCTCAACAAGACTGCTCTTCTCTGGCAGATTTGCTTATCTTAAATGTGTGTCTCTAACCCACATCTCTAAGTCGTGCTTCTGACCATGCAGTGCTGAAGATGGGACAAGGGGCAGCTGGAGCACCAAAAAACCACTGGATGGGTGGCCTACAGGGCATTCTGGTATCTCTGGAGAGAAGGGGTGTGAGCCACAGCTGCATCTGAGGGTGTCCTTAGCATGTAAAATGGAGATTTTGAGTTTGTGGTCCAGCAGCGGTTAGTAAACGCAGACCGTTAAATAGCTGGTGTATTGGAGAGAAAGGTAGGAAACTGTTCTCCATCTTCAACTCCTCCATTCCATATTTTCCTACATGTCTCATCCCAAGGACATAATTTTGTCTTCTTCAAACTATGACAAGCCTGAGATAAGCCAATAAGTGGCAAATGCTGCTCTCTAATATTGGCTAACCCTCAAAGTGTGGACAGCAACTTTACAGAGTATTCTGTAAATAATAGTTTGAGTCACAGTGTGGTGAGCAGCTGCAAGTGCTGCTGGTGCTGTGTGTCAACTGGCAAGGGATATTTTGTCATTAAGAAATAGAACCGAAAGTCTTGAATTCTCTGTCAAGTCTCTGTTTCTGCAGGAAGCTCAGGACTCTTGTTTAAACTAACCCTTCAGTGATTAATAGCCCAGTCAGTGGTGCCCATCTTTTCTTTGCCTCTGAGTTCAGCAGTGTTTGATCCTGCATCTTTAGGGTGATGTTTCTCACTGCAGCAAAACTGACCCGATGCCAGCTGGCCCAACAAGGAGCAGGCCCAACAAGGAGCAGGCCCAACGAGGAGCCAGCCCATTCCTCCATGTGTCCACCCTTGTGCTGACCAGGATGCCTGTATGTATGGCACAAGCCAAGACAGTTCAGCCAGCAGAAAACTTTTATTGATTAGTTTTCTGTTCCATTAATGAGCTGAAATGATTAACCACGAGTTCAGATCACAGAATAATTCAGGTCAGAAGGTATCCCTGGTGGCTGCATGGCCCAACTCCCTGCCTAAAGCAAGGCTCAGATTTGGAGTTGCGTTAGGTTGCTCAGAGCTCGTGTGAGCACCAAACCTGTGGGGCAGAGACATGCTGCTTTTCTCAGCAACAGCAAACTGTTGATTTTTTTAAGAGGTCCCCACTTGATTTTCTGAAAATTTGGCTCCTCTCAGTGGCTCATGTGGGGTGAAGCTGGGTACGAGGAAGAAGAAGGTGGGGTTGTCCCTGGCAGATGCTCACTGTTGGGCTGGCACTGTCACCAGCTGAATAAGACACAGTAAATTGAAACTTCTGGCAGTTAAAGGAAATGTGGGTGAAGCTTTGCAGCTGCCAGATAAGCTCACTTGCTGGGCACAGCCATTATTGCTGCCGGAGATTGGGGGTGTTGGGGTCGGTACTAGCAGGACGGAGCCCTCTGCACTGCTCCTTCCCGCAGCAATCCTCTGCTTCTTGACCATGTCCTCGTAACTTCAGGGGCTGAAATCCTGAAGGAAAGTAACAGGCACCTGGCAAAAACTTTCATTTCCTTTAGGAAGTATCCAGTCACTGGAAGTGGTTATAAATGCCTTGGTGACGAGACAGCAGTGTGGCCAGCTGTAACTCTGTGGGTTTGTGGCTGCGCCATTACCCTGCGGGTGCAGCTGGTGGGATGACTCTGCTCTGAAGTGGTTGGTGTCTCCTCGTCACACTGATTTTGCACAGCTCAACACATCTGGTAGGGGCAAGAGGAATGAATTAGCATGGGCAGGTGTTTTCTCAGATTCTGGTTAAAATCAAACAAAAAGCCAGGCAAGTCTGCTGCATGGTGTTGGATCATGGGATGATAAGACTTCGTTTCATTAAATTGCTCTGGGTCAAAACAATGTCTGTGCATTGTATCAGTGTCATTGAAGCAGCCACAGGAAAAAATATTAGTGCATATTCAGCACTGTATTCAGCATTGTATTGAGCAATACTGTTAGGCACAAAGCAACAATCTGGGTCATTTTCTGTGTGTTTATGCCCTGAGCTGGCTGCACGTTTAGATGTAACCTAGCCTGTTTCGTTGAACAGTCTTCTGTGCTGTAGCAGCTCCTCCACCCCTGCGGGAGCTGGGGCTGCAGCAGGGACGTGCTGCCAGGAGCGGCAGGCGCAGTGGAAACTCCTCTGGCGTGGCTGAATGAAATGAGGTTTCCTATCGTGTGGTCTGCCCACACCTAGTTCTGTGCTTTTATTGCCCTCAAAACAAAGCAGTGATTCTTTAAGCCTGGCAAATTAACGTTACCTGTAATCTCTTTACAGCTGAAGTGGACAATAGAACTTTCTAGCATTTATTGTGCCAAAAGATGAAATCATTTTTTATTATAAAATTATACAGTGAAAGCTTGCACACCAGGAGGTCGCCTGACGTCGGTCGCCTTTTCCCTGGCACTGGGATATTTCTCTGCGACGTGGTTCTAGCCTGGGAGCCTGGGTGCAGTTCAGGGGCTCTGCCTACTGCATCCCAACTTCCCAAATGCACCATTTCTGTGGGTTTTTCATTAGTAAAACCAAGATCATGTGTTTACTTCACAGTTTGTCTGTAGAATCCTTAATTTCTCTTCCAGGTTAGAGGAACCTCATTGCAGCACAGCTTGGTTTAGACCCTTAGCATTGGTGCAAACAAAATGCCCCCACATTGCTTTACACATCCCTTTGATGATGAAAAGTTTCTTTCAAGTATGGAGCACTTTACCTATGTTTATCCTTTTTCTATCAACTTGTGGGATTCTAGTTAATCCTTTAATACAAATATTTCTCCGCTGAGATCAGCCATGCACATATAAGACTGGAGGCACAGCGATTCAGTGATCAGTGCCTGTCCTATCTGTGCCATTCCTCTCTGCTAGCGCAGCTCAGTGCCAGGTGTCACCTGTAGCAGGTGACACTTGCTGTCCTGGAAAACCATCAACTGTAAGAAGCACTTGAGCTATTGTATTCCTTTTCTTGCCAGCAAAGTAGTCTTGCCTTTAATATTAACATCTCAAACAAGGAGGAGTAAACCCCTATTTCTACCACAATTCTCTGTATCTGCCTGACACAAAAAAAGACATTACTTGGGAAGTTAGACAGATCCCTGAATGACTGTGTGCTTCTTCCTGTCATCTGATACAGAACACTAGTGCACAAAAGCAAGGAAATAAAATTTAAACTAAAAAAAAAAATTAAGAGCACCAGAAGTCTTGCTCTGCCCATGTGGCAAGCAGAACGGGGCCGGTTCCTGGATGCACAGTGTTACTTGCACCAGTGCAAAGTGAGGTTAGGGTGGCTGTAAACCACCCGAAGACAACTGCAGGACATTCTGCGCTTCACTTCTTCTGCAGGTTACTCACAGATAAACCCAGGAGCTCAGTGTGGTAGGGCAGGGGCAGCAGAGTTCATCACCCCACAGCAGCAAATGGAAGCATACACAAGATTTGCCAGTGGCAGCGGTCACTGCTGGCAGCAGGCGGAGCGGCAT
>NW_009260684.1:2973989-2974829 GCF_000687185.1 Egretta garzetta
GCCCAAAACGTGCCCGGGCTGGGCAGCCTCACTGTGACACTGAGCTGCCAGCCCGGGATGGGCTCTGTCTGCCCTCCTGCCCCCTGCACGGCTGTCTTTGGCACTGCCAACGAGACAGAAATGCCCGTGTGGCTGGAGGCTGGGAGTCCTGAGGGTAGCTTGGACCTGGAGGAGTGCCTGGCCAGCACGTCCGCCCACATGAAGTCATCTGGTCCTGCCGTGAGATAACACCAGTCCTGGTTTTGAGCTGCCTGAATGAACCCTTCGCTCAGATTCCTGCCCCCTGCACGGCTGTCTTTGGCACTGCCAACGAGACAGAAATGCCCGTGTGGCTGGAGGCTGGGAGTCCTGAGGGTAGCTTGGACCTGGAGGAGTGCCTGGCCAGCACGTCCGCCCACATGAAGTCATCTGGTCCTGCCGTGAGATAACACCAGTCCTGGTTTTGAGCTGCCTGAATGAACCCTTCGCTCAGATTTTCTTGGACCTGGCAGCCAGGTTCAGGCCCAGTCTCCCTGTGGGGAGCATAGAGTTGAAGCTGGTGAATGGAGTCAGACCAGAAGAGCAAAGCAGGATCCTCCACTTCCAGTGGCTCATTCACATAAGGCCAAAACAAGCTGCCACTGGTGGAACTTCATACACATCTCCCCATACCAGCCATGCTGTTTGCTCAGTCTGTGCTTTGGTTAGCAGTGAAGTAGTTAACAGAGCTGTCAGCTCACTGCCCCATGCGTGGAGTATCTCCTGACCTGGTGCTTGCTGCTGAAACCTCGCAGCCCACTGATCTTCTCCAGACCCTTAGAAAGTTGGACCCATCTCAGTTTGCTGCTGCTGAGCTGTCAG
>NW_009260684.1:2974917-2996936 GCF_000687185.1 Egretta garzetta
TATATATATATATATATATAACAGTTGTGCCACTGTTGGAGCTGCATGCCATCCTGGTATCAATCTTTTAGTGCACTGTTTCCTTTGTCAAGATTTTCTTAACTTAAAAGCTCCTCACTTCATGAATGGTTGGGTTTTTTTCTAATTCAAAGCCCTCGTGATGAATGCACAGTGAGGTTTCTAGGTCTGAGAAACAAGACATCCTAAAGGTCACCGGGCATTTTTCAAAATATAGGAGGGTTTTGGTTTGTTTCTTTTTAAATTTAGCAGGAATTTAAATCTAAAGGAAACATTGGTCTGCTGAGCTGGGCCAGTTAATCTCTAGCCTTTGGCAGGACTTGGGAAAGATGAGTGACCAAATTCAGGGGATTTGTGGGCAAATACACCAGAAACCTGGTTTTGTCATGGAAAGCATGAGACGATGAAAAGGAACGGACCGTGTGCTGGCACTTCGCTTGCCTCTAGCAGTAGGTGAGAGGAGCAGGTTGGCTGACCCAACTGAGATGAGCCAGGAGCAGTAGTCCTTGCAGGCATCGAGGCTGGAGCTGGTACCTTCCACTGCAGTTCACTGGTAATTTAAGGACAGAGCAAATTTTACTTTTTTTACTGGAGAGAGGGGATTTCCAGCACAGCACTGGCCCTGTGACTGTCAGGCAGGTCTTGACTGATCGTTCCCCTAGGAATGCTCTCAGTGCATTTTACATGATCGCTGGCAGGTCACCACTCGCAGAAGGAAGAGGCATAGGTGCCAGATATTTTCAGGAAGGAAGGTATGGCTGAAAGCGTGATCCTTCTGGAATTCAGCCCATCCAGGCTAAGCCACAGTGTCCCACAGCTCAAGTGCTGAACCAAGGATCAGTGCATTTGGGTTTTATTCTGGCATGGAGAGCAGTAGCCTCCATTCAGGGGGCTGTGAATACTCCAGGTTTTTCCATGTGACACTGTTTAAAGATGGAGGCTGCTCTTGTTTTGATTCTCGCCTGATTTAATTATATTTGCTTTTTCTCTTTTTATTTCAGTTGTGATTCCAAAGAGCCCTTTACCTGCCTCCGAAGTAAACTCGGAGAAACCTAGCATGCACAGTAGCCCAAAGACTGTTTTGGGGCATCAACAAGGGCAAAGGCGTCGCAAAACAGGGAAGAAGCGTGGTCGAACGACCAAAGCGCTAATCCATCACCCCATGCCTACACCCTCCAAGTCAGTGGAGCCTTTGAAATTCCCCAGAAAGAGAGGCCCCAAGCCTGGCAGTAAGGTAAAAGCTGATGCTGATGCAGGCGGGTGAAAAGCAGGTGCTGCAAGTTCTGCCATGGGATGGTGCATGCGTGTGTTTGTGCACGTTTGTCTCAGCCTCTGGCTGTGTGACTGCAGCAAGTAGGAGACCAAAGGTGTATGTGGGCTGGGAATATCCCTCAGAGTCCAGCCCCTGAGCTGTAGAGAATGTCTGTGTCCTAAAGATCATTTCCATCAAGAAACTGTGTCTTTGGAGCTGCATTAGCTGTGAAGTAGCATGGCAGATGCTGTGATCGTGACAGGGTGGCCAAACGGTGGAATAAGCTCTTCCATCCATCGTGTGTAGCTAGTCTAAGTCAAGCAGAGGTGGCAGATCTCAGGCTTGTTATTTTTTCAGGATTGTGGTTTATAAAATACACACATATCAATTACTAGGTTCTTGAGACTTCCCGTCATCACCATCAGAAGTGTGTCATGTTCCACAGTGCCTTGTCTGTTGGATGCAAAGGAGAGAGTGTAGTGACCATGGGTGGTAAAGGAGAGCAGGGGTAAAAGGAGAAATATCTCCTCTTTTTCTGCAGAGGAAACCTAGGACATTGCTGAACCCAGCACCCACCTCTCCAACAACCAGTACCCCAGAACCAGACACAAGCACTGTGCCTCAGGACGCTGCTACAATCCCCAGCTCTGCCATGCAGGCTCCCACAGGTAAGGGTCTTGAACCACATTCTTGACAAGATTGCACAGTTAGGAGCTGCATCAGAAAGCGACACACCAAGATACTCCCATTCCGTCCTAAACCTGTACAGCAGCAAACGTTACAACTCCAGAAAGGCTGGCCTAATAGTGTGGTGGCAGAAAGAGAGGCACGCAGGTTCAGGTCAACCATTCGTTTATCTCTTGGTCCACTTCGGAAATAATGAAGTCATAGGATGGCTGGAAGTCCATCTGGTCAGTGCAGGGACCCCTTTCCCTGAGTTACCACGTGCATACTAGTGACTCCACAGCTCTCGAAGGGCACCTCTCGTGGCATGTCATGCCCAGAGGCAGTACAGAGTGCAGCACCTCTCGTGAGTCCAGAGTGCGAGCTCTCCCAAACCATGCCAGGCACAGCTGCTGAAGCTGTAGCAAGATGCAGAACAACTGCTGAATGACAGTGACCATGATCTGTTCAGCTTCAGCCAGGATATTGAGGCAAACGGGGACAAGAGGGAGCAGGGGAGGAGTAGGAGTGGTGGTGCAGAGTATATGCTCTGCTACAGCTGTGGGATATAGCTGAAGATGAATTTGGGCAGGAAACTCCACTGCAAAGCTGCTTTTTATATGTTCGGTCAAGCACTGGATATGAGCTGAGCCCACTGTTTCCCCAGAACATAACTGGCCAATTTTCAGAGCAACTTAAGAACCCAGTTTCCCTAAAAAGTGGGGGCTGTATTCCTTCATCTGCTTTGAACATTGTAGGTGCCTTACCCGGCTGTCATGGGAATCACTTTGCAGCCTGCTTTTGGGCGCTTGAGTGCTGGGGAAAGCGTAGGAGAAACAGCAGCAGCTTGGAAGGCGAGTGTGAGGCAGGAAGGTGTTGGAGATGTTTTCCCTCTATGA
This sequence comes from Egretta garzetta, assembly GCF_000687185.1. Taxonomy (NCBI): domain Eukaryota; kingdom Metazoa; phylum Chordata; class Aves; order Pelecaniformes; family Ardeidae; genus Egretta; species Egretta garzetta. Next base: position 2,977,750 of record NW_009260684.1, read on the forward strand.
GCGGCTCTGCTGTTAGGATGCAGACAGGCGGTCATGGTGGATGCCCCTTTGTGAGTGATTTGAGAGTCTTAAAATCTCAGCATCTCTCAGGCTGGATTTTAGGCATCTGTTTCTTGCTTTCTTGAATGGGTTAATGGCAAACACGTTTCTCATCTTGGCAGTTTGCATTTACTTGAACAAGAATGGCAGCACTGGGCCCCACCTAGACAAGAAGAAAGTTCAGCAGCTGCCGGACCATTTTGGACCAGCTCGAGCTTCTGTTGTTCTGCAGCAAGCAGTACAAGCCTGCATTGATTGCGCTTACCATCAGAAAACAGTCTTCTCCTTCTTAAAACAAGGCCACGGGGGAGAGGTCATCTCAGGTGAGAACTGGCCTGCAGCACTTTGACTTCAGAGATGTCATTGCAAGAATTCGCTCGTTGGAAGATGTCTCTCCTGAAGCTTGGTGCAGCTATGGGCCAGGGGCAGACAGAAGATTTCTGTCTTCTCTTCCTTGCCAAACATCTGTGCTAGTGAAGCTACAGCTAGCAGCTGACTGAGAGCAGAGCAGATAGCGTGGCCTCCAGGCACAGCTGCTGGAGAAGGCAGCATGCAGCCCTGGTATCAGCCTGGGCAGCGTTAGCTTCACCTATCATCCCCCAGCACTGCCTGAGGCCCCAGGAGGAGGCGACACGGGTGGGATTTTCAGAACTCCTGACGGAAAGACAAGAAACACCCTGGTTTTTAATTTTGCCTTTAAGCCCGTGTTTACCTGGATGCTGGGAGTGCAGGCCCCTCCTTGAATGCCTTTCCATTCCCTCGAACGCAGCTTCTCAGGCACTGCAGCCCCATACCTGATGCTGGGTGCAGCAGACTGGTTTTAGCCTGTCCTGGGGAAGCGAGCTCGCCAGCGCTCAGCTAGCGGAAGGCAGTGGCTTTTGTTTGCTCTAGTCTAGACCAGCGATGCTGAGATACAGAAGCTGGCTGTGCAGCCCTGGGCGTAGTCTCCTGCCTTTGCTGGGGGTTTACGTGTTGGGCTCTGTTTGTTTCTGTCTCCAGCTGTGTTTGATCGGGAACAGCACACTCTGAACCTGCCAGCAGTAAACAGTATCACCTACGTCCTCCGCTTCCTGGAGAAGCTCTGCCACAATCTTCGCAGTGACAACCTCTTTGGGAACCAGCCTTTCACTCAGAACAGCCACATGCAGCGCTCACACGAGTACGACCACGACAGGTATCTACCAGGTAGGAGCTGGGGCGGGGATGGCGTTGTAGGGACCCCAGGTGCTCCGTGCCTTAACCCAGGTTTTATCTTTACCTCAGGAGGCAGGCTGTGTTTCAGAGCCCTCTCTGCAGGGTTCATTGCATCACACCTTGTGTCATGCACATGCCCGCAGGGCTCTTTTTGCACAGGATTCAAGTAGCTGTGTTTTCTGCCTGTCAGTCTGATGTCCATCTCTGCCTTTAGGTTTCCACTCATCCGTGCTGTCTCCTTGTCTTCCCTCCTCTCCTTGTCCCCCAGTCCTTCCCACTTCCTGTAATCTGACTATAGTGGCTTCGTCCAGTTAGGAATTAAGGTGAAAGACTCTGCGTGAGAAACAGAAGAGTGATAGCGTGTAGCAGGTAAACTGTAATTAGAAATGGTGGTGAATCTGCTGCCAGCAGCTAGCACATGCAGCCCTCGGTGAAAGCTTAGCCTGTTCAGAGATGATGCACGCTGCAGCTATCTGAGGCATAGGTTGCTTTGTTTTTCTTGGCATGGCTAACGCTCCACTGCGTTGAAGCAACACCCCCAGCAAGATAGTTCATGCCATGATGCAAATCGTTGGGCTGCAAAATTGCTCTTAAGGGAAAGTGGTGGAAAACAAGAAGATGGTTTTCCCCACAGTGCTGTGTAGTGGCAACAACCTCTGGGGTGATAGCTGCCTCCCTGGGCTGGCTGCAGGGCTCTGTGGGAGCTTCTGCTGGAAGAATGCCAGTCATGGAGAGGATACTTGACAAGTGTCTTGTGCTGATCTGCTCTCCTGTCTTGCCTCCTCCACTATCTTTCTGCCCACCAAATCAGCAAATAGCTGTTTGAGGCCTTTCCAAAGATAATCCTTTGGATAATTATGGCTCTCACGAGAAAAGCAAGAATTTCTAATGTAAAAGGATAAGCACTTAGGAAGAACTGTTTAAGGAAAAGTTGCTAAGCATGAAGCTTAAGGGCAACAGCCTAATGCCACAGTGCTTCATTGCGCCCCACAAAGCACCCATGCCCACGGGAAGGGATTAGCAACAGCATGAAGAATGTGAGGATCTCAGGGTGACTGTCGTCTGCTTCCTCCATGGCTGATCATCTGCCTGCAGGCTGAGGCTGTGCAGAGCCGTGCTGGAGCTAGCAATGCCAGGTGCAGGGAGCTGTGCTGTGTTGTAAGAAGAGGAGCTGTAGGAGGTGGGTTGGCTGCTGCAGCAGGTACAGGAACAGCATGTCTAGTTACTGGGACTGGAGGTTACCGCTCTAGGGAACCCCAGTTAGAAGAAATCTCCATGTTTCAGTGTGGAAGTACCCTGTTGTCATGAGAGAGAGCAAAACCAGAATGGGAGGAAGAGGACCCAGGGTCTGGGCATGGTAGCAGGCTTGGATGGAGCGGGTCCTGTAGCTTACACACGTGGTTTCTAGCCACCATGAGATGTCAGTGGTGTCCGTGCTAAAAGCTGGGCGGCCTGGCAGGGAGGAAAAGTATAAAGACCAAAGTCAGAATTCAGGGAAACTCAGGCAGAGCACCGGATACAACACAATGCTGAGACCTGCCCATGCTGAACTCTTCGTTAGAGTGTTTGCAGGGATTAAAGAAAGATTAACCACAGTCCAGAGAAGTGATAACACCATAGGTTATACTGATGTCTCAGGGATTGTTGGGCATCTGGTCCTCTAATATTTTTCTCAAGCACCTGAAAGAAGATGATAAACATTGTTATCTACACATTACAGTGGCTTCTGGTGAGAGCAAAGAAAGAGTACCAGCGATTTTGAGAGGTTAGGGTGGGTCATGGAAGAATGAGGATGCAGTTGTGTATCAGCTTAAATCACACCAAGTGTCAAGGGTGCCGTGGTCTCACCTTCAGCTCTGTGGGTCCTGCCTTGTTTCCTCTGCAGTGCAGGTGCTTGTGTGCCTGAGTGGGGCTGGTTCTTCTGGAAAACAATCACTGGTTAGGACTGGGAGCTGGTGTCAGTTCCCAGAACAGACTTGCTTTACAGGAGCACCACTGTGGATGCCATAGAAAATTTGTGCATGTGCTTGGGGCAGAAGAAGGAAAGTCTGCAGCAGCCTTTAGGTCAGCTGCAGCCTGGCATTCTGTCTTGCTAAGTAAGGCATAATCATGGAAATAAGGGGAAATAGATCAGGTTGTACATCAGGAAACAGTAGATTTGCAAGAAAATGGGCAGTTAATTGCTGTTCCTATGAACAGGGATGGGCTGTGAAATGTTGTGAACAGATAGATTTGATCTGGAGCCATCTGCAAACGTAGGACCTTCTGGACCATTGAGCCTTGGGTCCTGTTCTTACAGGCACCACAGCATACGGTGTTGCTTTAATTTACTCTGGAGTTGGGGATTTTGCTTTTCCACTAGAGGCTGCTCCAAGGTTTTTTGCTGAATTTTTAGAAACTATGTTGTAGTTTCTAGCCCAAATTTATTCTTGGGCAACTTGGTATCCATGTCTCTTTGTCTTAACATTATCTTTTAGCTTAACTTAGTTCTTCTGCTTCTGGAAGTAGTTAGAGAGCAGTCATACCCTTCGTGGGAGGTTGCCTTTTGGCTGCTCTGGTAAGAAAGGCTCTCAGCTCTCCTCATCTAGTGTTGGTTTGAATAAAACTTCATGAGGTGACCAGAGTGCCACACAGCACTCTGGGGAAGAGCTCACGGGAACCTGGTGCCACAGAACTGGCACCACCGTGTTCACAAGAATTGTCTCCAGAAGCCACTTTTCATCACTGTATCCTTGTAGCAGGTGATGATCGACCCGTCCTGATCATGTACCCCATTCTTCTCATCCGTTATTGTCAACTGCAGGTTCCCACTTCATGGGACAATGCTTCAAGTGTACATCTGCATTTTGCTGCTGGATTTACCTCCTTTCTGGTACTGCGTTCTATATATATTTTTTCTGCATAATTTCAAATGCTACTTTATCTGGCCTGACGTGGGAAGACATCAGCAGATTTCATGGGTGAATCTCTATAATTTGTGCAAAAGTTATTAATAAAAATATTAAGTTAACTGGGCTAAGGAATGATCCTCAAGAAATTCATTAGCAATTGTTCTCTAACCTCATGTTCTCGCTGAGTGCTCTGCTTTTCCCCTCAAATCAGATGATTGTGCATATAACAAGTCTTCTAGTAATCCTCATGTTCTCTGTCTCTGCTGGTGGTTTGCCATATTGAATGCCTTGCTGGATTCCAGGTAAAGGAGATTGATCACTCTTCCTTTGTGTGATAGATCAGTCATTTTCCCCTGATGAGTTAGCTGTTGGGTTGGTCTCTGGTGAACGCCTACCCCAGTATGTGCCATGTGTAATTGCAGTGTTTTCCCTACCCTTTCCTTCAGAACCTCTTACAAGCCATATGGTACTACTGAGGTCAGACGTGAGCATTTTGTTGCCAAAATAATTTTTTCACCTTCTTTTTTAAATGTTAGCACCATGTTTCCAGTCACTGAGTAGTGCGTCACTTGAGTTTTGTTAAAATTTGCTGCAGCAGACCCAGGGTTTCGTATGCGCCTTCTTTCTTAAGTTACACTTGGCTTCCTCTGCACCCTCATGTCCCCAGTTTGAGTACGTTCAGTTATTTGACCTCCACTTCTTAGTCAGTGGTGTATACTTTCATACCTGTCCCATTTCTTTTGTCCTTCGAGTGTACCCCAGTGTTAGCATGGCTGACACTGGAAGGGAAGGGTGAGATTTGTTTTACTGAACGCAGGTGGATGTCACAGAGGCATCGACACCTGAGCTAGTTGTGTAGGCACGCTCTGCAGTTGGAGAGGAGATACCAGCCCAGTCTTCAAGTTACAGCATCCTAAAGTAGGAGCCTTGACTTTGACTTTGACTTGATGAGATGAGAAGACTCTCACTGACTGTAAAGGCATCCATCCTGACTGCCTTGGGGTGGCCAACAGCACAAACACAGACATGGGCAGATGTATTTCTCTTCCTCCCCACCAACCTCCCAAGTTAGGTGAGGTGAAATATCCCTCAAAGCTCTCCCATCATTTGCATGCCAGGACAACCTTTATTTCTTTTTTCTCAGTCTTTACCTTTCTGCACGGTATCCTCTTGCTCCATTCCCATGCACTTGTTACTTCTATAGCTGAAAATGTGGTCCTGTCTTTTCCTTTGCAACGTGTCAAAAGACAGAATGAGTTTAAAAGTTCACTTCATCCCTGTACCCGCCATCCTCTGAGGTATACAACTCCATGCTGAGCAGATCCTTTTCATCTCCAGTAAATTATCTTCTTGTTCCCAGCATCCTTCCTAAAGTGAACATTTATCCACTTAGATGTGGGGTCCTTTCCTCCCAGATTATTTCCTCACTGGTGATACACATTCATGATGTTTATGGCATCTTTTGAAGTGAAGGTATTTTCTTTTTTTTCCTGATGATCTGCATCATGACTGCTGAGGGCAGCTCTATGTATTACTCCATTTCTTTATTTTCTTAAAATTTGTCCTAACTACAGACCTACTTTTGGGTTATCCTTCCATTAATTTACACTGACATAACTTGTGATTCCCTGGGTTATCTTCTATAACCTGTGTTCGCATTACTTTTCAAATCAACCAACTGAAAAAATAACCCAACCCAAAACCTGATAAAACTCTTAAAAAGCATCACCTTTTGTTGTGGTTCTGTGACTGTTGGGTGAAGAAGGAAATGCAGTTTTGCATTTAGAGATATCCGGAGACATTACTGAGAGCATTTGTTTCCCATCTCTGTCTGGGCAATGAATGTTTCTTACAGGGTCTTGTCCTGAGGACAGTATTTGTCTTTCTAATAATGTTAAAGGTATTTTTGATCATACTCATATGGAGTCCCAGGGCCTCAGTATAAACAGCTTATTTTTAGTTTCCCCAAAGGATTTTGACAGAACAGATACTTTTCTCTACCTTTGTATTTCTGTTAAGTCAACTAAATTGTGACCATCTGATGCTTCCCACCCATCTGTACCTTCGTTCCTTTGTTTGGCATGATGCATCTCCCTTGGTGTCCAGTCCCAGTTGCTCCCTGCCGTATTTCTGTCACCCCTCCAGCACCCGTTCCTGACCTGTACTGGCAGTTGAGGCTGCTCTGTACCGTTGTCTAGCTCCCGGCATTTGTCTACGAGCATTTCACCCCTCTCTCCCCACACACCTTGAACACTGCAGCTCAGACATTGCCCAGGCTTGGGGCAGCTGGAAGGGGCCAGCCAGGAGCACTGGTGGCCCCCGTGGGCAGGCAGTGGCTGGTGGGTAACCTCTTCATTGCTTCCCAGTTGGCCATGCCTTGTTCAGCTCTGCCACCCACTGTATCTCTTGACTGGCTGCTGTTCCCATCCGTGTTAGCGCTTCCATTCTCTGTGTTCATCCACCCACTGACATTTTGTGTGCAGCTTTTAGCCGACTGCAGAGACATCTCGCAGCCCAGCCTGGTGTCTTGTCTGCTGTGTACAATATGGAGAACCCCGTCATTGGGAAGCATTTGGAGAAGAGCAGCAGCGACAGCTGGAGTGCTTGAGGGACCCATTTGGGGAAAGATTAAAAATTTGAGTATGGTTTAATCAAGCACTGTGTATGGCACAGAGTGTTTGCAAATCATCCAAGGGTTGTTTGCAAATTGTCCAAGGGATATGTGCATCTGAAAGGTGAAAAGTGAGGAGGAGCAGGAATCATTCAGGATGAGCCAAGGGGTAGAACAAGGAGAAATGGAATTAAGTCAATCAGAGGTGATATTTGGGGTGAAATATAGAATGTGGCTAAGATTCTTCATTAGGTTTCTTGCCATCCTTTTTCTCTGATAAAACTTGCAAAGCAAAATATAAAATGTTAAGCACTGGCAGATGTGCTGGACTGCAGTTTAACAGGCTGTTACCAGGCTGGCGGTGCATGCGACTCTCAAGTCACTCTGGCAAGACTGAATTTCCCAGGAAGTCTCCACTCCTAAATAGGGCTTGTTCTCTTTTCCTAGACAGAAGCAGTTCGTTAGACGGCACTCTGCAGGGACCAGGCCGGGGTACAAAGCGATATTCCCAAGATTCCCCTCCATACAGTGCTCCTCTCTCCCCCAAGTTACCAAAGAATGACCGTCACCCTTTGGAAGGTGAGCACAGCGTCTCTTCCCAAAGCTGGCTGTTTATAGCGACTTGAAATGGATACAGCAGGATTAGATTTGCCATGCGAAATCAAGCTGTGGGTTTAGGAATTGTGCTTTGCTTTGTCTCTGACATGGGTTGGTGCTTGGCGGTTCGGAGAGAAGTGAAGAAACCATTCTATGCCAAAGCAGGTTCCCCAAGCTGTTGTGTAAGACATGTGGAACACAGGGAGAATTCCTCCTAACCCTGATAGTCATCATCTAATACCATATCATCTGGGATTTAATTACCCATATTTTAGCTTCCTTTGCTATGCATGGTATTAACGGTCATAAAACTGCCCAGTTGCTTCAGTCAATCTTCCCCTGAGTTTTTCCACGATGGTTTGCTGCAGTGTGTTGTGCAGATGCTGATGTGCAGCTGTACGGCCAGGAACCTGCTGCCTTTTCCCAGGATCCCATCTTATTCCTCACAGTCCTCCCTAAGTAGCAGGGAGGGTCTCACTAGCTTGTGCTCCACCAGCTAAACCAGATCAAATCACATCCTGCAGCGCTGCTGCTTCCCGCAGTGTCCATTGGGTAACGCTGGCGCAGATGTGCTGTGCTGCATTCTCAAAAGCAATTGCAGAAATGTCCTCTTTGGTTTGTGGTCCATAGGTGTCCCTTGCATGTGCAGTGGGAGATTTCCAGGGGGTCCAGGTAGCTGGAGGACTACCTGAGCCTGAGCAGGAGTCTTCAATAAATACACTTCCACCTTCCCTTTTGGTTTGAACTGCAAACATTCCATAATGCAGACTGGAGATTCAACCTTACTGAAGCCTTTTAATTAATTGACAGTGAAATCTGCTAAGGTGTTAGTCTCAATTCTTTGTAATATGTCCCTGAAAAATTGCTGGAGACTCTTGGCTGGGCTCATAGTTCAGTGGCTTTGTGCTCTGTTGCTGTCCCTTTAGAATCACCATTTCCCTGGTTCTTGCTCACTTTGCTGGGCTTGGGTTGTTGATCCCAGATTTGAGAGTGCACAGCTTCCCATGAGCTGTGGTGTAATTTTAGGCTCCATCCATCACTGTGCCCTGTGCTCTTCAGGATTACTGACCCCGTATCTAAGCACAGATGATCTGAACTTGCACCCTGTGATGGACAGTTTCTAGTGGCCTTGGTATCTACATTGACTAAAATTGTAGGTTTGTCACGTAGCTGAAGCGAAAAACAATGTGACATGTGGGACTGTCTCATCTGTTCCAGCATATTGACAAGAAAAAACCTGTTCCCTGAGGCACGGTCTGTTTCTCACCTCTAGGTACACATCCTTGCTGGTCTCCTTGACATTCAATACATCAACCGCTGCACTTAGGTAACCATTAGCAAAGCCTGTCAGCTCCTCCTCTGCCAGCAGGTGGAACATGCAGTGTTTCACCTGTTCTTGAAGCGTGATGGTGTGCTCTAAAGATTAAGGTGCCTTGGTTAGGCGGTGAGTATCGTACGCTCTCTGTATTGTCAGCGAAGAGAGAAGGCTTCTGTAATGGGTAATTCCAAGGAGGAATCTATGTTAGGTTGTCTACAAGACTGACTCTTAGTCTACTTCAAAGTCTATTCAGTTATCTTGTGGCCTTTGAATGGGACATGCCATCTGGATGCCCAGAGTATGCCAGCATCTTCTGTAGAAGACAAGCGGGCAGAAAGTCTGCCCTCACGTGAGAGTGATGATCCTGTTGGCATGTGAACTTCCTACAGCAACTTGGTCTTGTTCTGTTCTTGGTCCAAGCAGGGGGTGTACAGGGCAGGGAAACATGAGGTGTAGTTCAAAATTCCACCTAGAAATTCATTTTTATCCCATAGCTAAAAGCCTAATCATCCTCCTCCACCATGAAATTTAAGTACAAGCAGGAATATTTGCATTTCAGAGGGTATATTTTAAGAAAATGAGCCTGAAATACTCAGATATTGAATATTTCTTGAGCAAAGAGGTACATAGAATCATAGAACCATAGAATCGTTTAGGTTGGAAAAGACCTTTAAGATCATCAAGCCAAACCGTTACCCTAACCCTGCCATCCCACCACTGAACCCTGTCCCTAAGTACCCCGTCTGCCCAGCTTTCACATCTTCTCATGGTGATGAACTCCCCCCAGCAGAGCATGTTCTGGCTTCAGCAGTACGACAGACAATGGTACCTGAACAGTTTCCAGTTTGCCAAATTGAAGGCAGTGAGTAGCAGTGGGAAGTCTTCATTCATCCTGACTTTGGCAAGGAGTCAGGAAGACAAAGAGGGGATCTCACTCCTTACATTGTTTTTCCTCTTGCATCCAGAGGCATTTCTGTAACTTTTTGCTAAAAAGCTGCAGTTCCAGCACATTGGGGACCTGCTTTTCAAAGACTATCATTTGTTGGAAACAGTGGGTGTTTAGTAGTTGTGCAAATCAGATTTATGCTTGTGGCCAAACTCCATGTTTTAGCAGTAAAAAGCACTCTTGAATCTATAGCACTATTTGTTTAATTAAACTTTAATTATCTGTTCCCTGCATCTCCACCACTAATTGTAGCATGTTTTCCTACAATGCTCCAAATGAAAGCCTTTATTTAAAACTAGCAGTTTGTATAAGAAATTCTACAGTCACCTCCTCCTCACTCCAAACCTAGTTATCAAGGGCAAAAGGATTCTGGATAGTGTATGTGCCTGAACGCAGTCTGTGTCCTACCGCTTGCAGAAGCATGTTGACTTCTGCTACAGATGATTCACAGGGCTTGTAATCATTCCCCTCTTGCCTTGTTTCCCTCTCCCCTTTGTGGAGGTATCATTCATCTCAGCAGTTCTCTGTGTGTTTGTATTTTTAAGAAAATCCTAAATCTCTCTTGCATTGACCCTATCAAGAAGCCTCCAGATCTGCTGCAATATTTTCAGCACAACCAAGCACTCAGCAGTCCAGTGATACATAACCTGAGGGTGAACATGCATCTTCAATTCTGCCTCTTGCTCCCCAGTTGCATGGCCTCATCGTCTTCTTCAGATGTGTGATCATAAGCACATGTGAAAACATGATCACATATTTGAAGAATGCATCACAGCGCATTCACATCAGAATAACGACAGTGTGTTGATTGTTGAGTTAAATATTTTCTGAGGGTTAGTTTTCATTCCTTAGCATTGCACCGATGTGAACCTGTGCATGTGGTCTCCCAGCCTCCCAAGCTGTAATCTTCGCTAGCTGAGCTCAGAAATTCCTTCTGCCAAGACAAATCCCCTCTGTGTGAGCTTTAGGGTCTTTGCAAGCAGTTGGACACACATGTTTGCCTGACCCTGTACATCTGTGACAATGGGTCTTTCTGGCAAGTTGAGGCTGTGCATCACCTTGCAGAGGGTGCTGGGTTGCCTTGGAGGATGGAGATGTGCAGCACAGGCCCATTCCTATGCCCACAGCCACTTCCCTGTTACAGAGCATCCAGACCATGCAGAGTGCTGTGCTTGCTGGCCCCTCTCATGCCTCCGCACTTTCCAGTGAGTCAGACGTCACCCGTTTAGTGGGAGGTGGTTTGGGTTTAAAACCCAAGCAGACCTGTCCTGTTGGAGAGGAAACCAAATGTAGTTGCTATGAAGAAGCTACTAAAAAGCACCACTGGTATAAGTCACATCCGCTGTGTAGGTCTGCCAGAGAATCTCTGTCCACCCCTGGGCCAGAGCAGCCAGCTCAGTGCTGGGTTGGCATCCAGTCTTGTGCTGAAATGGGGTGGTAGGAAAGTGGTACAGGAGTGAAGGAGGTGTCCAAAGTTGCTCAAGAATAATCATGAGTCAGAAAAGCCTCCTTTACGTATAGAGAGCAAGCAAAAACACATCTACTGACATGCGGGCCAGCACAGGGCACTGGGCCAGTAACAGTCTTCACATCAGCACCGTTTGTACATGAGATTGTAAGGATGTGCTGCTGGTTTCTGAGAGTGTCCCAGAGACCTAAAAGGCAGAAATCCCTGAAGTGCAGGGTAACAAAGCCCATGAGATGGAGGGTTGCAGTTACGCAGGTGATAACCTCACATCTGCTTCACTGAATTGCCAAACAGGGAGGGATGTTTCCCTTTTGTAGCCTTATGAGATGAAGCCAGGGAGGGTATGAGCTGGCTGCCTCCAGCCGAACAGCCTCGGAGATCTCTGCTCAAACACAGACAGCAGAAGCACCAAAACCAGAGGATCCCAGTTCGCAGAGTAGTTGTATAGTTCATAGGAACCAGATAAAACAACGTGCCTCCAAGAGAGGTTGCCCCATTTAGGGGGGCCCAACCTCTGCAACGCTCAGGTACTGCTCCAGGCTCTGGCAAGATGCATCTCCCTCCACTGGACCATGGCAGCATCAGCTTAGCAGGAAAGTTTGGGAAGATCTCAACATCTTTTGGGTCTCACAGGCTGCAGTATCAGCTCTGTGCCCTCACCACCATCCCAGTTAAGCACAGCCTTGCTGTGCTAGCTTCTCACCTCCTGGAAGTCCCGGGGAAGAAGCCCAGGGCCTGGCTGGGGCAGTTGCTCAGGTTTCTTCATCCTTGTCACCTACTGTGGTGTTTGAGTGGCAGCAGCTCCGGACTGTGAGCTGATGTCAGGGTCTCTACAGACACTGGTAGAGGAGCTCCAGCTCCCAAATAGATGAGGTGGCCCAGCCTAGAGTGCACAGGCAATACCCCTCATGGCAGGAGCTGCTTTGCTCTTCAGCTGTACGAACTTGCCAGGTATCTCATAATAAAGAATGCAGGTATTTGAGGATGACTCATGAGGCATCGGGTCCACCTGGACTGAGACTAGGTTGTGTGTGCAATAGTAAAATCTACAAACACATGTTTTGCCACAGTATAGCAGCAAAGGGAGATCTTACTGGTTCATCCAATACCATATATGACCCTGGATAGCTTCCTCAGCCCCTCCATCCTAATATGGCCACCGACAGCTGAAAATTAAATGTGTATCTGGAAGAGAGGGCAAGGAAGCCAGTCTCGCACAGGGACCCCTGCCCAGGGAGAGCCCTCTGCCCTGTCCCTCCTGCACATGTCCCAGCAAAGGGTGTTGGTCACTGACTTGGTTAGACAGCAGGAGGTCAGGAGGGGTGAGCCGCTGGTCACCAGCACTTTGCTTTTGGAGCTGGAGGATCAGCACAGTGTGAGAGGCTGTGGTGGTGCAGCTGAGCTGCTCCGAGGAGCCTGCTGCTCCCTTCCGCTCTGCATGTGTGCTGCTATCCGGGCTACAGCATGAATCTTACTAAGTATCCCCCCCAGGCCCAACTGCCCCATCGGTTACCTTGCATGCTAAAGCCGGTAATGTGCAGTGATTGACCCCGAATCTCAGGGAGCCTTCTCTCCCCGCTCAGGGCTGTTGTGCGAGTCCTGCGTCCTTTGGCATCCAGCATGGGCAGCCCTCCACCTCCTGCCACCGCGGTGCCCCACTGCCACCAAAGGGAAGCTGTAAGGACATGGGACCACAAGCCAGAGCTGGTGGTGGCATTAACAGAGTAGCGTTCCTCCAGTCTGGGTACCAACCATTATCACTGCTAACTGGTTGGACTGGCATTTGCCAGGCAAACACCAGGCTGCAGGGCTGTAGCAGTGCCTGTTTTAATTTCTGTGCTTTCAAGGAGACCACCAACGCGGTGGTTTGACCCTGCCCTCGCAGCCGCACACAAGCGCTGCGTTTGCTGTGGTTCTACTTTCTGCTGCCGAGTGGTAACTTCGGGCTGTGTGGCGTTCGGGTGCACTGACTGCAGCTTGGTGCGTTCCAGGTGAAACCTTTGTTCTGGGAGATGGCCTCCCAGGACCCTTGGAGCCTCGCCTGGACCCCATGGACTCTGCCTTGAACTCTGTCAATTCATCCAGCCACAGCAGGAGCTCCAGAGACTATCGCCTGCAAGGATACAGGCACCTGCACCAACCCTCTAGCCTCACCCAGGGCAGTACCTCTGCCTTGCGTAGGCTTAGCTCTGGGGGTAAGAGAGTTAAGAAGCCAGCCCTCTGATTGTAAATTTGGCAATAAAGGGCTTTTCTAACTCCAGTTACACCTTTCTAACTTCAGCAAGTAGCAGAGACTGGCCTCTATGCTGTTGGACAGATAGTCTGTCAGGTTTAACAGTAGCTCTAGAGATGTGGCGGATGGGTGGGAGGAAGTACGGAGAGGCGATGCTTGCAGGGTCACTCGTTCAGCGTGGTGACTAGGTCAGTGGGTAGGAAGGAGTGGGCAGGAGCTGAATTTGTGAGCGTGGGCAGGGGGCTGTCAAAGTGATAAATGGGCATCTGAGTCTGTGAGCCTGGATCGGGAGCAGCCAGGGGGTCAAGAGCTGTCTGACGAGGCTGGGAGCTGGGGCGGGCGCCCAGGACGGGCCAATGCACGAGCGACGCTTGTCTGTATGGAGGAATAGGGGCAGGAGATCTGTTCATTGCAGTAAATCAGCACATGTCAAATCCAGATGTTTGCAAAAAAAGTTGTAATTGTAGGTGCACAGCATCAATTAAAGTGTCTAAAAAGCTCAGGCTGCTGATGCCTTGATCCATCTGCCTCCCCCCACATCTGTGCATAAAGGCAGAGAGCTGGAACCACAGGCCGTGCCAATGCCAGCGTGTTGAGAGCAGGACTTTTGTTAGCTTGGGCGGTGCTTCAAGACAACAGAATTTTGCCTGTGGGCTCAGTCCATCAGAAAATGCAGCCAATGAAACAGCTTCTTTGCTGTGTTAAAATTGCTAAAGGTGGTGTTCAGAGCGGGGGAGCAAGGAGAGAAACTGCGTGGGGAGAGAAGTGGGAATGCAGGATTGTCTTCTGCAAAAGTGGGAACCGTCAGTAGATGGGCAAGGAAGAGTGGGAATGGGGGGACCAAACTCAGCTGAAGGGGGGTAAGGGGAAATTGGGGTTTACAGCAAGGAAAAGGGCTCAGTATAGAAGGCTGCCCTGAAAAGAGAATAAGGCTTCGGTGCTAGAACTGTGCCGCAGGAATCCCTGGGGCACGGTTGGGACGTGCCTTTCATATTGTCTCTGCCGTTGCTTTGAGAGAGGAGACTGAATGGTAGCTTCAGGGTGAATAACTGCTGGAGCGACACTGTTGGGATACTTGGGGTAACGGTTGCTGTCTCGGAACTCGCCCCAGGTTCAGACAGATACCTTGGATCTCGAGACGTCTCACGGTTGAGCAGCCGCGACCCCTCATCCTGGACGGTGGAGGAGGTGATGCAGTTCATACGAGAAGCGGATCCACAGCTGGGACCCCACGCTGACCTCTTTCGAAAACATGTAAGTGTGTCTGTGTGTGTGTATATGTGTGTGTATGTATATATTATATATGGAAGGGGGCAGATCATCACACAAGGAAAATCTAGGAGAGCCAGAAGAACAGCAGCACTTTGTACCGGCTGGAGTTTTGTGGTAAGAAAAACATCCTCATAAATCCTGCTCGTATCATGTTCAGGCTTGGGATCCTCTTACTCAGAAATCACGGAGGGGAGGACATCACAGCCCAGTTAAAGCTCCGAGCCTTTGTGCATAAGGGGAGCTCAGCTCTGAGCTGGATTTGAACCCTAGTGCTGAAAACACAAACCCTCTTTATCCTGGAGTCTTAATATTCACCTCACAGCAAATTTCTCCTGGCAAGAAACATGTTCCAAGTGGAATTTATTGGGTGTGTTGCTGCTAAACTCCCCTGTTTCCTATAAAAAGGGGTCTCATGGCTCTGGTTCTTATGCATGTCTTTAGGTGTAAAACAGCTGCAGACATACAGCATGGAGTTTGTACAATTAAAGCTACAAGAATTTTGGCAGCTCCACATCCTGACTCCTGCCAGACAGTTCATCTTCCCTCTGGCTTTTGATTCAGTCCGCGTTACACTTGGTGGTGCTTGTGAAGTCAGAAGAGCAGTAGAAGAAAATACCTCTCTTCCCCAGGCAGGAGAGGTGGACAGATTGCTTCTTGCTCTGTGCTGGGCTGAGACAAAACTCTCTTTTTCTTTTTTTTTTTTAATTAGTTCTATTTTAGAACCACCAGTAATTGAAAAATGTTTTGTTTTAATTATGCAAGAGATTGCTCAGCTCTGCTGAGGGATGAAAGTCTCCTGTATTGGCAGTCCTGAGGAAGAACTTTGCTTTCATCTGAAGGGGGAAGCACAACAAACCTGGTACTGGAGATCTTACTAAGTGTGAGACCTAACTGAGCGTTGACGTAAGGCAGGATTTTCTGTTGGTAAAGGTTGTGATTTTTATTTTTCATTTATAAGTCCATTAATGTTTTCGTCATGAGAACCTGTCCACTGCAAAGCTCTGGGCTAAGCCAGGACCAGGTCAAGGAAAGGAGTGCTGCAAGGGGTTGGAAAACTTCTAGTCACAGATGCTAAGTGCAAAGCTGTTCTTCTTTCAAGCTTCGTGATCCCTCCCCTCCTGAGCCTCAGTGAGGGATGCATCTGGCTCAGCTGTAAAGCATCAGATGCTTTTGAAAGCTGTGGTGTTGAAATCAGCCTTGCTGGAGATGAGATGCTCCACCGTTGCTCTGCCAGCTGCTGGGACTTTGCTTAGAAACTCCAGAAATTTGCTTTGCATGCAGTTTGGGTTTACGGAGTTTGGTCCCTTGCCTCCTTCTTCAGCCTTGACTTCAGGGCTGTGTCAGTATGGCAGGACTGCTGTCAGGGTCAGCGCATCCTCTCCCCAGATGTTTCTCCTGCAGTGGGGTTATGATGCCCTTGAGTGGGAGACTGCTCCCCTGCACCACTGCTGCCTTGATCTTTCCCCTGTCAGGGAAACCCCCCCTTTTTTCCTTCCTCCCCAGCTCCCTCCAGGATTTGCTGACCAGCAGGACATGGCTCTGGGTGTTTATCACCCAGCAGATTTCTCACCACCATATGGGGATCCAAGGCTGAACCTCCGTGCTGCAGGCAGGGCGGGATGCAGGGATGCCGGCGCTGGGATGCTGCAGTTAGGTGCAGCCCCCCTCTGCTGTTGAGCAGTGCTCTCACGCCCAGCCATGTTGCTTCAGCAGTCATTTTGGGCACGGCCTGGCTCAGCAGGCAGGGTTAGGGCTCAGAGGTGTAGTGCTGCTGTTTCCTCTCCTTGCAGGAGATTGACGGGAAGGCCCTGCTCTTGCTGCGGAGTGACATGATGATGAAGTACATGGGGCTGAAGCTGGGGCCAGCCCTGAAGCTCACTTACCACATCGACAAGCTAAAGCAAGGCAAGTTCTGAGAGGACACTTGGCAGGATGGATCCTGGAAGCTCCGCTCCTGGCCATCTATACCCGCGCTCGCCTGCTGACAGGTACGCATGCACACACACCCATTTACGCCGCAGATGGACACCTCGCCGACACCCCAGCCCTGCTGCAGGGGTCCAGCCGCCCACCTGCCCCTGCGCCAGCAGCCAGGCCCCAGCAGGTGCTTGGGAGGAGGCTGGCACATGGCTGGCCCGGGGCTTCGCACCGGACTCGAGTCATGGGCGTCCTGTTGGAAGGGGAGGGTCTCGCCCTGCTGCCCAGCCAGCGCTTCTCTGCGGTCCTGCTTCCCCGGGATGGAGCAGCAGCTCTGGACAGAGCCTGTGGGGACTGGGCACTTGCACCAGCTCCTCTCCCTCTCACTATGGCTCATATGCTCCCAGCCTTGCCTGCTCGGGGTGGCCCTCGTTTCCCGTCCTTTCAGAGGGCGGTAGGCCAGGGGGGCTGAACACTTTGCACTTCACCGGGTAGCCCGGCTGCGAGGGGGACAGCTCCCCTGACCTGTGCTCGGCCCCTGAAGCACTGCGGCGAGCTCAGAGCCGTGACTGTCCCCGTCTTCCATGCCTGGGAGGAGCAGGGCTGCCCATCCTGGGGTGACTGACCTCCCAAGCTCTGCCCGCCCCTCAGCTCCCGGCCTTCCTCCGGCTGGGGATGCCAGGCTGGGCATGGAGGCTTTCGTATTTATTTCTGACTGGGGAGTCCGTGTGGCAGCACACAGCGCTGCCTGGGAATGTGGAGCGAGCTGAGGGAGAGCCGAGGAGTGTGGCTGAGTCTGGCATGCCTGTGGCAAGGACAGGCCTGGTTTGGTGTTGAAGGCTGGCTGGATGCTGCAGAACTCAACTGATCCTTCTCTCTTTTTTTTTTTTGAAGGTTTTTTTTTTGAAGAAAAAATATTTTTTTTTAGTAAGGAATTGTCTGCTAAAATGACAAAATGATTTTTCTACCTGTTGTTGAACTTGCAACTCTTGGAGATTTTTTACCCAGAGCTGCAAAGGTTTGTCTTCCCAGGGGCCCTCCCGGTCCTCTGGTGTTTTGGTCCGTCCCAGCTCAGCGTGTGCGAGAGGGTGTTGGGTCTGGCAAGTCAGAGGATCCCAAGGTAGCAGCCTGTCCTTGCGTTTCTCTTCCTGTGAGGTCTTTGCCCTGCGTGGCGGCACCTGTTTGTTTCAGACAGTCTAATGTATTTATTTTTGATGGCACTTGAGTGGTAACCCGCTGTCCCAGACACGCTACTGCAGCTGCAAGAGGCATCTTGGAGCAGAGGCCACCCAGGCATGCCGCTGCATCCCCTGGGGGCTGCCTTCAGGAACAGGGGCTGCCAGTCCCCTGGCGCATCTCCTGGGACCAGCCAGGGAAGGGCTGATGGGGAGAGGTGCAGTGGAGGCGAGGGGTGTCCCAGGCGTGTGCCCATGCGTGCAGCTGCAGCACGCTCCCACGCACGCTTCTTTTCTGCAGTGACCAAAGGGCTGGGATGGGGATCTCCGCTGCAAGCACTTCTCTCTTCTCCTGCCTTTAGCTCACCCTCTCTGCATCCAGAGCAATGTCTCGCACCCTCGTCCCTGCCGCCCTCGAGAGCCCTGGCCAGCAGCAGAAGGGGCCCCCGTGGTGAACAACCCTCCAGTCTCTTGCACTGGATCAGGTTTACCCCTAAGGGGAAAAGTTGAAAAAAAAAAAATTACCCCAAAGTAATAAAAAAGCTTTTTGTTGTACAGCAAAGTCTGTGCTGCAGTCCCTGCTGCTGCACCGGTGTGGTTGGAGGGACGTGGGGTGTCGGCCACTCGCAGGGCCCCGTTGCTCACGGCATCAGCCCAGGACACCCCCTCGTTTTCACCTGACGCTGATCCTGCTGGCCCGCTGCAGACAGGTCCCCATGCGGGGGTCAGCCAGTGCTTTCCTCTGCACTTATTTTACATTGATTTGTTTATAAATAAAAGGATAACTAAGTTCCTCCCCGCTGGTTGTGTGTGCTTGGCTGGGCCCCTGGCACACCTCCGGGGCTGGTGGGGAAGCAGAGATGCTGGTGGGAGGCAGCCACGGAGGGCTGCTCCCAGAGGTCCAGCACCAGCTGAGGTGGTAGAAGCACCCCGGCTCTCTCCTACAGCCTTGGCTTTGCTGCCATGGGGCTCTCTGGGCACCCCATGGCTTCTCTTCGGGTGCCTCTGGCCCAAACTCACCCCTTGGAGCACTTGTCAGCAGCATGGTGCTCCCAGCCTGGGCTGATGGGAACCCGGGGGCTGCACCATGCCTGGTCCCCCCACAGCCAGCAGCTCCCAGGACAGCAGCAGGAGGCTGCGGAGCCTGGGTGGCAGCAGGAAAGGTGAGCACCAAAGCAGAAAGAGCTGCCCCCACCCTGGCAGGACACACAGGACTGCTGGGGGGACGTTTACCAGGTGGCCCCATCCTCCCCCAGGGTAAGAGGAGGGAGCTGGGCTGGCAGCTGGTGCCCGGGGGGCTGTGGGGTCTGTCCCCAGCGAGCAGCTCCCAGGAAGCAGCCCCAGCTCAGGGCCCTCGGCTCTCTCTGGAGACCATGCAGTTCACAGGTACTGGGGAAAACCTGCAGCCTCGGGGGGAGCTGAGCACCCAGGGCCCAGCAGGCTGCAGTCGGGAAACGGCCACAGGACCGGAGCCAGTGCTGCTGCCGCCCCAGGGCCACCGTCAGGACGCACAAGGGGGCCCGGGG
>NW_009260684.1:2997982-3013298 GCF_000687185.1 Egretta garzetta
GCCCCTTGTCCCCAGGGCAGCTTGGGGGGGGGGGAGTTGCTTGTTTAACCCACAGCCGAGGACAGGTCACGTGTTCCTACCACCCCTCGGTGGGCACGGCAAGCAGCTCCCTCCGCTGCAGAGGAAGAGTGAGCAAACCATCAGGCAGCTTGTGGTGTAATTAAATTAAAAACTCGTTTTTCTGCCCAGCCGAGGCTGTAGGCTCAGTCCAGCTTCCCCAGGCTTCTCCACTGCTGGGGGGAAGCCCCGTAATTTCAGTCAGACTTGGGAAACACATGTCTAAAAACCACTGGAAGTACAGCTAGCAAATTTCTATCTTACACTGGATTACTTTAAAATTAGACAGTATTACACTTTAGTCCTTTCCCTCCCTCTGAGCTATGGAAGTAATATAGCAAGCTCTTGGCTAGTTACAAGTTTTATTACAAATAAGCATTTAATGACTGAGTCAGTTGCACAGTTTTGGCCAAAACAAAAACATTTCAAAAGAAAACAAGAGTTGTGCTACAGATAAGGAATGATCTTGCACTGCTAGAGGAGCAACCATGTCCTGGCCAGTGTCTGTCCAGTACGGAGAACATCTTGACTTGGTCGTTTTCTGCAGAACTGTTATAATTGGCACACACGACAAACGCTCAAAGCTTTCAGGGCTAAAAGCAGCTTTACAGCATATATTTAAAATAACTGAGGGATAAAACAAGAGGGGCTGCGTAAAAGATCACTTAAGGTGAGACAGGACAGTGTTTAAGTTTGGCATCAGACAAGACGGGAATTAGTACTCAGCCAGGCTCAAGACATACGGCTTTCTCCAAACTGTAATGAACTAAAGGGTTCTAAATATACAACACTTTGGACAACCAAGATGCTTTCTTCCTTTCTTCTAAATTACCAAAGACCGAAAACTGCCTCGCTTACGTTGCAGCAAGAGGCAGGGAAAAACCAAAAAAGGTGAGTGCATTTCCCATGCCAGGACTGCAAAGCTGAGCTTGTCCCCCTAGGACAGCAGCAGACATCTAGGAACCAAAGCGAGTAACACTGCAGGCAAATTGCCAAGCCTCTCCCTCAGGAAACAGCACTTTGTATTGCATCGGATGCGGGGTGCATGGCTCCGCCGTATAAAAAAAGCCAACGGAAGGCTCCACTTCCAATCAACGAAAAACAGCACCACGAACTGTTCAGTCCAAGGCAAATCACAACGGGAGCTTTTAAAGGCAGCATCAGAAAGTAGTTCACTTTCTGTTCTGTACCTCCCCCTTGATTCAAGGAGTTGAAATTTCCCAGCCCAAGAAGCAGCACCAGCAAACACTGGCATAGGAAGGGCTAACAGCTACGCCTCCTTTCAGGCAACCATGGCCCTTCCTGGCAGTTTTGCTTTTTGTTTTTTCTTTCTTTCACGTGATCCCAGTTAATTGCATCCCTGCAGCGTGGCGTATCACAGTCAGAGCTGATCATGTTCCAGATTAACTCTTCTATTCCAGGAAGATTTTCCTGGTTAAAAGTTCATTGCCGGCAATGAATGCACCAAGACCACCAGTGCCAAACATTTTTAAATACTACTGAAAAGAACAAAACATCCCCCTTCCCTTCCCCCTCCCCCCCCAAAAAAAAAAAAAAAAGACTGCATAAAGCCGAACAGACCCATCCTCTGCAGCACAGCACAGCTCAAGGACTGAGCAAGCCCCCAAAATCTAGTTCATCCATATAATTTCACCAGGAAGTAAAAAGACTGCTGAGGGAGCAGAAAGGCTGGAGAACGCAACTCAACTGTCAGTGTCCAAGATACAAACTCATGCCAGCATCACTGGACATTAGGAAGGAAGCGTGCACCTGGATTCTCACACACACATCAAATCCCATACCCAAAATTTACTTTCTCTCTCCAAGGTGGTGCTAACTGAAGAGTCTAGAGGTGCACGTGCTGTGACGAGCTCTCCTCCAGAAACAAACAGAATCTACACAGAAAATAAAGGAAGGACAGAAGAGTTGAGAAAATAGAGGGACAGGATTTCCTAACAAAAATTATAAAACCATAACTTAAGAAAAGCCCAAAGCTGACAGTGTTCAAGCTATTGCTGTAAGAATGCCTGGCAAATCGAATGAAGACTCTTCTCTTCAGCGACGACATCTGGAGAGAGACAGAAAGGAAAGGAACAGGAATTATGGACAGTGAAGGGCAAGGCTGGAACTGCCCAGCACACTGAAGCCTGAGTCTTGCATACATCACCCCAGACAGAGGTAACATGGGACCTGGCAATGCTCTCCTCCCAGGATAGATGTCTGTTAATTTTACAGGGGCCCTATGGCAACTTTAAGACCAGCATGTTACACCTGTAAGAAAGCAAACTTGTTCTAGAAGCTGATTTTTAAGTACAATGTAGGGAGTGAACACTGTTAAGCTAAGAATTAACTTCATGCCCTTCCCAGCACTGCCCATGGCTGGTACCAAATGAAAATGTTAAGTTGCAGCGATTAAGAGAGGTGAGCTGAGCTGTGCACCGGCAGGGCAGTCAGCCAGAGAGACACACACCACACGCCAGCATCACCTTCCCTACAGCCTCTTCATTTGGGGATGGCCTCCAAGCCATCGGGTATCAATGCAGCACCCAGACTGGTCGCATTAGGGAGCACACAGGATACGCAGCAAGCCAGAGGCTCAGAGTATCTTCAGGAGGATAAAAATTTACAGGGAGGATTCTTCAGCTTTTAGTTTGCTACAGTACCAGATCTGGAACAACCCAGCCCCCAGCGATCCCAGCTCTCTTTGGCACTGCAAAGGCCCAGTTCCCATGACCAGGGGTGGGGAAGTGCATCTGTGCTAGACTGGGGCTAACCCTCATTTTCACTCTGCAGTTAAATTTTGGAAGCATCTGTTACATGAAGGAAAGAGGGAGGAAGGAGGAGTTGGGCATCCTTGGTCCCCTAGCATTCAGCAACAAACCCCCGCTCTCACTCGACATGTGTGTGCACAAACGCTGCTCTAAACACAACACACAACCCCCGCCAGACCAGTAGGAAAGCGCTGCCTCCATGATCACCTACCGCACAAAGGGAGAACGCATTTCACTGTTAAGTCTGCCCTTCCTGCTGGTGAGGCCCAAATGCCAGGTTTTAGTGATCCCCCTCCAAGGCTGGATGACACACACCCAATTTTCACATCCTAACCCCTGCAGCAGCTATGACAACTCAGAGCTCAGGTCCACTGGTTTGACAGAGAAACTCACTGTCTCCAGAGATGGGGAGAGCAGCCATTTCAAAAGTGTTCTTTGGCAAAGTTGAGAGACTGCTCCCAAAATACCAAACTTCTTGAAATCCAGCAACCCCTTGCTCAGCTTTGCCTCCATTTTCGGGAATGTACATCTATGCTTTGTTTCTTTGTCTGAATTTAATCTCAAACTCCTGTGTGTATTTTTGCACTTTATTATGTGTCAATTTGCTAAGGAAATACCCACCCACATCTGCTACACAGACACGAGGTATTCTGCATCCCTCAGCACAGCTGGAACACGTCCGTGAGCACCAGCACTTTTCATGGTGTGCCAGTTTTCTACCAACCGATGTGAAACATTCGGATGTCAGGAGGAAAGACTGGGCAAGGAATTTTTTCCATAAGGAAAGAGGTTGAGGTTGTTAAAAGTTACCGGGAATCAGTCATGATTTACTGATGGGAACTTCAGCTCTGTTATCTCCAAGTCAGGTGAGCTGCTGCCACTTCTGTCGCTGTAGGTGTCCCTGCAGAATTCAGAAAGATTCTGTTTGATGGAGTGCAAGTGCTTTATAGATGTAGTTTTGCATCAGGAACGAGTAGAGTTTGGTAGCGAGTACTGAGCTGAGGTTGAAAAGCAAAATAACACAATATTCCTGGTGTAGCTGTCCTTTTGGAAAAAGGGCTGAGTCATCATCAGTTTTACGGTTTGTGAATTGAAGTGATTACACATATAATAGGCATTTCACAAGGCAAAGTTATTCTAAAGGAAATTCAAGAAACAGGAGCTAGGAGACTGGTTAGCCACCCGTAAGCCATTCTATTTCCGCTTCCCAGTAACAGCTGATTGCCTTTAATCCATTAAACAGCTTTTTCAGAATCACAAAGTAATTCAGATCAGAAGGGACCTCAGGACTTTATCCAGGCATGTTCTGACATTCTCCAATGACAGAGACTGCACAGCCATTCTGGGCAACCTGCACCAATGTGTGATTGATCTAAAGGTGAAAAAGATTTTCCTTATATCCAGTCAGAACTTCTCTTATTTCAGTTTAGGTCCATTGCGTCTCATCCTCCCGCCATACACTTCTGTAAAGATACTGTTTTTATGTTTTTGATAAATGTTTTTGTAGGTGCCGGCAGGCTGCTCTTAGGTGCCCATGAAGTCTTCCCTTCCCCAGGCTGAACAAGCCCAGCTCCTTCGACCTCTCCTCCCTGAGCAAGCACTCTAACCTCCTGACCTTAGTGGGCCTCCACTAAACTCTCCAATTTATCAATGTTTTACTCATACTGGGAGACCCTAAACCGCACAGAATATTCTAGATGTGGTCTAACAAATGCCAAGTAAAGCAATATAATCACTTCTCTCCATCTACTGGCTGTGCTCCTACTCAGCCCAGGACACTGTCTTTCCTTTGCTGCTGGTTCATGTTCAGTTTGCTGTTCCCCATGACCTGGCTAACAAGAACCTTATGAAGTTCAACTCTGACAAGTGTAAGGTCTTGCACCTGGGAAAACATAGTCCAGGAAAGCAGCACAGACTGGGATCCACCCAGCTGGAGAGCAGCTCTGTGGGAAAGGACCTGGGGGTGCTGGTGGCCAGGAAGCTCCATAGGAGTGAGCAGGGTGCTGCTGAGGCCAAGGAGGCCAACTGGGTGCTGGGCTGCATCAACAAGGGCACCACCAGCAGAGATAAAGGAGTCATCATCCCACTCTGCTCAGCACTGGTCAGGCCACACCTGGAATCCTGTGTGCAGCTCTGGTCCCTGCTGTACAAAAAAAGATGTGGACAGGCTGGAGGGGTCCAGAGCAGGGCCCCCAAGATGATCCAAGGGCTGGGAGGCCTCTCTCAGCCATATGGAGATGGGCTGAGAGAGCTGAGTTTGTTCAGCCTTGAGGAAAGGAGGCTCAGAGGGGATCTCATCACCACGTACCAGTACCTAAGGGGAAGCTACAAGGAAGATGGAGACTCCCTTTTCATAAAGAGTCACATGGAGAGGACAAGGGGCAATGGACACAAGCTGCTCTTGGGGAGATTCTGACTGGACATGAGAGGGAAATGTTTCCTCATGAGAACAGTCACCCATTGGAATAATCTCCCAGGGGAGTGGTTGACTCCACCACATTGGGCACTTTGAAGCCTCAGCTGGACAGGGTGCTGGGCCGTCTTGTCTAGGCTGTGCTCTTGCCTAGAAAGGTTGGACTGGATGATCCTTGAGGTCCCTTCCAACCTAGGATTCTATGATTCTCTGATTCTCAGCAGAGCTGCTCCCCAGCTGCTGAGTCCCCAGGCTGTGTTACTGCGAGGGGTTCCCAGCACAGGACTCCGCTTTGGTCCTTATTAAGCCTCATCAGGTTCCTCTTGGCCCACTCCTCCAGCAGTCCCATCCTCAACCATACAGTCCATTCCCCCCAGTTTGGTGTCACCTGCAAACCTCATGAGAGTGCAGTGATGGGACTTACCTGAAAACATGGTAAGAGTTACAAAGGACGGGAGTACAGGGGAGCACAGGCTGGGCTGTAACTGCCACCAATATTTTTAGATTATATGCTAAACATGAAACGACCTGTGACCACAATCACAAAAGACTCCAGCAGCAGATCATACTAACTCAGGATGCTGCACTAGAGAGGAAGCTTCAGCTCCTCTGCTGTGAGAAGCCATTTCAAACTCCAATGTGCAAAAGCAGGAAATTAAAATATCCCTCATCACTTGGAGCACTGAAACGAGGCATCTTCCCAGAGAACCTCTCTTCAGAGCAGATCAGTCAGAGCACAACTGACAGCTGCTCTCCAGACATCCACACAGGAATTACTGTGGTGCAGCTGCACTGCAGCTCAACCCAGGAAGGCCAATACTTTCCTTTTTGCATCGCTTTAGTTTAATACATTCAGTGCTATTTCTCTTCTGCATTTAGTTTGGGGTTTTTTGTTTAGTGCACTCCAGCTACATAAGCAAATCCTCTGTGTTCTCCTCTATAAGGAGGAAAATGGGTCACTATCAAAGCAATGCATATTTGTTGCATGTTGCCACATCTGCTGAACAGAACCGCAGGGTGTTAGGCAGCCACAGAAAGAATTAAAGGTACCATTAAGTCTACCCAAAACCTCAGTTGCTTTGCAAACTGAGACAAAAAAGCTTAAGCCAGCAGAAAAAAAAAAAACGAAGCTGCAACCGCTAGGGCCCATTCTTTAAAC
The DNA here is from genome assembly GCF_000687185.1 of Egretta garzetta. Classification (NCBI taxonomy): domain Eukaryota; kingdom Metazoa; phylum Chordata; class Aves; order Pelecaniformes; family Ardeidae; genus Egretta; species Egretta garzetta. Next base: position 3,004,383 of record NW_009260684.1, read on the forward strand.
CGGTAATGGGAACAAGCTGCTTAAGGGAACGTGGATAAAACCCCACGAGGTCTCCAGTCACCTAAAAGACCAGGCCCAGCTGCAGTTTCCCCGAACACCTCTGACTGACAACACGAGACTGCATATGGGACCTGGCTGAAGGCAGCTCTGTGGCACTACAGTCAATCTTAAAATGCAAGACAAGAGGTTTCAGAGGAAGAGAGGAAAGAAGAGGTGCTGCAAATACCTCCTAGGTACCCCCCAGTAACGTTGTGCCAAGAGGATTCTCCTGTTTATCCTGTAGGAGGAAGCACTGCCCTGTGAGAGGTCTGACTGACTGGTGTCTTCCTTCAACCTACCTGGGTGAGAGCCTGCAGCCCTTTTGTAGATAATGCGTGAGTCTTCCTGCAGACGCCAAGAGGAGGCCAAAGTATGGGGGAGATGGCTTAATTGGTCTAGAGAGGAACTCGGGGTGATACTGAACACCAACAAAGAAAGGATGCTCTAAGAGAAAGAAACAGAAAACATTAATGTCATGTCTCTTAAGCCTGTGGCTCAACTGCAGTTGAAAGCACTGATCAAGCCCTGGTGATGGGGAAGCAGTGTCATTTCTATCCTGCCTTTTGTCCCTAAATGGACAAGCACATGGGATTCTTTTTTTAGTGTCATTTTATGGACAAAATCATTCTTGAGAGCGCCTGGACTGGTCCCCCACAAAAACCTCCTCATTACCCTCCAAACACTCTCCCTTGTATACCTACACCCACAAACTAATTGCTTAAGTACTCACCTTCCAACTCAACCACTTCCATTCGCTCTCCCTCCTCATCCTGGCCTACAAACTTCAAGCCTTGCTCTTCAAAACACTTTTTCAATTCTGGATTGACCTAGAAGACCAGAAGCAAGAAAACCCATGATCTCTTGTGTTTGGATTACATAGAAAAGCTCAACACCTACAACAGCATTTTTACCTCAAATCTGTGTCTGTGTCTCTCTTCCAAGAAATCATGATCCCCGTACAGCTTCCCTGCACCAAAAGGAGGATGTTTGTTAGAGGAAATGCCAAACAGTTCACACGATGCCAAGTTTTAACAAGTTCATATGAACAGCATCCATCAGAATCTGCCACTTCTAGAGGGGACCAAATTCACTGATCTCCATTTCGCTACTGGAACAAAGCCTGCAAACACCGACTGTTCAAGGATGCTTTAACACTCCCAGGTCTCACTTCCCCATACCCACCATACACGCACATCATCCCCAGAAAACACTTCCAAAAGAGGTAAGAAATGCCTTACTCATGATTGAGTTCTTGGTTTGGAAGAGTGTTCTTCTCTTGCCAAGCCTCATGGTCCCACCCATTTGCCCAGGATTATGTTCCGGCATGTCTATGACCTGCGAAAAGCATTCAGAGAGAGAGGTGAGAATGAAGAAGGAATAACAGTCCCAGGCAGACTCTGAAATGTTAAAGGGGGATAAAAACCCCAACATCCATACAGAAAACAAGCAAACCACCCCAAGGAACACTGTCCTGACAAGGTAGACCAACAGAACTAGATTAGTTAGCTGAGTTATTCTAGTAAAGGCCGTACAGAACATACAGAAGGTTTGTGGGTATTCAGGAAGCCTTAGCACAGGGAATGGTCTCAGTCAAAACCTATAAAGATCCCATACACTAACACTGCACTATTTTCTGAACTGAATGTTAAACAAACAAACAAGTAAATTTACAGAAAAAAAATCCCCAAATCAGAATCAATTATACTTTGATAAATAACTTCACAAGCAGGTTTTCTGAAATATTTTTCCTTTTGAGTAACATTTGAAGTTCTAGCAGAAGCCAATCGTTACAGTGGACCCTGAATGAAGCACAGAGCCTGCAGTCTAAGAAAGGCAGGTTCAGAAATCCATCCACAAATGTTCCAAGGAATTCATGACGGTCTTACATTAATTTCTGGGATCATAATTAAACAACTATGCAGTGGAATTTGGATATCTCAAAATCTTTCACATTTGCTCTGTGAAATCAGTTCGCTTTCAAACTGCCCTTTAAGAACCTTTTACCTCTTAGAAAGCACCGTATGAAAAAGTATAATTAAAAATAAAATATTAGCGTTTCACCTACAAAAAGCACTGCAACCTTCTATGAAGCAGCAACTGCCATACAGTTAACTAGGCAAAGACATTTTCTTTTCACACTAGTAAATCCTGGAAGACAGACTTAAAAGCCACAAGATGTAATAATCCAAGCTCTTAACTGCACCTACAGGTATGTGCAGAGAATTCCAGCACAGTAAGGATATGGCAAGCAATAATCATAAACTCACCACTGGATGAGCAGTTTTGGGGTCAAATTCTGTCGAGTTAGCATCTGCAATGCAACATTCATCAATCAGAAACGCGAAGTCCCTCATACCCTGACATGCATTTACAGGACCTCCCCCAGGTACAGTTGTGTCTCGTCCCCACACTTCTGGCAAGCAGCAGCCTTAACTGTGCTGAGCCACTCACCTGCACAGAGCTGCCAGCTCAGCCCCCAACACAGAGACGGGACTCTCTCAGCACTGTTCAGTATGAATTTCTGAGACTGACTGGAGGTTGCAATCTTAGGGCAACCAGTCTAGTGCAGTCGGTGACAAAAGCAGGGTCATTCAGTAAAAGCACACATTCAACAGCTTAGAATATTTTAAATAAAGCCAGGGAGCAGGAAGGGAGCAGAAGTACTCTCAGAAACATTTTCCCCTACCTTCACTATGAGCAAGACTCAGAATCAGGCTGAGAAACTAAATTTAGCACTCTGTAAAGGGAGTTTTGACACCAGGGACCCAGTCAATTCAAGCAGTGGAGCCCAGAAAACAATTCAACTCACTGAAGTCAGCGCAACTGCGTCGTCAGCTGAATTGCTTTTTGGTCCTCATTCCCACTGGCTATAATGGGAATTTAGGATGTCCAGTACACATAGGCACAACTCCACTTCGGTGTTTTATTCAGGAGCTGAACCTCACTCTAAGCAATAGAAATTTTTCTGTCATTATAAGCATGTCTTACTCCATTGATTTTTTATTTGAATAGGATAAGGAAATTATTCTTTTTCCTTTGAATTAGCAACAGAGATGAGGAATTTTACAAGCCTAGGAAAAAAAATAATTAATGAAAAATTAAAAATGACAGATATTTAAAAATTACAGGTATCACTCAAGCAATCAACGAAATGACCAAAATCCAGGATGGGTTTTGTGCAATTACCTTGCCAACCAAGAACACTGCGTGCAAACTCCACAACTGCTAACTGCATTCCCAAACAAACTCCTGCAGAAGGCAAGGCAGAACAGAGATCAAGTCAGGACAAGGACCCCTGAGCCCATACCGCAAAGCACACACACCTTCACAGAGCAGTCCTGAGTCAGAGGAAAACCTGGATGAGACACAGACCTTTGGCTTGGATCTGGGCTCTGTTCCCTCTGTCCCAAGTAGTTCTGACAAGTTTTACTCCACACGTCCCTTCCCCAGCCACTCGCCTCACACGACATTTCCAGTCTCTCACTATGTCCAGTTCATTTAAACAGTCACGTATTTCTTCATGCCAAGATCACCTCAGCCTCCTCTGAAACTTCCACTGAGTCTCCTACCCCCTCATTACAGAGATTCCATTTCATCACATCCCAGCCAAATCCAGCCACTTCGGAGTGAACTATAGCTGCATTAACCAGTTAAGCTGAGCATAGATCATTGCCTTCCTCAGCCACTTACTAGAAAGCTCTTGCTGCAGACCAGTTAGGCTGTTACTCAACCTCCTTCTTTTCTTTATTTCTTCTTACAGAGGAAACATGTTTCTCACCTAAGAAGGGTTTTTTCTGTTTTCTTGCCCAGGAAATAGCTTGAATTTTGCCTTCTGTCCCTCGAACACCAAATCCACCAGGAACCAGAACTCCGCTGCATGAGGAGGAAAAGATTCCATTCACACAGGGCTCACCAGCATGGCTCCCCCCAACCAGTACCACCTCTCTCCCATAAAAACTTGAATTTGCAAGGCCTCATTCCTGAAAAGGGCTTTAAAGTGCCCTGCGTGGCAAGGCCTGTCTGCAGCACAGTTTCTGTATGACTTCACACAAGTGGTCACATAATGTCACAGAATTTTCAGGGAAACATTTTATAAATGCGTAAAAAAGGTAAAAACCTTCCCAAGAAATCCAAAATGCAATGCAGGTTACAATACCAGAATGGTTCATGCTGCATGACCCACGTACTCTGCACCAAGCATGCCTGCAAACATACCACCCAGCAAGGCCCAGGCTGACGAAGCCGCTGGCTGCAGTGTCAAGTTGTCCTAACCGCAGGCACAAGGATATCAAATTCTGCAGGAAGTTCTTCATTCTCCTGGTACCACCCAAAGCCTGCTTCCCTGAGGGCTTCAAGCCCCACTTGTTCTTGTTTTATGGGCTAACTCTTGGCATCCTCTGCATCCTAATGCTTTTTCCCTTCTCATGCTCTCCTCCTAAAGAACTTTATACCACATTTACACCTTCCATCCTCTCTCTTTGGCTTTAATAGCCTCTGCATGGAACTGGCTGCTCAGAGAGGGGGTGGGGTCACCATCCCTGGAGGTGTTCAAAAAACACATAGATGTGGCACTTCGGGACGTGGTCTATTAGGCATGGTGGTGTTGGGTTGATGGCTGGATTTGATAATCTTGGAGGTCTTTTCCAACCTTAATGACTATGATTTTTATCCTTTCCCCTTATTTCCTCTCACCCTTTTTCCCCACTAAGCCTGTGCACATCCTCATCTGCATCATCATCTCCACTACTGCTGCCTTTCGCAAACTCCCTCGCTTATTTAACAATTCTCCATTTTACATCTGAATTTCACTGAGAGGCATCTGGGGCAATGTCAGAGTGTGCTGGCACAGCACCTAAGAAAACAGTCTCCAGTGAGGCTCTTAATTCCAAAATCGTCAATAGCAGCAACTTTATCAGACAAGCTCCAAAGAAACGGCCAGAGTATAAGAGTCTTACTCAGCACCACACAGCTTCTGCCACGCTTCATGGTATCGGACAGGTTCTTCCTGCAGAGTGTCTGGCTCCAAGTCAGCAGAGTCAATATACTGGGAAGAAATCCAAAAAAAGGATGATGAGATGCTGCCACAAGAGTGTAAATACAGTGTCTCCTTAATTCTCATTACATTAAGATATCATGATCCTCCTGGATAGCTCTGGGTTTGTTACCTACTAGATACTTGCTTATGTATTTTCTGGGCTGATTTCCTGTCTGCTAGTCAGCAGAACTGCTTTCCAGCATCATCACACTACAGATGCAGAAACAGAAGGCATGGTTTTTTGCCCTTCTCTGCAGCTCTGCTGTCACAGAAATGAAGATGATGTCCATAAGACCCAGACTCATTAAATATGAAGTCTTAACGGAGCACAGCAAGATAGGAACACAGAGCTATGCAGACAGAAACAACCACACAGCAAAAAGAAAACCGAATCACTACCTCATCAAATATACATAATTTAATCTTCAAGAGAGACTGAAGAACAAATAGGGTCTGGTGAAACACAGACTGTTGTAATTAAAGGATGACCAATGTTACATATGGAAAAAACTGCAAATTTTCCAGTTTCTCATCTCTGGTATCTCTGAACTTCTGAGTGTTCTGGCAGGCTGCTTACCCTTCTGAACAACCATTTTTGTCTTGTCTTTTTTTTTTTAAGCTTAGAATACTGCTAACAGTTCTTTAGCCCAATGCGAGATGTCCATGCACAGCACTCACAGAACCCACTCCCATTCCAAACCATACAGACACAGCTGTGTCAGGAACTACCCATAGACGCATGCACAGGGTTTACCCTTCACCACTCTTACTTGATTTTCTTTTCTCCTCTACCGATTTTGTAAGTCGAAAGGTGACCCAAACATAGAACAGTGCTGTTAGAGAGCAAGCACCTATTTCCATGACTCACCAGCATCACGAAACAGCTGGACGTTTAGAAAGCATATTTAAATTAAAGCAAAATTTCTGGCAACAGATACACATTTCACCTCTTTGGGGCATCTAGCTAGAACCAAGACCCTTAAAAGCACCTGTGCAGCCAAACCAGCACTAAAACTAAAATAAAGTCTGAGGCAGGAGCACCATAAAACCTGTCAGTACGACAAGGGTAACAGCAACAACCCTAAAAAAAGGATGACTTTCAACAACTGTCCGAGGAATTAAAGCAAACAGTCCCCTCCTCAAATATATCTACCACTATCACAGTTCAGCACGGAACACTGAAGAGTTCCTATCAATTATACAGACACCTTGTATGTCTTACAGGATGAAAGGCTGGTTTGCTTTGAAGCTGTTTTATGCCTGCCAACAGATGTTCTGATGCTGTAATCCAAGGACAAATTTAAAGTTCACTGGCTGAATCAACTCTCCCTTTCTGTCCATGGGTTTGTAATTAAGATGGGTAGCACTGTAGGTGTATTGGGAGGGGAGGATTTTTATACACATGCACCCACCCCTACCTTAATGTCAAGTTTGTGGTTGATAGCCAGTGCAGAATGCTCCAGTGCTTTAATGACAGATGCGTAGGAATCTGAAAACTTGGTGTATTTGCCAACAAGTGCAATGGAACATGTTTCAAGGAGACGGTCATACCTAAACAAAATCAAAACTCAAGGGTTATTTCGTTATTAACAGGAAACGGGGGCAAGAATCACTTGCATTCTCTTCAGCTTTTCAAGTAATATAAACAGTTGAAAGTCTGTCCAACTAGAGAGATGATGACTTTGGAAGAGATCTCTTTTGTAACAATTATGACTTAAAAACATCAAAGCAGGAATAGAAGAAAAGGAAGAAAAAAGAAAAAAAAAACAATGACAGAGAAAAAGAGTTGCAGAAAGTAATGTGTAAATTAACTCATCTGTCCTTATGCTGAAAAGCCATTTTGAGTAGATCCAAGCTGTCTTTTTAGGGAGCTGCATTAGATTCAGTCTGCAGTAAACTATTAAGAGAGGATCAAAGCACGACTCTGCATATGTTTGTACTGTACAGCATCTTCCCACGCTGCTTCTGACTGAGTTCACTTTGGAAGTCATTTCTGTATTTCTGTCTGCTAGAGTCCTACGGTCATACTGCCTACATGTTCAATCCCAGCATCTGGCATGGGATTTACACAACATTCTTGGCCACAGCTAAGGGACTGTTTAAAGTTCATTTCAAAATTGCTAAGTACCTTCAACCCAGCTGGTTACCAAGGGCTTTCCCCTGTCAAAAGAAAATGTTCTTGACAGTGGTGACTTGTGTCGTGCATATAAAGGGAAACATACAGATCTTGAAAATTAATTTCTTGTAAGGACAAACATATTTAGTGCTTCAGAAAGGGCCTGAATGGCAACTGAAAAGATTCAATTCACTATTTCCCCACCAAAAAAAACAAAACAAAAAAAAAAAAAAAAACCAACCAAACAAAAAAAACCCCACACCCCAACAAAAAACCCAGTGTCCTAGGAGTCTCAGACTCAGTTATGAAACAGTTGTTTCACTTGCTTGGAAGTATACTCAAAAAATACATTTTACTGACATTCCTGACAACTCCTACATACGCCTAAAGAAGGATTTCACCACTTTGTAACATGACTAGGGTTTTTTGCATAAAAAGAGAGGGCAGAATTGTCTACCTTTTAATTACTTCAAACTGGTTTTGATGTAGACAGTACACTACCAACACAAGATAAGAACTCAATAACATTATCTTACAGGATTCTCATGTTGAGGTATTTTTTTCAGTTAAACGTCTAGGAAGAAAATGCATTTTTGTAGTTAAAAAAAAAAAAAAAAAAAGGAAAAAAAAAAATTGACTGCATGAGAATGCTTGAGGAACATGATTAACACTCATAGTGCCTGAGAAGAGAAACTAATCTGGAGTCTTAAATCAAACTACGCCCAGCGGTGCAGCTCACCTGTCAGCCATTTCCTTCCACTTCATGAGCATCCTCCTGGGCTGCCTCTCAATGGGAAGGTCAAGCCTGTGTCTGAAGTAATCAACAACTCCCTGCTCCTCTAACAACAGAGGAACCCGGTAGATAGAAGAGACATCATGCACACAGATGACCTGTTCATAAAATATGAATGTCATTAAAACAGATCTAAGTGCCAGTGCAATTATTTTTAGACAGATACTCAGAGACCTTCTGTCTCCAGCAGGCAACCATATGACCACCTGAACTTCCAGGAAATAATACCTGTTGAATAACATAACATATGAATAGCTTAGGACTAGTTTCCCCATACTTGCAAAGGTCATCCATCAGCACTTCCCAGGTATTACTGCTCACTGGAGCTCCTTGGGAAGGGCTGCAACAATACAACCTAGCAGTAAGAAAGTCAGCTGCTATGCAAGTTATGCGACCACACAGCGAAGTTCAAAGAACGCTTCAAGGAGACTTCTCCTGCAATACAGCCATCTTGGTAATCCCAACTAAAACTACGGTTACACTGCCCACAAGCCCAGCTTCCTCGTTTCCCACTGCTGTCATTCTTAACCAGGGCTCCCAGTCTGATTAAAGCCCAGGCAAATCTGTAATCTCATACTCAGTCTTTCACTAAAAGACAAAATTTTTCAAGCTCCGGATGGATTGGAAGGCGGCAATATTTAACCTAGAGACTGTTTGATTATTTTCCAAGGTCCACCTCAGACCATGCTATGCAGACTAGTCTCAGTATAAGAATCACGCTAACATAGAATTCTTGCACATCACATAACATTAAAGTGAAGCAACGCTTCTCTCAAACACCGTTTCAGCTTTTCTGTGCAATCTCTCCTCATGCAATCTTGGGCAGAGGAATAATGTTGTAAAAAGAGCTGTGTACGAAACACATTCATGTATCCTTCAAACCTAATTTTGGGCAACTACTCTTTGGCCTCTGATACTGAAAAATCTCATTCT
>NW_009260684.1:3013347-3018406 GCF_000687185.1 Egretta garzetta
AAATACCCCAAATTCCATCGAATTCTCTAAGTTCATGGTAACTACCTTGTAAGAAAACCTGTGTGCTGGCATAAAAAGGACTATTTTTGCAACAGTTAAGTGTGTAAGGAATGTAGGTAAGACAAAGCAGCAAATGAATTATGCAGCTAACAAAAGACACAGCTAGAACACAGAAACGCTACACTCAGATAAAACTCCACTCAGCGTTTGACAAACAGCTAGAATATTTATTGCAAGGAAGTGCAGACAGCAATCTTTACCTGTTCTGGTTCAACATGACAGAACATGGAAATCTTTTCTTTTACTGAGGTATCCAGTGGAGTGGAGCACCTGCAAACAATCTAACAGAACAGCAACATCAAGGTTGTGAAGCCAAACAGAAGTACTCAGACATTCATAACACAAATCTCTAAACAACCTGTCTTTCTGCAGTCTCTGTGACTTGGGAAAAAAACCCAACTCCGTTACTTTTACTTCTTATTACCAACAAATAAGAGCTCTCAAACTAAGCATTATTTAGACTAGAACGTTGTTGCAACATGCCACTACTGCATTTTTAATTCCAAAGCCAGACAGCAAGTCTTACCAGATCTGGTGAGAGACCAAGACCTCTGAGTTCACGAACACTGTTTTGGGTGGGTTTAGTCTTCTGCTCTCCTGTAGAGCTTGGCTGGTCAGAGAAGAGCAGAAGTTGGTGTATCAGATTTTCATGATATGTAGCAATGATTCATCAGGCTCATCGGGACTCTCCACCCTATTAATCTTGTGAAAACTTTAACCCAGTTCTTAGACAATTCACATGAACTTTAAATACCCCTTGTACACCATCATTCTAATCTCAAAGACTGAAAGCAACTGGCAGAAACCAGAGTTCAAGTCTGCACAGTAAGTAGGTATGCATCACAGTGAGGGAAGGAGAGAACACAGATCCTAAGGTTTTTATCCACTGCTCCCTCTAAATACCTAGTATTTTATATTTCTAATTTTTTTCCCACTGTAAATCACCCAGCCTGGACAGAAGGGGAAAGAAAGAGAACAAAGACTGATCTGCACTGGAGTAACTCTATCAAGTTGCTCTGCCAAATCCATTTCCCAGACAAGGAATATTCATGCTCTCTAGTATTGTTAACATAACCATGGAAGAATTTCCTTCAGCAGCAACTCCTGCAGGAGAGGATTTTGTTTGGTGAAGACTGTAAACTGTCTTCAAAACCAGAGCAGATAATACAGGTGAGGTTCTATCAGGCATTATATGGCATAAAACACCTTCATATGCTTTTCGTATTAACTGGAGTTCACCCCATCCACTTGGCACATAAGGATATTTTTGTTTCCTTTGTGATTCCTAATTAACTGATTCTTATCATAGCACTGCTTCATAACACCTTTTCTTAGTTGAATCTCTGAACCAAGGGCAACTGCCACTCAGATTGTTATGACTTACACAGCGATCAGATGGGAGAGTCTATGAAATTACTGTTAAAGATCAAAACACATTAAAAATATTGTCTAAGGGGGAAAAAACCATATTATCTTTCAAAACACAGTATTATGTTTTGAAATTACAAAAGTAACCCAACCTATCTCATGTAAATCTTGTGGGAAAAAAAAGGGCACACAGCGACATAAATATTAAAGAATTCCAGGAAAAGCTTGGAATATGATCTTATTAATACAAGTCCAAACGGCTACGAAGTCTGGCTACATCACTGAATTTTATATTACCTTTGCAGAAATGAAAAGCTATGCAAATGAAGGGAAACTGAAAGTTTTCAGCCCTAGAAAGCAGGTTTACCTGCAAAAGCCAGGAGACAATTCCAAGGAGAAAAACAGCAGCTAAAGATGCAAAACTGCATCTGCTGCAACTCCCAACTATTTATTACACGTTTGCACACTCTGAAAAGTTTCTGTTCGCTTCTTGTGAACCTTTCTGAATACATAACCATATATTCTCTGCGTTTCTTCCAGAAGTGCCTATATATAGAAATACAAATATAACAGTGCCTATAGATATAACACATATTTAGAAAGCAGGTTTTGGACTGGGGAAGCCCCTGACCAACAAAACATTTTGGGTCCTTACCTGGGGAACTAGACTGACATGAATGTTACAGAAGTTCTCTCTTTTTGCTTTGAACTGAAACTGACGGAAAGCTTCAATGAAAGGCATGCTTTCAATATCGCCTACCGTCCCACCAAGCTAAAAAAAGACAAAGACGTTTAGAATTAAAGTCAGTACTGAATTTGCACGCTAAAGCATATTTAAATATACATAAAAGGACTAAAACATCTCTCCCACACCTCCCTCCTTCCCTAAAGGAGCATCAACACCAATACAACAAGCACGACTTCCCGGTTGTATGTACTATTTCCACAGCTTCCAATCTACCCCAATTATTTTACCTTTGTGATTTCCCCCAAAATCAAAAAGCCTCAAGAAAAACAGTTTCTCATGTGGGCAGTACCTCTCCAGGAACATTACCTTTACCTCTATTCTCTCTTCAGGGAAAAGATTTAGGTGTTAAAATTATCGTTTATGAACATTAGGTGGCACTGAGAAGAAAAATTTCTATTAAGTTTTAGTAACTATGTAGAGTGGGTTTGGACACATGCAGGAACAGAGACACAAGGCATTCTTTGGAGCACTGACAGCCTCCCACGCCTTGTCAGATAGTGTCTCCTAGGTATTTCAGGATCCAGGCTTGCGAACCCTGGAACAGAAATTGCCACTGAAGCTGCAGGGAGAGTCCTAAGTCACTGTGACCTGGGTACTCTGACAAGCTCCCTCTCTCCTGTATTAGCATACCCTGCCAGCCAACTCAGCAGCACTGTCTGAGCCTTCGCCCTGCTCTGTCTCCTCTGGTAGCAGGAAACTGAAGGTGTTCATCACCACTAACTTGTGCCATTCACTTTTCTAGGTCTATGCTTGAACTAGTTGCTCCAAGGCTCCCTTTACTGCTACGGAATAAAGACAACTGGTCCCAGAGGGTGACTTACCTACCCTCTCTCTTTCCACCACGGAAGAAGGCAGCACAGCAGGATTAACTCAGGCTTTGGCATATGAAGTTACAAGAGCTAAAATTCATTCTATAGACTAGTTCACATTACACTAGAGAGCAAAGCACCTCAAGAATACAACTGTCCAAAACCTAAGTCTTTCCCTGTGTGGATTCAGACACAGGGCATTCAAAAGATTACACTGAAGAAGCGAGGCTAGCAAGGAGGATTTTTAACCAACTCAATAACATGCACAGTCAAACATTACTGTAAAAAAAATTTACTACGAAAAATAAGCATATGGTTCAGTTTACTCCATACAAGAAGCAAAACTATATTTTAAGAGCTACAAACCTCAATCACACAAACTTGGGGTTCAATGCCATCTTCGTCTACAGGAATTCGTGCCTGCCTCATTACCCATTCTTGTATGGCATCTGTGATGTGGGGAACAACTGAAAAAGAAACCCAGGCAAGGGTTAAAGCCACAACGCACGCACTCTTCTCCTCCTAACTCCCTACAGAGCAAGTTATTGAAACTAAAGAGCCAGTGCTTCCCGTATCACTTCAGCACTAATTTCGTGTCTTTAAAGTATGCATTTTTGAAGTGATTATTCTTGGCTGTGATTTTCAAGAGAAATGTCTTGGCAAGAACTGCAATTCTGCCTCAATTTAAACACACGTAAGGAACATTTCCTTTAAGCTGCAAGATTTAAGTACAAGCAGTTCTTTGCTCTAAGCAGAAAGAGTTACTCTGTTTTAAACTGTCTGGAAAAGTCCTTATCCAAAGCAGCTGTGGAGGATGCTTAAAAAGGGAAGGGACTGGTCTGATCCTCAAAGAGCCTTTGGTTTTCTAATGACATGACAGTTATCAAAGGCAATAACCATTTTAACCAGCTAACAAAATCCACAGGTGTGTCAGTCTGAGATCTGTTCACATTTAGTGTTGGCTACATTAGACAGTTGGACACAACAGTTCCGACCACAGGCAGCATATTGCCAAGCACTGGAAAGCTTTGAGGGGCTTCAGCATGGCACACGCCCCTATACCTCCACTGATACGTCTTCTACTTCCCCTTTTAAAAAAACAAACAAAACCATCACAAGGACAGTGTATAACAAAGACCTCAAGTTTGGATGAAATGCAAAAGCATCCAACCAGGACAGAAATACAGAATATATTTCTAAGTATCAGAAATGAAGCTTCACGTCACCTTGGACAGTTTTACCAAGATAGTCTCCTTTCCTCTCCTTGTTGATGACATACTGGTAGATCTTCCCAGTAGTCAGATTGTTGTCTTTGGTGAGTCGGATATCGAGGAAGCGCTCATAGTTACCAAGGTCCAGGTCTACTTCCCCTCCATCATCCAGCACAAACACCTCCCCTGTGGCACACCAAAAAAGATACAAGCGCACATGTCAAGGGGAAACGGTTCACATCAGCAATTTGTTGGGTTTGCCTGCAACAGCTGGAAGAATTCAATGCAAGGAAATGCCTTTTGATTGCTACAGCAAGTTCAGGAGTGGCTAATAAAACTAAAAGCCTTATATAACAAAGAGGGCTACTGCATTGAGGAGTGAATCCCTCAAGCAAGCAGCAATGATAAAAAAAACAGAGAGCACATCTCTGCTCTTTGCTGGTGGCCAGTCAGTCTGGAGCCGCGGACAGGCTCAGCCTGCAGGTCCCAAACTCCTTCCCCATGCAAAGGAGCTGGTACCTCCCGGCAAAACCAGCCCCGGGACCCACGTGGAAGACCCCAGCGCCCAGCTCAGGGCCGGCGGCCTGCTGCCAGCTCGGCCCCGGGGCCCCTCCCCGTGCTCATACGGGGAGAAGGTGCCAGCGTCAATGTTGATGTAGGGGTCGATCTTGATGGAGGTGACGTGCAGCCCGCAGGACTTGAGGATGGTGCCGATGCTGCTAGCGATGATCCCCTTGCCGATGCCCGAGATCACCCCGCCCGTGACCAGGATGTACTTCATCTGCCTCGCTGCCTGACCCCGGCCCCGCCTCAGCGAGGCTCTGCCTGCCCGCTGCCTGGGGGAGCCCCAGACCCCGCCATTC
>NW_009260684.1:3018796-3020059 GCF_000687185.1 Egretta garzetta
CGGGCCCCGGATCTGTCGGGTTTCCCGTCCGGCTCCTGGGGTTTGTGGTCCTGTCCATCCCTCAGGGACGGGGCGGGGGCTTCAGCGCCGCTGGGAGCGAGGGAAGCAGCTCCGTCGGAAGCTGGGTGGGTGGTTTGCAGCCCTGGAGACGGTGTGGTGGCTCCCGAGGGCTGTTCAGGATAAAGAGAAGGGAGCCTGGGGAGGTTTGGCCCTGCCAGGAGGAGGAAGATTCGGCCTCCCTTCAGGCTGGGTGCTAACAGCTGCTCTTGGTATTCTGGAGAAGCAGAATGGAAAGGAGCTGAAAATACGAAACAAAGGTTTCTTTACAATCACTTTTGTGCTCTTTTTTAACGAGCTGGTGAGTGGGATGCAGTCAGCTGGTTCCTGCAGGAACAGGAATACGCCTGAGCAAATGGAGGGAAACCCTGGCCCTGTTTGGTCCAGAAGAAGCTTTGCCTCGATCTTCACTAGACCAGTGTTCTGCCTTCAGCAGCTGGGTGGCACCTCACAGGAAGGGGTTTCTCCTGGCTGTTGGACAGACCAACCCATTTCACTGGTGGTATGCTGCTGATGCTATGCACACATTTTCCCCTTTCCACTTGGTCATTTTCACCTGGTTGTAAATTATCCAAAATGTTCTCACAGATTTTAAGATGTGGAGTAATAAGTTGTTCTATATGTGCCTTCATCACCCTGCTTGTCTATGACAAATACAATCTGTATGTGGAAGTACAGTCTTAAGAAATAAATCACTCCATCACTTGGTTTTGTGATACGCTGTCTCAAACAGTTTGTCTCCTACTTTCCTTTCTCTGCCACGCATCTTCCTTGCAGCTCTGTCCCTGCAGTTTGAAAAGCATAATTTCTCACTCCGGTGATGGTCACTTTGCTTCTCTTCCTCAGCGCTGCAGCCTTTTCAGCTGCTTGGTCATGATCCGTGCTCTTTAATCTTTGTTAAATGGATTACCCCTTCTGCACCTGTGATAAGACAGCCTTCGCAGCAAGAGGAGTTGTCTGACTGTACAAAAGGCATATTCTAATGATTTAAGAAATTAAAAATACAAATCCCTGACCCAAATACTCAGAGGGGTTTGCCCCTGAAGAGCTTACTGACATTTTGGTGAGTGTTGTACACTTCGGAGAAGCAGCCTGTGTGTATTCACAGTGAATGGGTTACAGGTGAAATGCATTGCTGTTGCAGTTGGTTGCAGCTAATGCGCTGATTACTTCCCCCCCCAAATCACAATGCCTGATTACACCAGG
>NW_009260684.1:3020185-3048647 GCF_000687185.1 Egretta garzetta
GCATTCCTGGCCTGGGGAAGGTTACAGCAGGGGTACCCCTGGGGGCTGTGGGATCCCCAGACCCTCTGCAGTTGAGGTTTTTGCCCCGGAGTTCCTGTCCATCCTGGGGAGGATGAGCACCCTCTCTGCTGTGGGGGGAGCTGGTGCAGGATTTGGCATGGATCAGGCACACGGTGATATCGTCCCGCCTGGGGACCAAGGTTGATGTTGGAATTGATGATCTTAAGGGTCTTTTCCAATCTAAATTATTCTGTGATTCCATTCTAGGCCATTTGGCATTTGTGGTGGCCAGCAGAGAGCAGCCCCTATCAGCCTGCTGTTGGTTGAGACACAGTGCCGTGTCCCCAGGCTGCTGTGCCGGGAATTGGAGTGGTGCTGGGGATGCTGTTCCAGACTCTCCTTGCTGACAGTTACGTCTCTGTGGTCTGTGCTGTGGAAACGTGTGTGTTGGTGGATTCTGTCATTGCCAGTCTTCCCCTCTTCCAGTGTTCATCTGGCCTGCCAGTATATTTCTCCCTGGACATGTTCTCCTGTGTGTTGATCAGCTCTGTGGGTGAAGCTGCCCCATGCCTTCCCCTTGCTGCTGGTGTGCAGTGACTGTGCACAGTGCCCAGTGCCCTTGACGGGATTCTCTGAGAAAGCACTTGCTTTCAGAATTGCCTGGCAGTACTGTTTTGTTTCTTTGTGAAGAGCTCCTCTTGCTTTCTTCTTATGCAAGTAGCTGGTAAGTGAGAAAAACATCAGTTTGCAACACAATCTTTAAGGAAGGAGTGGTGATGGGCAAAGGGGTGACTCTGAGAGTGCAGACATGCAGAAAAGGGGATGGGGGGGTGTGTGTGTATGTGCACCATCTGTGTGCACTGGCTGAGAGTGTCCCGTGGCACGTCCTGGCAAGGCACAGGGAGGCTGAGTTGTCTCAGGGCTGGGTTTAGACATCCCAGCTTTTCCCATTTCATGAGTAGGGCGTAAGACATCTGCCTGTGGCAACTCCTTTGTGACTGAAGGCAAGTCCTTACTTTCAGAGGTATGTGTAACCTAACTGTGAGCATCTCCTTTTAGACACACAAATCATTTCCTCAGTGCCTAATTAAGGCCTCAGGGGTTGGGTATCCAGTGGTGCTTAAGAGATAACTACACTCAGTGGAGCTATTGTGAACAGTAAATGGTGTGGAATAACAGTGACCCAGAAAAGTCAAATCACAAATTTCTCAAGTTATGCAAAATTATGACAACTTTTTCGAGAAATGAGGCAAAAGTAAGTTTTGACCTTACCATATCTTGTGCTCAGCTCTTAGTAAAATACAGATTATGAATATTTTCCTTTCGGAAATGTGAAATGAGATGAAATGGATGCACTCTGTTTATTTAACAGGATTTGGGTCACAGCAGAACAAATTAACTGGAAAGCATTGTTCAGAGGACTGGCATAGTTCTGGTGAATGTTAATGTGTCACAGGGATTATGCGAGGTAAGAATATACTGGAATCTGCAAGTATTCACTTGTTTATTGTTTAGGTGCCTATTGATGCAGGGAAATGCCTATTATGATATCATATGTATATAGTATTAATGATGATACTAAATTATTATAGTAATATATTGGTATATTATAGTGCTTATTATTGTATTGTATTATAATCCTGATTACAGGTATTGGGATTTGTATTTTCTCTGAAAGCTACGTTTAACTTTTCTTTTTCAAGTGAGGGCTTTTCTTAACAAATTCACTTTGTTTATCATTAGTTTTGTGGGGTTTTTTTTCTTTGATTGCCTTAAAATTCCACAGAAAATTCAATTTTGCCTAATTTTAATATCTGCAAGATGCAAGCCCTGATCTACAAGCAAAAGGAGGCCTGTCAAACCTGCTTCTGCAGGCCCTCATAAATCCACCCACAGAGCGTAAGGGGCAATTATCAGATGAAGAGGAGAAATGTGTATGTACATTTTTAAGCAGGCAATGGAGTTTTATTTGCAGTGTTAATGCAAAATGTGGCACATTGGTAATGCGTGCACTCCTTTGGTGCATGGACAGTGGACTCGGCTTAATGTGTTGAGAGAGGGGGCTTCCTACAAACAGGTACCTTGGCAGACATGTTGGAGGGATTGATGTGAGACAGTGGTGTCCCTAAGGTCACTACTTTGTGTGTAGCTCATGATGTTCCTGCCATTTCTAAGGGCTGCCTCCACAGCACTGGAGGTGGTGGGAGTGTTCCACATTTTCGCTGTGGCTGTGCCTTCGTAGTCTATTTCTGCACTCACTAATAATGACCACTATTTAAGGCACACACAGAATATATTATCTTAAGCCTTCAGGTGTGAGCCAGCTGTCCACT
The DNA here is from genome assembly GCF_000687185.1 of Egretta garzetta. Classification (NCBI taxonomy): domain Eukaryota; kingdom Metazoa; phylum Chordata; class Aves; order Pelecaniformes; family Ardeidae; genus Egretta; species Egretta garzetta. Next base: position 3,022,519 of record NW_009260684.1, read on the forward strand.
AACCTGAATCACACTGACGCCCTGTATTCTGAGATCTTGCTGCCAAAAGAGAGCATTTCAGCTATGGCTTTGCCGTATTTCTTGGCTTTAGTTCCACCTGAGAAGCAGGAAGCCCCCTCTGCAACAGTTCCTGGGTGGTGTGTGATGAGCAGGGCCGGGTTCGTAAGTATTGAAACAAACCTGTGTTTCAAAAGAACAAGCAAGCACAGATGGGATGTGCCTGACATGGTATTGAGTGCCTGCGGCATAGATGTGTTCCCCAAGTTAGTTGTTTATTCTCCTCTTACAGGCCATGGAGACACGTGCATCTCTTGCAGGTGCTGCCCTGAGAAGAGATAACTGACATCCAAGAAGCGTCTGCTTCTCTAGTAAGGATGAACAGTTATTGCAGCCGGGACTTTTGCAGTCTCCTCTTACGATGGTGACTCCTGAAGATGAAAATGTGACCTATTGCAACAAGATTTTGAGAACGAGGCATCAGTTCAGGCCAGTAACTCTTCTTTGCTATGAGGGGTGAGACAAGCAGCTAAAGATGGCCCTGCACTGGAGCATTTCTGATGGTGATGGGATATCCAGGAGCTTGGCTAAGACCATGCGAAAAAGAGTCTGGCAGCTCTGTGGGCTCACTGCCACCACACCACTGGGCAGCACTGCAGAGAAAACATGGTGCCTTTATTGTTCCCGGTATTGCATATCACCACATGGTATTTACACTTAATGCCCATCTCGGTCATATCATGGTGGGTGGGTTTGAGCTCATACTCTTCCAACTGTTGCCTACTCCAAATGCCTTCCCCACACCCCAAATGGCAATGGTGTAGGTGGGGACTTCCCTGACACCGTCCCCATCCACCCTGACCTGTCCCTTGGTGGCAGTAGAGGGCTTTGCAGGAGAAGGCTGCCTCTCCTCTGGCTTAAGCTGGCTGTCACCCTGCTCTGCCTGAGCCCAGAGACAGCCCTGCTCTGTCCCTAAGAGCTTGATGCAGTATCTGGGGTGAGCCAAACACTTCAAGTCTTGCAAAATCAAATGTCCTTTCCTTTTGCTTAAAATTGCTTGCCCTTCTTGCAGTTTATAAAAGTTTTTAGTCTTTTTTTTTTTTTCTTTTTTTTTTCTTGACTGTGCTGTGCAGTTTGAGAACTTCACGGAAACCTGCAAAACTTTTACCCCAAGGCGCCCTCTCAGACAGGAAGGCATTGGCACCACCCAGCCATGCACCAGAATGATCATTTACACAGCGCCAGCAGACGTGCAGGAGGTGCAGCTACTCCACCCCTTCTGCTCCCCTCTGTGCCATGCAGGGCACACCAAAGCAGTATCTGCAGAAAGTGGTAATTCACACAGATCCAGCTCATTTGTGTAGCACCAACTGCCATATACTGCAAACCACAAGGAGCAACATGAAATGCAATGTAGAGAACGTATCTGAATGCTATCCTTCACTTGGAGGAGTGCACAAAGGCTCCCATTGACAAGACGGAGCAGTTCTCATGCTGCTGAAGTGCTCTGGACATCTCTGCCTCTGAGTACCTGTAGAAACCATCATTGGCTGTTTTTCAGTACTAGATGATCTCCCGAGGTCCCTTCCAACCCTTGCCATTCTGTGATTCTGTGAATGTTGCAGGCAGCTAAAAATCAGGACATGAGAGCGATTTCTACCTGCCCTTCTCCACAGTCACCTTCAGTTTTACTCTGTGGCTGCTGTAGTGGTGATGATATAGTTCCTACTGCAATCCAGACGCCCACAAAGAGGCTTCTTCAGTGGTGGAAGTGGCAGTTCTCTCTTAGTAATGGAGGTGTGTACTACCGGAGGTACAACACTGCTCTTCCTTCTGTAGAGAAGACTGTAAAAATCCCAATTTTTCAATTTTTCCTGACCAGTTCCTTTAACGTGGATCAAAGCTGCTGCAGTGGTCAGCCAGGCCTTAGAACACACTGGAGAAGCTCTTCCATGTTTGGTTTCCACTGTGTGCTGACCACTGGATTTCACCTGCTGTTTCATTGTCATAAACTCAGCAGGGGTGATGTGGAGTCATTGGCAAGAGCAAGCAGACTGTACAGAATTTGATTCGGGAAGAAAATCTCCTTTTACAGGTGGGGTGCATCCCCACATAGCAGTACGTTCCCCTTGGGCCTTCTGTACGGCTCTTTTCAGGTTCCATGTGCAGAATTAATACAGGCTTTGTGTAAAGTGTTCAAATCTTTTACTGAGTCTGCACTTTTGCTCTGAACTTGATCAGGTTTTCACCAAAATGAGAAGTAAACACATTTGTTGCCCTGAGTGACAAAGGGGTCTGGGCAGATCTTACAAAAGATGCAAAGTAAGACAGGAGTAAGAGCTGCAGGAGGAAGGTGCACAGTGTACTGCAAGTTCTGTGATAGCTCTCGTTCTCTCATCTTGCCCAGCAGATGGCTGCGCTCTGTCTTCTCCCAAAAGGTCCACTAGATGGTGGAACTGAACAGTAAAAGAAGAGTTTCTGAAGTAACAAAGGGATGTGGCCAAGCAGTGGTGACATCCGTGGGGACCTCAGAGCTGCTCTGGGACCACGTACAGGAGGACCACATGCACCCTGAGGGTTGAATGGCGTATGGCAGCGCCCTTCCTTCTGCAGTGCCGTCTCAAACTAGCTGTAGGTTGTCCCACTGGGACTGAGGAATTGTGATCCTTCCTGGTAGGTCTTGATTCTTTCAGGTGGGGTTTCTTTACTTTCAGGACTCTTCCTATCTACTTTTTTTTTCTCCACGAAAAAGGGTCTCTTTCCTAGGAAGCAAGGAGTGAGCCCAGTGAGTTGCTGTGGAGCTCAGCCATGCTATAGGAAGGAAACGTTTTGGCCAGGGGACTGTGACCTAAGAAGACAGCAGTGAGCAGAGCTGGCTGAGAACAGGGCAACACATCACCAGAAAGGGGGTGGGTAGGAAGAAGAAGGTTTGCAAATGCAGAAGGCAGCATGTGCTGGGGATTAAAGATCTCCAATCTGTATGATAAAGCCTGTGCTGCCTTTGGACAGAGTGGTGGACTGAGACCAGCTCTCCATCCTCAGTCCTGGGAGGTCATGTCACAGTTCTGTGCCTCATTTTCTCCTGTGTAAGGTAGAGTTAAGGATTCCGACCCTTTTGGGACAGTCTTGATATCTACAACAAAAAGGGCATTAGATCGCTGTGTTTTCATTACTGACTCTGCTGGTGACTTGTGAGCCTGTGTCCTCCCTGCCTGGAGTCAGAAAGAGATGAGGCTTTAGCTCCACTCATGAGACTGGCCAGCCGGGGGGCCTGAACCTGCATTCTCATTTCCCTCACTTCGATTAGAGTTGCATCTCCCACATAAAGCAAACCAAGATCTGCCAAAGGCAGCTCTGGTTCGAGGGGTGATGGATGCTGATTGAGCTGCTGGTCACTGTTTGGCCAGCCTGCTGCGGGTGCAGTCTGCAGGCTCTCATATTTGCAGCAAGATGCATGCAGATTTCATGCATGGAGAAGTTGCAGACCCAGAATAAGACATTTTCCTTTGAAAAAATGAAGTTTCCTTCTCTGAGGGGTGCTGTGCTGGTGAGAGCTTTGCTGGACACCTTCTTTGGGAGGAGAGAAGCCAGATAGACCATCTGAAGCTGAAGGGGTGTACTCGGCTCCTCCAGCATTCTGGGTTTCCAGTTTGTGCATTCTAGAGAGGCCAGCTGCCGCGCAGTCTGTTATGGAGGCATGCAAGGACAAGAGGCAGGATTATCAAGAGCTGCTTCTCTACCTGCATGACTGAGCAAAATTTAATTACGTCTGCTCCCAGGAGAGCTGGCTGATCCTTGTACATGAACCATGCGATTTAGGTTTCCTAACAACCTGAAGTGCTGTGACAGTTCTGCTAGTCCTCCAGCCTGGTAAGTTGCCTCTAATAATGACCAGAGAAAGCTGGTACAAGGACTCTGTAGCGAGTCGTTCAAGAAAAAGAACGGTATAGAGGAAAAGAGACTTGCTACCCCCAGGCAATGTGCCAGCTGGATTTTGCCCTGAATCATCTGCCTTTAGTGCTTCTAGCCTGTCATACTTCCATACAGCCATTTACATCTGTCTCTAATATTGTGAGCTTGACCATCTGGGGGATTCCTCTGGTGCCTCTCATGCCAGCATCCAAATCTTCATGCTGTTGGTTTTGTATTTTCAAGACTTAAATTTTATCTGCTGTCAGGTAACACCTTGTGTTCTTATTGACCAAGGAGACTAATTGTTCCCTTTCCCCTTAGTAGCAGCAGGTAGCCATTGTAAATTTATCTCTCAGAGATGCTCATCAGACATGGCCATGGTAAGGAACAAAGTTTTGAAGAAGGGGCTTGGTGCAGAGAGGTGAGAGGGCTAGGGAGACACCTGCAGGAGCCTTTGTGGGGGTGACTTCACCTGGGATGCCAGGGTGTGCTAGCAGGTTCCACAAGCAAACACGAGCCATCCCTGCTACTGGTGCATTTGTCAGTCATACATGTCTTGCCATTGTGATAAATAACAGGAAAACTTGTCTGTCCAGGTGTTCGATAAATGGTCAGAATTTGCTGCGACGGGACCTTCTGCATGGGGACAAAAAGGTCATTGCCAGCCACAGAATAGGGGGCTCGGTGCTGTACAAGACAATGCAATCGCTTGGTAAAATGTCAGATTTGGAAAACCTGAAGCATGACCTCTGCAGAGCAGGGCAGGAACATTCAGCACAACAGCAAGGTGCAAAGAGGCAAAGCAGGTTTGGGTCTCATTATTTGCAATGTACAATACATAAACAGAGTGTGACCAAGGTTTATTTTAATGTCTGCTGTTTGTGGTAGCCAAGCATGCTGAGGCCCAGAGGAGGATGTGAGGTGCTGCACAGGCACACCTTGAGAGGTCCCCTCTTCCCCAAACAATTCATATCCTCAACAGAAAAGTCAGAGAAAAGAATAAGCGTGAGTCTCTGTAATGTTTTTCCTCGAGTTAAAATATCTACCAGCCTCATTGTTCCTCCAGTGGCTTTTTGGCTACATCACATCTAAACCTTGATCCAAGAGGGACATTTGCAGGTATATGCTTGTAGAAATCATGTCTGTCCATGTGTGTATTTATGTATTGAGTAGTGTATGACCAAGTGAAGGCCAGAGGCTGAGCCCTGTCCTCACACTGGGTCTGTGTGCCATCTGGTCAGGATCGGAATGCCACACACACACACACTAATTTAACATCACTGCTATTAAATTAGGTGGAACTGGTCCATAGGAGACTTGTGTGTCACAGGAAACCACCGTGGGGAAACACCGATTCTGAGCAGAATCCCAGAGGAGGTTTGGGGATGTGGAGTTACGCTTGTCCCTAATTCAGGATGCTTTTGTGGATGTGCCAAAGACGAATTTTATTTAAGTACTGGTTCTCTGCCACATCGCTGTGTAAGTGTCCCAACAGCTCGCTGACCACAGAGAACAACCCATCTGGAACTAATTTAAAGTTCTGGTAACATACGTTATTATTTCTGTACCCATCTTTAAACCTACACTGACAATATTTGCAATGTAATGATTGAACTCTCTGCTTTCCCCTCAACATTCGCCTGGTAGTAAAGGTGATTTCTGGATAACTGGAGAACACGGAGACTTCCCATTCCTCTGGGCATGGTCTCTCCTCAGTGCAGGATGCAGCTCTATCCAAGGCATAAGGGAGCTGCTTTTTCCCAACAGTGCAGGGGAAGGTTTAGAGTGCTGAAGTGCAAGAAATACGTTTTAGGGACTAGCATCAGCCAGGCAGTTCTGGGAGAAAGTTGGGCTCTCCCACAAGTTTGTAGGTGCCTCTTTGAAGATGGTGATCTAGGGATGAAGGCACTTGTTGTTTTACTGAAGGTCACGTAAGATTTCTGGCAGAGTTAAGGGGTGAGATCAGATTTCCATGTTTCACTCCACAACGTAAATCTGACAAGATCACCGTCTTGTGCAGAGAACAGATGATACAGACTCCCACCCAGGTGTCACTTTCTCTTGGGTTCTTTTGCCTGTAAAAAAGGTAGCACCCTCCTTCCCTTTTAGGAGCAGAGCATATGCAAACATCGGGAGGGGAGACAGCAATGTGCATGAGCCGTGGGGACCTGACCTTGGCTAAAGGACAAGCGAAGCACAGCTCAGCACATGCAGAAGGAGCTGCACTGACCAAGTGCAAAGCAGAGGAGCTTGAGTGAGAGGACACCAGCATGAGCAGAGGGTGTGAGGAATCAAATGAGCAAATGTACAGACAGAAGAGTTTTCAGGCTGGTGTGGCTAGCTGAGAAAGACCAGGTCACGCGGTGACGCTCTTGCGAGTTCCTTCCTGGCAAGCTGGGTGAAGAGAGGGGGGCATAAGGGATCCAGAGAGAGAATGAAGGAAATTCAGGTTGACACACACTGAACCCCGAGAGGGGAAGGCTGCCCGGGGGAATCCTTGGGTAGAATTCTGTAGAGGTGAAGCTGAGATAGCAAGGAAACCACACAGAAGCAGCTGAGCTCATGTTCTGCCCAAATCGTCTGTGGGTCTGCCGTCCCATGCTGAGAGGTGGCAGCTCCGTGGGCATATCCATGGGGTCAGCATCAGGTGGGGTAGTTTTGGTCAGCATCCTAAGCCAAAGAAAGGCTTTGCCTCTAACAACCAGCCCCCCTGGCTGCAGCTGGTAATGGGAATAGATATCAGCAGAACTGGTGTGGTGGTTTCAAGAGCTGGGTGGGCTTTGAGCCACCGGATCTAACACCCTTGTAATAAACTCCTGAGTCCCTGCAAAAACTTTGGCTGTGTGAATAGCAGGTATACTACAACACATGCCACGACTGAGCAGAAGCCCTGATGAAGAGCTTGCTACCATCACTGACATCCCCGTATCCACCGCGAAGAGTGATAGCAGCTCCACAATGCAGTCATTTAAGGGACACCCGCCAGTCTGAAATGTCTTTCACTCTCTTACACTGATTTTTTTGGACTCCTACACTTTGAACCTGACTCTGCAGGAGGCATCTTCATCCTTCTCTGCCATTTAGTTTATAATTTTGAAGAGGCAAAAAAGTTGAGGGATTTCAATTCCTTTCTGAATGCATGTGTGCTGCCCTTGTTGGTAGGTAACGAGTGTATCACGTGAGCAGTGTGGGATCTTTTGGAATGGACCACATGGAAAAGGACAAATCACTTGTAGTTCATACAGTCTTAAAGGCAGCAAACCTGTGCTTTAAGTGCTCTTTAAAATCTTACGTGATTGGATTATTCATCTTTATGAAATGTGTGGGAAATACAGTGACTTTCAGTTAATTCAATTGCAGGATAATTTGAACTTCTATTTAATTCAATCAAAACTCCCAAAATAAAACCCTTTGCATTCTATTTCTACCGGGCTGATGTAGCTGTAATGGGTTTTTAATTTAAAGGCCACTTCACAGCTAATTTTTATACAGTTTTTGCTTAACTGCCAATGAGGAAATATTCACGCACTTGTGCTACTAATTTCTGCCTAAATTTATAATATTTCCCTGCACAAAGTGAGTCATTATAGAAGAAACCCTCAAGTGCAGTCAAAGGATTTTGGTGCGCTGCCCTGCTGAGCCACAGCCGAGCTAACGCTTCCAGCTCCTTTTGTTAAACGTTCCTGCAAACCCCGCTCCGTGCCCGCAGACAAGACAGGCTGTTGAGCATGAGCACGTTATAAACTCGAATCCTTGCTGCGAAGAGACCAACATTATGAAAGTCACGAAAGAATAAAGAGCTCAAAGGGAAGGAAGGTGTGAAAAGACAGGCAATACCTGTGCGCTGAGCTGCCCGCACCTCATCAGGGATGGTGCGGGAACAGCTGGGAGCTCTACAACCTGCGATACACTGGCTGAGCACGCCGGGTAACAAGATTTATTTGTTCCAGCCAGGAGGAGTAGAAGAAACTCGGGCAGGAACAGAGGAAAGCTCTGCGCACACACACCTGGGTTGTTTTCAGATATAAATGAGCGCCATTCATCGCCTTCGTTTTAGGAGAAAGGGAACAGCAAGCAGTCCTGCAAATGGCCCAACCAGGTGGCGGGAGCATCAGGAGTGTAAACTCAGCAATATTCACACCACGGCGAAACAGTTGGCATTTTTATTTGATCTCTCCCTCTTGATCTCTCTAGCATAAGGATGAGCACAGTCTTAAGAGTCCAGTAGTGAGAAGGAGCTGTGCCACTATAGCGGGGCAGAGAGCGGGCTTTTGTCCCTGCCACCACCCCAGGGCCTCGTCCTGCTGTGTTTGCAGAGGGGAATTCTGGATGGGCCAGTGGAATTTTAATCCTGAATGATTTCCACATTCCTTCCAGCCTGGCAAAAGATTCTGCTGAGGCATCAACTGCCTTGTCCAGCTCAGCCTGTCCTACATCTGATAAATTAATTGAGGATTTAATTGAAGTATTAATTGAGGCATTCTGCCAGTTACCACAATGTAAGTAGTCAGCTTCCCAGAGTCAGAGCTTTCCAGTCTGTTTGGCCTCAGTCCTGTAAACAACTAAATACCATCAACCTCCTCCAAAATCCCTGGAGTGGTAGGTGCTAGAAACTTCAGAGATCAGTATCCTTTCTGCAGGCCTGAGTGCTCTGTTTCTCGCCCGGTGCTTGCCTAATGGCTTAACTGTGTTGTGTTGCCTGCAGCTCAAGGGAGAAAGTTCACTTAGGAAGCAGAACTGCTGAAAAGTCTTTTTTCCCTCAGTGTACGAGTTCTGCAGCTGCAGCTGATTGTGCTCTTTATTAGATCTGATTCTGGCATTTGTCTTCGCATCCCAGGAAGATGTTTAGCTTTTGTTCTTGAAATGATACAATACCCAGAGAGATTTCTATCTTCATTCAGTGCATTTGTGCATATTGGAGCTGTAATATGTAACACAGCTGTAAGGTAATAGCTGTACTTTGATTAAATTTGAGTTCCTGAGCTATAACATCTAAAACCAGAAACTTGAAGGGATTATCTCTAAACCTCAGGGGCTCATTCTGGTCTTACTCAAATTGGTGCGAATGGGAAATAAGTTAATAGGATAATCATGGGACAAGGGGGCAGAAGCTGGTCTGAACTTTCTTCCCTTTATTAAAATTTTGTAGCCAACTGCAGAATTTTGTTCAAAGCAATTTTTAAATATTTGTTTGCCTTTTCTTTCCTCAACCCTAAATTATAAATAGTGTACTCCAAGGAACCTGAAACATGAAGCAGGCACCTGGAACTTCCAAGTCTCTGCCATTGTAACTTGCCTGTTTAAGGTGAAGAGTTCTACAAGCTGACACCATGGGTGTTTTGTTAGCATTAACAAAAAACCCCATGCCCTTGTAGATAGGACATTATTCAAGTTGCTCACAGGCTTTTTGTACCCAAAGCTGTCTTGTCCTTTGAGCAGCACAAAGGTTTTGTGGCTCCTGCCATGGGCCCAGACATCATCCCTAGCTATATGAATTTGAATGATCCAAAAATATTTTTTTCCCAGAAAGTGATAAATTAAAACCTCAAAAGAATGTTTGTGGGCTCTTGCTGTGAGCCTCAGCTCAGGTTTTGGCCTTGATTTCAAACAGAGCAACATAGGGCTTGGCTTTTAGCTACTGAGAGAGAGACCAAACTTCTTACTAAGTCTCAACGCTGAAACTCTGCATCTTTGTCACCACTGTTGTAGAGACAAATGCACTATTGTGCATGTTGGCACAGTCCCTGAGTGATGGGAACCTGAGATTGCGTGAGACTCCTAAGCGTCACTGGAGCTTAATAGCAATACTGCTTTTTCTGTCTCCCCATCTCAAGACAAAACAGGATTTTTCAGGATTATAGGAACTGAAAAGCATGATTCTTCCAGGTTTCTGTGCTACGGCCCTGACTATATTTTATCGCAGTAACGTCCCCCTTCCTCCATGATTGTGTGGTGCTGGCACTGTGTGTCAACAGGCCCTTCCCGTGACCCCAGACCATGCCACAGTGTCCCTTGTCCTCTGGGTGCCCAGACACATCTCCCTCAGCTCCCTGCCCTGTCCCTGTACCACTGTAGTACCACCGCATCCCATCCAGGGCCCTTGAGCCCCCTCACTGTGCTGTGACCACTCCTCACCTACCAAAATTCACCTGCTGAGTAGGTCAGTGGGCTTATGCTGTGGCTGTCCCAAGGCTACACCTGTGTCCCAGGATGTGTGTGTTGGTTGACTTGCAAACTGTTGCCCAGCAAAATGCAAAGTCTTAAGGATGGGATGCTTGTGTTACAGTGAGCTGTTGGGTTTTGTATTTACATGAAGTTAGCAGCTTTGAGACCTCTATTTCTCTCACAAAATTGATAGAAATTTCTCAGCAGGTCAATTGGGACTGACAGACATCCCCCTGAATAGACTTTACCTGGACTACTCCCATGGTTACACATACATCTTGGTGCTGTAAAGTTTTTACTCTACTTCTGCCTTTCCAAAGGTGGTCTACAAAGGGAAATGCAGCTCTGTGTTCCCTGAGCACAGAGCATGGTTTCCTGTTCGGCACGGAGCACTTGAGTGGTTCGTCAGGTTTTGTCCCAGTGTTCAGTACCACAGACATAGCTGTCCCTCTGGATGGTGAGGAAGGGGATGTGCTGGCTCATGTTCTGTGCAATGGCATGTTCAGGAGGAGAGGAATAGGAAGGCAACCTCAGGATGGGAAAGGCGATATCCAGAGATGTGTGCCAGTCTCACCTGTATTTGATATGAAGATGACCTTGATTAGCCATGATACAAGCACTGCTTATTTGTGTTGGATGGTCAGCCAACAATGTTCCAGGCAATCTCCCAGCTCTTTGTGAGCTGTTGACCAGACCAAATCCACATACTTTGTCCTTTTTGCCTCCCATACATCAACACGAAGGAGTATCCCTGCTATGTGGGCTGCCATAGTACTTTAATTCTCTCAACGCTGGCAGGGTGTCCCAGTTTTCTACAACTCCTGGCTGGCAAAGCCATATGCCAAGGAAGTATGTACCTGCTGCTAAGCCCATCAACATCAACAGAGTCATTGTGTCAGCCTTCCAGCAGTAGTTACCTCCTGCATGTAAGCATGAGATCAGTCATCCTAGACACGTCATCACAGAAAGAGATCCCATTGTGTCTGATCTCAGTACAGAGCTGCTCTTGTAATCTCAGTCACCTTGTTGCATCGGATGTGTTTGCCAATTTACAAGCCAGTCTAAGTATAAGGTGTACTGAATAATGTCTCTTCCCTTCTGAAATGTAGGCACTTGCTGGGTGGGCGTTTCTCTTCTCACGGGGTAGTAAGCCAGTGACACGCTAGGCTATATCACCCAAGAGGTGTGCAAGCTCCGGTGTGGTGAGAGACTCCATAATTTAGTGGAAAATGATCAGAACTCCACAAATGAGAGATCGATGGACAGTGAATCTGAATGGCATCTCTGAGGGAGTCCAAGAAGGAAGTTCTCCAAAATGGAATCATACATCAGGAAAGTTATCCTCAGCAAATACAGGATGAGGGGACAGATTTTCAGAAAGACAGTGCCCCAGCTGTTCTACATGGCTGAATTTCATGAGAGAAAGACATTTCAGGTTGACTCTTGCTGCCAATATTTTCTTTCATTTCTTTACTTACATCAATATATTTTACATCAATACATCAATCAAATACATCAATGTATTTGTAACTGCATTGTAACATGTACTTGTTGCTCTGAAACCATATAGAAGCGTCGCTGTGCATCCCTCCTCTCCAGGTCTCTGCTCTCCCCACAGCTCATTCCCAACACTTTCAGGGCAGACCCGACACAGAAGCTGCTGGGTCCTTTGCTCCCAAGGCTTTATCTGCTGTACTTTCCAGCTTTGCCATGCAGGAGCTTTGTTCAGACACCCATATTTTGGGCTTTTCCCCAACAATACGAATGAAAACTTATGTGGCTATCTGAGTAAAGTACAAGACTATGAAAAGTGTAATCCATAAAACCAGGCCACCCCATTTATTTACAAGGAAGGAGTATGTCCAACTTCTTACACATATTTGCAGCAATGCAAAGGTTTGAAACAAAGATCTGAAACCAGGATTGTGGGTTCTCAAGAGAAGCTCTGTACTGAGCTGTAAAGTGCTTCCTGTGCTCTGCCTCTGGAAGGAAGGCAGGGACATCTCTGAGAGTTGTGAGAGACGGGAGGTGTCTTCTTTTACTGAGTCATGGAGTGGCTGTGATAGAAAATGGGCTCGTGGAGCTGAAAGAGGCAGGCAGCATTGCTGGCACAAACTCTTTTTTCATGTTCACTGGTTGCTACCTTCCCTCCTTCTAGGTCTGCATAATTTCTGCTCTGGTAACCAGTGATGTCTGCTATGTGTTAAGCTTACGTTGTCCAGCTTCACCCCATGGGATTGTGCATGAACATCACACTATGTTCTCATTCCTAGAATCATCAAATCATAGAATCATTTAGGTTGGAAAAGACCTCCAAGATCATCAAGTCCAACCGTTAACCTGGCACTGCCAAGTCCGCCACTAAACCCTGTCCCAAAGCTCCACATCTATAAGTCTGTTAAATCCCTCCAGGGATGGGGACTCAACCCCTTCCTGGGGCAGCCTGTTCCAATGCTTGACAACCCTTTTGCTGATGAAATTTTTCCTGATGTCCAAACTAAACCTCCCCTGGTCCTTCTCCACCAGGCATCTTTCCAGCCACTCTTCCCCAAGCCTGTAGCATTGCATGGGGTTGTTATTCTGTACTTAAACTGGAGAAAACTGATGTCAGACTGATCTGTTGCACCTCCTTCACGAGCCTGATCTCCCAAGAAAAGCGGACTAACAGTCTTGTAGAAGCAGAGCAAAAGTAACAGAAACATGTGTGACTGTTTACAAGCCCAGTCACTTAACGTGGCAATTATGGACATCACAACTTTTATCTTGCCAAATAACAAACAATAAGATTACACTTACCAAGCACATCCCATCACAACAACCTACACCAGCCTTTGGTTTGTTGTTTTCTTCCATGTTTCTGTTATGTGGTGTCAAGGCATGGGCAAATGGGACCAGACGGACCAGATCTGCTCAGTCAGGTTTTAAGGCTCAAGAGCAACTATGAACCTACTGAAACAGAGAAGCTGCGACCTCAGTATTTCATGCTGTAATAATCTGGTTTTGTTATCTAGAATGCATTTAATAGGTGCACAATGTGCTCGGTGATAGGTTAATAAATATTGCTTTCTGAGAGCAATTTTAATGACAGTTAGAAAGAAAAAAATGTTTGTGTACTTTTCAAGGTTTTCCCATTCTTATATCTTTAGAAAATAAATAACAAGCTTTGGCATGGTATTCTTAAACTAAAGAACTGGTGCTGGCAAGGGAACTCCTACAGAGCCGTCTTTCCATACACAGTTGACAAGAAATGCCTTCCACTCTCCAACAAATACCAAGTGCCAATAAATTCCTAGGAGGGCCAGCTCCAAGCAGAGGCAGGGATCTAGGCTGCTGTTCACCATGCAGATCAGGATACAAGGGTCCAAGTGGCCCAGAAGTCAAAACACCTGGATCTGTCCCATTTTGATAATGACCCTGTGTGATTTCCCTTCTCTGCCTTTCCCAGTGGTGAAGTGGGGTTTTTTTTAAGGAGCACCTTTATAAAATGCCTCAAGATCCATTGATGAAGGGCTGTGCCAGGTGCATTACTATTAACATAGGCTGTTACTGGCAGGGTTATTACACATGGTGCCTACCTGAGTCATCTACGGAGGGGTACAACCCCTCCAGGAGGAACAGAGGGGAACGCCAGGGGAATGTGTCAGAAGAAATAATGACCCCGGGAGATGTTATGAGGAGGTCTCTAGTTCAACCTCCTGATCAGAGCATGGTCAGCTACAAGATGAACAAAATGTCCATAGGTGCCCATGTGTGGCAGAGAGTGGATGACCAAGGAAGACACCAGTGATCCCAGTGATGTGCTCAACAAGGAGTGAGCAAGTCTGGATTTATGGTGCTGCTGAGATACACAGGAGCTCTCTGCCCATGGTCCCTGACCGAGCAGATGCTTCGTTACACCCATGGAGTTGTGCTGGATCTAACCAAAGGTTCATTTTAAGATCCTCTCTCCCATAGCAAAGAACAGAAGATGCCCAGAAAAGTGTGTAAAGACACACAACCCCAGAATGCTCCAGTCTCCCACAGTTCGTACTTCAAGAAGGTTCTGAGACTATGTAAAGTATTAGCTTTCTCTGGTAGCTATGACTTTATCACCACTTCCGTTGAAAAGTTAAACTAGGTGGATTATTTCCTCTGAAAGGAAGCAAAACAAGCGGTGGCATGCCAGAGAATCCAGGCTTACATTCTGAATGCTCCAGCCATGGTAAAAATTTCACAATCCTACATTATCAGACATCAAAGAATCCAACCATGAGCCACACCGTTGCAAAACCAGGTGCTCCTACAACTGTGTGAGTTAGACAGTCATATTCCGACATGTAGCTATGGACCCTCAGCAGTTTAAGCTGGATACCTGTCCTGGTTTTGGCTGGGATAGAGTTAATTTTCTTCATAGAAGCTAGCATAGTGCTGTGTTTTGGATTTAGTACTACAAGAATGTTGATAACACACTGATGTTTTTAGGTGTTGCCAAGTAGTGCTCAGACTACTCAAGGACTTTTTGAGCTTCTCCTGCTTGGCCAGGTGCATAACAAGCTGGGAGGGAACATAGCTAGGACAGCTAACCCAAACTGACCAAAGAGCTATTCCATACCATATAACATCATGCTCGGGGGGAGTTAGTCGGTCAGTCGGTTGTGGGGAGAGTGATCGCTGCTCGGGGACTGATCGGGGCTCAGGGAGTGATCGTGGCTTGGGTTGGGCTGGGCATCGGTCGATGGGTGGTGAGCAAGTGCACTGTGCATCATTTGTTTTGTATATTCTGTAATGGTGTTTAGTTGCCATCTGGGTTAAACCACAACAGTTCTTTTTTGGCGCCCAACATGGGGCTCGAAGGGCTTGAGATAACAACAGAGTAACCAGAGAATATTAAGAAATTTATATCTGTTAACAGTTGTGGGTCGCCACCTGGTGTTTTTCCTGTTGCCCCCTGTAATATCATCTGCCACCAGCAAAAAGTTTTGGGCTCTGTTGTTTTTGTAACTGCAATTCAAGTACCTCCAGACTGCCATCAGACTGCCCCTTACCCTCTCTGCTGGACTAATGCAGTCCAGCCTCCTCAGCCTCTGCTTGTCTGTCACTTGTCCCGGGTTCCTGACCACCTTGGTCACCCTTTACTGGGGCACCTCTCTGGTTTCCCCACATCCCTCTCAATATGGGAGTGCAACACCAGATGCAGTGTTTCAGGTGTGGCCTCAGCAGTGCTGAGGAAAGGAGATGGTTACTGAGTTCCATCTGATCTGCTGGCCATGTCCCTGCCCGGGTAGAATAGTGGTTTCCTTATCTGCAGTGAGAGTGAACTCATGGGGTCACATTGCACCTTGTATCCACTGCAACACCCAGATCCTTCCCAGCCAGGCTGCTGCTCAGCCGGTTGGGTCCCAGATTGGACTGCTGCACAGGATTATTCTGCCCCATGTGTCGGACTTTGCACCTCTTCTTCATGAACTTATCAGGCTTCTGTTGCCCCACGCCAAGGATCCGTAATGGCTTGGTGTTGCCCCACGCCAAGGTCCGTAATGGCTTGGTGTTGTCTCATTTGACGCATCAGTCTCGCCCCCTAATTTTGTATGTGCTCCGTGTCATTGTCCAGATGTTGGATGACGTGAACCCCAGTATCACCCTGGGGACATCACTCGTTATCAGTCTATTGCTGACAACTGTTCAGTCCGGTGGTCTGGCCAGTTTTCGACCACCTATATGTAGGTTTGCCCAGCCAGTTGTAGAAAGCAATGTGGTTGCCTGAGCATGATTTGCCCTTGGTAAACCCATTCTGACTGTTTCTGGTTGCTTCCTCATCCTTCACAGGTTTGGATAGGGACTCCAAGAGGACCTGCTCCATGACCTTTCTAGGCACTGAGGTGAGCCTGGCCAGCCCATAGTTCCCAGTGCCTTTTCTTGCCCCAGCTGATGCACATTCAACAGGAATGTAAAACCTTGCCTATCTCTCTGTCCCTAAGTGTTTCTTCTGGCTTCAGATGTTAAAATAACACAACTCTGATGAATACAGGCAGAGTACGGCCCCAAGTTTGCAAAGCTCTTCTGGGTTAGAGGTGCTTTTCAAACTAAAAATCCTGTTGTTCTTGTCTCTCTTTCTCTTCAGCAGAGCATCTGCTTCAGCTGTGCTTGTTCCAAATTGCAGCATGATGTTAATTTTCTAAGATCTGTCTATCGAGGAGGATTTCATTTCAGTTGGCAAAAGACAGTGCACTGAAACGTTTACAGCTGAGACAAAGACAGAAATTAACATTTGTAAAGGCAGAAAGGGACAAAAGAAATCTTGGTGACAAGGAAGAAAGTGAGACAAAAATGAAATCATTGCCATTATCTGACTACAAAGGGGAAGGACACTGTTCCAGAGATGAAGACTCCTGCCATGTCAGCCTGCTGCCAGGGACCCACTCCAGTGGGGGAAGCAGTTTGTCCACAGCCATCTAGGAATGGGGCACGGCTGTGAATGCAGAGGGCTGAGTCGCCCTCCATCAGTACTGGAGAAGTGATTGCTTAAGTGGTCCATTCCCACGGTATTCTCCATCAGAGATGTGCACACCCATTTGTTAAGCAGGGTTTTTTAAAATGTTCCCCTAAGAAGAGGGAAGATCCCCCAAATGAGTGCCCAAGTTGGGTAGTCTTCATCATCTTCACTTGTTGCTGGGAGGCAGTGAATTAGGCAGGAGCAGCCCTAACCTGATGGCTGGGACAAATTCCTATCTTGCAATACCATCTAGTGAAAACACACGTTCCTCCTCCTCTTCTTTCCAGGAGCTTTCAGAGGGGACTGTAGTCCCAGCTGATGTCCCTGCAGTCATACCCATGGCAGCCAGCCTGATGGCACACACACACACACGATGCACTCTGCCAACATCCTGGCATGATGTATGCTCTCTTGCCAGTTGGCAGTTATGGCTCTTGCACTGGTGCAGCTGAGAGCCTCTGTTTGGAATCAGAAAACAGTCGATTTGGGCACGTTTTAGCATAAATGCAGGTACCAAGACCTGAGTCTCTACATGTGCAGCCATTAGCTTGAGTGACTCCTAACTGAGTTGATGGGTAGGCTAACACCCTGTGAGCAACAGCGTACTGATTGTGAAGGCTGTAGACATACAACACGCTTGGCGAACCCATGCCTTGAAATGGCAAATGCTCTTCTGGAAGGATCTGGCTGTTACCTAAATGCTTGCATGGCTCCATTCTCACCCTCCCAGGGCAGGTACTGCCCTGTCTTCACACTCCCAGTGCCTGGCTGGCTCAGCTGGTGCCCTGCCAGCGCTGGGCATGTCCCATGCTCATGCTTTTGGTAGGGTCCATATCCTTGCTTTGGTCAAGGGGAGCTGTTCCAGGCCAGGATCCACCCTGGACATGAGCAGACCACTGTGGAGATCACAGTGAAGTGCAACTGTACTGTCTGTCTATAGGTCTTATTTCTGTGGTCCCCATCTGGAGATGACTTGTGGCCCTGCCTTGGAGCTGTTGCTCAGTGGGGAACTCATTTCACAGTCCCAGGGTCAACAGAAACTTTGGGACTTCCAAAAAATAAAAGTTTCTTTTTCAAGAAGTTGAAACAATTCTTCAAATGGCAGCTACAACCTGTAACTCAGCGGTGATTTCACCAGTAGCAGGAGCACACGTTAACAGCAAAAGCTCAGCCAAAGGACAGATCTGAGGATTTTTATGTAGCTGGGAATCAGTTTTGCCTGGGAACCGCAGAGACTCATTTACAAGTAATGAATCATGAAACAGCAGGAAGCCAGCTAGCCAAGAAAAAGTGTGAGCTCTGCAATTAACCATGGAGCGCTTAGGTGAATAACAAAGGGGTGTGATGCTAAGGCAGAAAGCAGGTCTCAGAGCAGTCAGAGCTGGGAGGGCAGCAAGACTCATTTCTGTAAGCCGCGGGTTTTTCAAATCACTTTTAGTCAAAGAAATTTCTACTTTCTCTTGAACTGAAACAAATCCCATGTGCATGTAATTATCAGGCAAAACAACTGACAGCTTTTAACTCATGTTTAAATTTATGAGTGACCCAGATCAGCAAAAACTAGGAAACTGTCTCCTCGGAGAGGTTCGCTCTTAACTCCCACGCTGAGCCAAGGTAAGGCAGCAGGTATCAAATAAGGCCCACAGAGCAGGTGAAGAACGGGTTTCCACTACGTAAGAGACACTTGTGGGTTATCAGCTTACAATGCAGATGAGAGTGGGATGATGGAACGCACGTCATATTAATTATCCCCTGGATATGGAGAGGGGCTGGAGGTTTGGGCGAGAAGGCGAGAGACCCATGGCAAGGCCACCATGAGCAGGACCCAGAGCTGGCACAAGGGGACTATTCCCAGCTCTGTTATGGACACACAGGGTTGCATGCCGCCCTGAGAAATGGGACCTCTCTCTGTACAGAGCTTGGAGACAAACCTGCTATTTCAGGATGACTATCTGTTACTAATGTCCCAGTAAATCCACCCTGCTCTGCTGGAGGCATCATGCCAGGAACAGTTGTGTCACAGCAGCTGGCTCCCCTGCAATTCCAGGTGCAGTCATGGGGAAGTGAGGAGACTTCTTCGGAAGACATTAATTCCAGCTGAAAACCCTGTTTTGTGTCCTTGCCTCCCATTCCATGTAACCCCAGGGATACTCATGAGAATAAACCAAGCTGACACCTCTCCTGGGCAGGGGGCTCTGTATTAAAGCTCGGTGTTACCAAAGCTGTCTCTATGAGGAGGCACCAGAAACCATCACTCTCTGGACAAAGGGATGGAGACTATCTGGGGCCCCGCAGCCTGACTGGATCCAAAGAAGATCTAGTAGATCCAGAGGAGTGCACCCCTGCCATCAGTCCAGACACGGCCCAGGGCTTTACCTGCTGTCCCTCTCCTGGTCTGTATCCATGAAGTCTGGGTCACCCCAGCCCTTCGTGTGCCCCACTCACCCCTTTGCTGGCAAGCTTCAGGGGGATGCTCTCCTTTCTCCGGTGCCTCTCGAGTGGAATAACTGGAGCAGAAGCAGGAAGAGCAGAGACTTTTTGTGTCCCTGATGCAACATCACCTTTGGGAGATGTTAGTTCACATGTGCAGCTCCAGTATTTTCCCAGGCACTGCAAGCAACTGCAAACGCCAGTTTGCTGGAATAATTGCTTCCAAGCATGCAAAAGCTGGAAGGTACAGCCAGAGGCACAGCTGAAAACGTGGTGGAAGTAAGCATTCAAGAGACCTGAGCAGAAACTCCAAGTGGAGTCTGCACTTGTGGCCTTGGCTGTACGGGAAGAGCAGAACTGCCACACCGAATTCATCATATCGGCTTGTGATGCTTTCATTGCCTCTCTGCCCCCAGTGATCCCAGCGTGCTCACTCTTGGTCCAGTGACCGTAGCTGCTACAGGACAAGTACTGGGGGTGGGAGATGCCTCTTTTCCTTCTTGTTTCGGATCACTTCCAAAGTGGCATTTATGGAAAGCGGTGATGTCCCACATCTGATGTACAGACATCCTCTGAGATCCTCTCATTCCTTTGCATTTGCTTTCTTACTCTGCTTCTTCTCTGGCCTCTCTTTGTTTTCTTTGCACCGTTTGCTGGTTCCCCAGGCCCATGAGGTGAGCCTATCAAAGAGATGGGTGCTCTGGGCTTGTCTCCTGAAGGTTGGGAAAGCTGAGTTAGGCAGAGCAGGGAAGGCAGTCCCTGAGAGTGTAAGTCAGCAAACCTCTGTGCAGATGCTGTTGCTGAGAAGCAAAGCAGCCCTCACTCCCTGTAGCTTAATCCTCTGACCTCAGACCTGTATCACTCCAGCCAGAGGAGTAATTCTTAGTGTTTACATGGGTCAGCAGCTAGACAAGGACTTGACTTAGATTCTCCCAGCGGGTCACACGGTTATTTGCTAATCAGCAGTAGCATAAACACTGCCAGGATCCTTATGGGTCACTTGCTAGGGACAGGCTAAACAAACCATCACCAGATGAAAAGCAGCATGGGTGAGTGGATGAGATTTGAAAAAATTGCATTTGGAGTCCTGAGTCTGTGCCTGGAGGGGTTCCAGGACTTGTGAAATGGAGAGGTAGTTAGCTGGGAGGCTTGGATCCCAACCTTGGTCCTAGCACAGATGAGAGAGTGCACATGGGATGGACCCCATGCCAGCACACAAGCTTGAAAATGCTGGGGGTGGGGGAGAGCCTCCTCTCCCCTCTAGCCCATTGTGTCTGGCAGTGCCCTAAGAAGATTTGTGATAGCTTCGTTACAACAACCAGTCTGGTTTTCCCACCATCACGTGTATCTGTTTAGCTGGTGACATGAACCCTCCCTAGAAACCCTACCTTTGCCACCCTGGCTTCGGGCAGCAGTTGCAGAGGTGTGAACTACACACAGAAGCAGTGTGGAGGAGACCTGGCCTCCCAGCTGGAAGCTGCAGGATGTGATGTCTGCGGTTCTTGATGCATCGCTTCCTTCCATCCACGTCCTCAGCCATGGCACAGCGAAATACGGGAGTTAATCTGACACAGAGCCACCAAGCTATGCAGAAAGCATGGTAACTGCTGAGGCAGGGTGACCCTACTGACTCCTCTTGCTCTCCTGTTAATGAGCACATGGAAAGCAAGACAGAGGGCACAGCCCGGGGAGGGGAGTGGGTAAGATTGCTTGCTAAAGGATCTGGAAAGGTGAGACACCAGCAAAGTTTGTGTTGTCCATTCCAGTATCATGCGAACGAGACTTTTATGAAAGCAAAGGTTTGCATTGTTTTCGCAGTTACTAATCAGCAGGATAACGAGCTCTAGCTCCATTAGCAAGGTCACCTCACCCTGTCAGCGCATCCAGCAGCTGCACCCCTTGGAGTCAGGCACACATGCCTGTGCTTCTTCTGGGGGGTTCCTGGGGAGAAGCACTCACAGGCCAAGGTGGGGAGGCTTGGCCCCAAACTGTCCACAGCAAGAGCTCCCCTACGAGGAAAGGCTGAGAGAGTTGGGCTTGTTCAGCCTGAAGAAGAGAAGACTGAGAGGGGACCTTATCAACACATACAAATATCTTAAGGGCGGAAGTCACGAGGATGGAAGCAGTCTGCAGTGGTGTCCAGCGACACGACTAGGGGCAATGGGTGCAAACTGAAACATAAGAGGTTTCAGTTGAGTATGAGGAAAAACTTCTTTACTCTAAGGGTGACGGAGCACTGGAACAGGCTGCCCAGGGAGGTTGTGGAGTCTCCTTCTCTGGAGATATTCAAGGCCCGCCTGGATGAAGTCCTGTGTAGAATGCTCTAGGAGAGCCTGCTTTAGCAGGGGGGTTGGACTAGATGATCTCCCGAGGTCCCTTCCAACCCTTGCGATTCTGTGATTCTGTGTAACAGCATAATTATGATCTGTTGTCTCCATGCAGCTGGCGTGCAATTTTCCAAGGAGATTCAAGAATACCAAAATCTCAACAGCACAGTAAAAATCGCTTTTGCACTACAGACTAGAGCAACAGCATCTATACTTTAGACCAGGATTTGGTTTTAATAAACCAGCCTCCAAAAGTAGTGGCATGATTTTTCCTCAATTTTTGCAGACACTTTGCCATCAAATTAAGTCTAGCTTTTTTCAAAACAAAGATGCTTACCAAGCTGTGGTGGTTACAACTTGTCACCCAAGACAGAAGTTGACAGCAACTGCAGCCATTGCTCTCTCCAGCTTCTGGCATCAGTGTGGTAGGCGCTGATTCACTGCTGGCACAGTCCAGTGGGGCTGGTGGAGTGCTAGGGGTGCTGCAGGGCTTCTTGCTGGTAACACCAGGGCCAGATAAGTCAGTGCTGGAGGGATCAGCAACCATCTCATGAGGATCTTGTAGGGATTCTGGTTTGTCGCTGCTCCCTCTCCTGCCATGCCAGGACAGGAGCAAGAGGACAGAAGGGTGGGGAGAGAGTGAGAGAGGTAGAGGGATGCTCCCTGCAGGGTGACTCTCTGGGTATTGCTAGAAGAGAGATCCGTGGGTCCTGCCTGGAGTAAAGCGGGAAGAGAACATCAGTGTGAGCACCCAAGGTGCCAGCCTTCCCCATGGGCATCCCACTTCGGCCAGGAGGGAATCAGGCTTGCCCTCCAGCAATGGGGGCAAGACAGGGCAGCAAAGCTCTGGCACACTGCTCACCAAGAGCCAAGTCCTAGGGGCTCTCCCACAGGCTGTCTGCGGGCAGGGGCAGGGCAGCAGGGTGGCGAGGGAGGAATCTGCCTTCCCATCACCACTCCCCACTGCCAGCCCAGAGAGGAAGAAATTGAGGATTCAAAAGTCCAGAGAGAAAGGGAATACAAATGAAGAGCCCGGTGAAGAAGGGGCTCCCTGGTGAAGGGTAAGTCCTGCCTTCCCTCCCTCACCTCTCCCTTTCCATGGAAGGATAAGATGCTGTTGCCATTAGCCCTGGGGCAATGTGCAGCGTGGCAGAAAGCAAGAAGCAGAACTGTGCATGAAATTGTCCTGGAGGAGAGGATGGCAGAAAAGGCATTGCACTGTGATGCCACCTGCCAGCACTTCAGGGTGACAGAGATGACACAAGCACACGCGCTCCAGCCCAAAGAGGCAGCCAACCTGCCCATGGGCTGAGACAACGTAGCTGAGCGGGAGCCAAAGCGCTCCTGCCTTGACCCCCCCAAGCTTTGACAGCACCTCTGTTGTGTTTCTCACCAACAGCCGACAAAGCCAAGCTGGCTGGGAGGAAAATCAGCTTCCGATTTCCAAAGCAAGCACCTTTGATCTGGAAAAGTCAAAGGGATGCTGCCAGCTTCCCAGGATGTCATTTGCCTGGAGACGCTGCAATGGCACTTGGCAAGCCCAGTGAAGGAGGGAGCCTCTTGCAGAACCAGTCTCCGATAGTCCTCAGGTTAGATGCCACAGAGGCTGACCTGATAAGGCAGGAGATAGTGACAGCACAACCCAAACATAGCTTAGGAGATGCTGAAGGGCTGACGTGTTGCTACAGGAATAGCTGTCACACGAGGAGCGTGCTGGTGCCACAAGGTGACCCACTTACCCGCGTCTGCTGAAATGGGAGGAGAGGGTGGGGGCGTGCACGTGTGTGTGCGAGAGGGGCCCAGAGAGGAGGCAGACAACCAGGATTCGGTCCTTGTGGTAATTTATCTGGGTGGTATCAAGATTCGGTTCCTTTTTTCCCTGGGAAAGCAGGGTTGTGCTGCGCTTGCCCAAGGTGTTGTCACCTTCTGTGTCGTGTAGCCTCCTAAAATGGAACTGCTTGGAGCTGCCACTGTGGTGAACTTGTCCCTCACCAAAATAGATCTGAGAGCAGCTGCTATTCCAATCATTTGATATGATGCTGTTATGGATGTAGGAACCTGGAGGAGATTTTATCAAATCTGTGTCCAGTGACTGACCACGTCTGCTCTCCAACTGTGGTCCAGAGGAGCCAGGAAGGATTTCACAGTGGTCAGCAATGTAATAATCCCTGCAAGAAGGAATTTCCTCTCTTCTTCCCTCTGTAAGCTGCTTCATACATTGGTATCCAAGGATTTAGGGCTTATGTTTGTGTCTTGCCATCAAATAAAATTATGAACCATGTTACATCTTGATTTTATCTTTTTCTCTCTGCAGGTCCTGGGACCAGTTGGTGGTGAGTGGTGATGGATCTTTTTGCTCTTTATTCCATGCTGACTCCTTTCTGGCCTGTCCTGGTTTTGCTGCGTTTCCTGGCATACTGTTTTACTCCGCAGCTCAGTGTTTCACAGCTGAGAGCAAACACAGAAGCAAAATGCTCCAAAAGCTCAGTTTTTTGGAGATGATCCCTAAGAACTTTCCCAGAATATCTGTGCTGTGAAAGAAACACAGATCAATTAAAAACTCATAAGTGAAAGACACTGTGGCTTAGAAGAGCCTCGTGAGCTCTGGACATCACCGGCGGTGAGGTGGGACAGGCAGTCCCCCTGTGCGCAGCAGTATTTACACCTGCGAATGGCCGCAATGTGGGGGGGTTTTAAGTCATATATGTTTTTCCTCCCAGTCAATGTGCCAGCATGGGGCTGAGGAAGTCGTGGCATTGTTCTGCCATGGGGATGGGGGTGAAGAGACTGAGCACCCTGTGCAAAGCCATGAACTGGCCATCCCAGCCCTGCGGCCCAGCCTGCTCCCTCCCCACCTGCCAGGACCCTGCAATCAGGAGCACAAGCAGACCTCAGGTTTCAAGGCTGAATCTACAAGGGCAACATTGACCTAATTAGTCTCTGAAACAAATGGGAGAGAAAGACTTGCTGCCGTATGTTACTGTGAAAAATCTTCTCCCTCTCCTCTTGCTCTCGCGGCCTCAGGGATTCATGCTGGGCAGGTGCTTCTTTGATTGTAGCAGGTTTTGAATCCTCTTCCCTCTCCTCACGGGGATGCCACATGCTGTCTTCTGACCTCATTAGCTTCTCCTCCTGTTCCACTTCCCTGCTCTGCACTCCCAGCCCCACCGATGTGCTAATTACTACAAAGCAATATGCAGGAATGTGCTCCTTGGAGCAGGGTGAGGGGAGTGGGGAGAGGAGGGGGAGATGCCATCAGAGCATCGTGGGGGATGGAGCAAGCTGGGTGAGCAGGGAGCTTTGGCTGATGTTTGAGCGCACTCCAGGCTCTTCCCACACACAGGTCAGTGCCAAGCATGGCACGCAGGTGTGCAAGAGGCATGGGGTCTCCGTGTCACCGTGGTGGCTCGTGCGGTCGTAGGACCTGGTGTGCCTCAGTTGGGGCAGCGCATTGCTGTGCTGTGTGGAAATAACCCAGTTGATCCTCACCAATTAACCACCTTCACTCAGCTCTGGATTCCCCTTGGACTGATTCGTGCAGGCAGACAAGGCAGGTCTACATGTCTGTCCGTAGGCAGGCCTCCTACGAGGTCTCCTTGCCCATGCTTGGACAGGGCGGACACAAGCTGGCTCTGTAGGAGAGCTGTGGAGCCATGGTCAGTGCACTGCTGCTCCCACGGTCGTGCTGAGATAGAAAGGCAGGGTCCTTCCTCCAAGACTGCATTCCTTGCAAATGCAGTTAATGGGCTTCCAGTTTGCAGCTAAGCCATGCTCAGTCTGCTGAAACAGGCAGGGCTGGGCAGAGGTCCACGCAGGAGTCTTCTCCTCTGGCACTGGTTGAAAATGAGGAAAATGGAGAGGACTGGAGTTTGTGTTCATTTTGTCTGTCTGGAATGATGAGAATTTCCCCTTCTTCCTTAGCCAGAGAGAGACAGTTGGAGATGGAGAGAGAAAAAATTATATTTAAGGAAAGAACCAGATCCTGACACCTTTTCCTAGCTGTAAATCTAAAGCCATCCCATTAAGGCTGGTGGAACTTTATAGTGATATAAAATTTATATTTATTATATATTGATTTATTATTATTATTTATATTTATTTATATTAATATTGGTATTTATATTGAGCTAGTGTGAGTAAAATTAATGTTGGCTTCACTAACCTAAAAGCAAGGCAAAAGAGAGAAAAGCCAGTCCCTCTAATTACAGCTGGTGGATGAATCCAGGGAGAGGATCTCTGGAAGGGCATCTTCACTGTGAAGCCTGTTTGGAGAGAAGGAAGCGATAAGGTGCCACCTCACCCAAGTGCAAAGCCGTGCTGTCACTGAGGATGGTGCCCTTGGGGTCTGGCCATTCCTGCACATTCCCATTACTTGTATGATCCCAGCTGGTGCTCCTCTCTTCTCCCTGATTTCAGACATCATCAGGATCCAGGTTATAAGCAAGGCATCCAGTGCCTGAAGAGAAACCACAGGACCCAGTTGGGGGCTCACGTTTTCCTGGTGCTCCTTGGGTTTAATAGTCATGTTGTGTTTTGACTGCAGAAGCTCTTAGATTAATCCAGCCTCCCCTGCAGTTCCTCCTTGAATTCATCTGATGGTGCGTTTTGATGCAGAGATGGGTCAGGCCTGGGGGCCTGTGTTTGCCCTTCAGGAATGAACCGCTTTTGGGTAGTGTTTGAAGAAGGTGCCCTTTCTCTCTGCTGTTATTCAGTATCCTTGTCTTTCAAAACTTTCCACTGTTCTCTTTCTTTCCTTTTTGTTTCTATTTTAATTACTTGGTTAATGCCCCCCGCCCCCCCCCCCCCCACCCCCACCCCCCTTCTCT
>NW_009260684.1:3048688-3054731 GCF_000687185.1 Egretta garzetta
CCCCCCCCCGCCTCTACCCTTCTTAGACTTTTTTGCATATCATGTTATGTGAAAAGCAAAGGTTGCTCTATCTGCTTGCACATACTTGCATTCACTTCTTACCTCATTTATTTTGGATCTCATTTTCTTTCTGTTCATTTTCTATTCTCTTCTGTAACTTCACAACTGTGAGCCACATCCAACGGTGATAGAAACCAAGCATGATTCATTGGTGCACAGGCACTGGAAACCTGGCACTGTGTACCAGTTCTCAGGCTTTGCTTTTCTCGCATCATTGATATTCTGCAAAATAGTCTATCATTTGTGTCAACCTGCTTGCCTGCCATCTAAGCCCAAGACTACTGGCAACAATTCACAGTGGAAGCTTAAAAGGGCTTAAGTGCCTGTTATACTCTTGACTCTTTTTGCTCGTCCCAAGAGTCATTCAGCTGCACCTTCTCCCAGAGACCTGCTCAGAGGTCACTGAGGACCCTGAGTCTCTTCATCATGGTATTTTGTACCCATTCTTTCCCATGTCACTACACAAAGGCAACAATGAAAATTGTACCACAGGTTGTAGTACTGGAGTAGTGTGGGAGGCCAAATTGCACATCACATCTCTCTGATGTGGTCACCATAAGGAAAAGCATACCTGAGTCATTAAAAGCATCCTCATGTGTTTCCAGGGTGGGGGATGTCATCACTGTGTCTTTGGATCCATCAGCACGCCCATTTGCTCAGATGGGGTGTGCTTTCTCCTGTGGGCCACGTAGCTGCTTCCAGTCTGAGTCCTGGTTTGTGGCATAGGCATTTCTGCCTTTTGTTCCAGCTTGGGATTGCTCTCATATTCCTGAACACACCCCTGGCACAGGTGTCCTGGTAGGGCTGCTAAATTCAGTGTATCAGTGTTTTCCTCTGTACACCTACAGACCACTTCCAGGGGTATTGTCCAGGATGCTTCCAATGCCTGCACAATGGAGGCTTTTCCCGGACAAGAAGTTCAAGCTCTTCATAAAGCCTTGAAGAAGCTGTGTCTGCAGAGCAGAGCCGTTGGGAAGGTGAGCTGGAAGCACCTCTGCAGATGCAGCAGTGGAGATGCACAAGCTATTCAAACCTTGGAGAACACCTCCATGTCCTTGTCAGACAGCATCTTCATCTCTGAGCTGTGTCCTCTTCATCTCTGGGCTTTGTCCTCTTCATCTTGGGGCATTTTCCCTCCTCCCAGTTACTGGGACTCCCCTGCCACTGCAGCAGGAGATGGATTTGCTCCTAACTTGAGGTGTCTCTGATCAAATGATTGGTGCTTCTGGCAGCCTTTGGTCCTTCCTCTAGAACTGCTGAGAAGGGCGAGGAGGCAGGGCTGTTAGTCTGAACCAGCCCTGGTGTTCAGCTGGCCACTGCCTCACAGGCGAGCCAAGGCCTCCACTGGGCACCGTAGGGTTGACTGCTGACTTGGAACTGGTCTCAGCAGCACTGGCTCCACATTCATTTTAGTCCTGCTGCTTCCTCAATGCTTGAAGAACCCTTTCAGGTTGAGAGGGTCTGAGATCCTGCAGATCTGCTTTCCATAGCCACCCACACTGGCCTGAGGCCATGCAGGGCTGTGGCTTCCCACCTCCACACTGCTTCTGCCACCCAAAGCTACCTGGAAGGTGCACGGAGACCCATGGCCAGTGGTGCCAGTGCTGGTGTCGAGTGGAGCCAACCCGGGGAGCACCAGCTCCAGCTCTGAGACATCCCTGCAGCCTGACTCATCCCACCAAAGCACAGCCAGGTAGAAACAACTTCTGGAGGGGGCACTGGGTGCAAAACACACTTAGGTGGAGGTGTTAAAATGCCTCACTTTCTTGTGACGTTTGAGGAGGAGGTGCTGCTTGCAACACTGGTATTTTTGGCATGATTTAGACTTCATCTTCTTTCCTACCAGCTTGTGATGACTCAGTTTTGAAGTCCACACTGTGCTGTTCCTTCGTGGGGCTTACAGCTGCCCTGGCAGAGGAAGGGGAGTAGAGAACCGCTCAGGGTGTTTTTCATGTTTTCCATCCTGATTTTTTGACCAGCCTCTGGAGGCAGCAGCATAGGGTGGGATGGCACCACCTCCAGTCATCACTGGTCCATCCTGCAGCAGAGATAGTGCCTCTCTCTCCTTACAGGCTCTGGAAAGGATCCAAAATCCAAACTATGTGATCACTAGTTAGGTGGGACAAATTACACCTACACTTTGGTTTTGCTCCCACCAAAGTGCTTATCTAATCAACAGCTCTGGTGTTGTTTCGTAGACGTTTTGGCATTTTGGATGCACATGAATGGGAGATGAGTCAGCTCTTCCTCCCCAATCTGTTTGCAAAGGGTACATCCACGGCGTGATCGAATCGTGTGTTGACAAGATGATGATAAACACTGCAGGCCTCTGTGGGACATGGTGTTTCTAAAGGACATCCACTTGTCAGAGCAAGGGCAGGATGCTCATGTGACTAAGTGAACTATCAAGACCAGGTGGCACATACCTTCAGGGGGATATTTGCACACTCTGTGATGTAAAGGTCCACATGGAGATGCTCTGTGCCACCCAGCAGGTCCCCTTCCAGAAACCCATCACTTCAGTGGGCTTGTTTGAGGAGACCTGCCTACTTGTGATGAACAGAAATGAACCCTTTCATTTCTAAGATGCTACCTTCCTCCTGGGAGGCCAAAATTACCTGTGGTGCTACGTCAGAGCCAGCAGCCTCTGTAGATGCTGGAGGACTCTTCTGCTTCAAGGGCTTCAGGTGCAAACCTCTGATGCTGATCCCTGATTAAGAACTGCATCCCTTCTTGGAGATGTGAAAGTGTCCACAGGACACCGCTACAAGACAGAGAGCCGAGGCCGTGGCACAGTAGCTGTGTGAGCCTTTGTGAGCACGCAAAATGTCATGGCCTCAGTACAAGGTGCTGCCAGCCAGAGCTCAGCCATCATCAAATCCAGAGCTCTGTGGGCATCGTGGCCTCCACTCTCAGATGGCTGCTGCATGCAGATGTGGTCACACATCTGGACGCTCTGACAACACAGAAACCCACTGAAACCACCACACCTATAGGCACCAGAGGGCACAGGGCTCAGGTGGAGCGTCTCATGGCACTGACTGCTCTGCACGTCCCTCATGGGATGGGCTCACGGTTTCTCTGTCTGGCCCAGACTCCCTCTCCCAGCCACAGAGCAAGCCCAGCAGAGCATTCGCTTCACCATCAGGGTGACCTTTGTGAAAATGTTCCTGTTAATGCACGCATGAACACGCAAAGAATCTTCTTGTCCTCTCTCCCACACCAGCCAAAACAGTCATCCCAGGATATGTGTACTGGGTTTGACTGGGACAGAGTTAACTTTCTTCATAGAAGATTGTATGGTGCTGTGTTTTGGATTTGTGACCAAAGCAGTGTTGATAACACACCCATGTTTTAGCTATTGCTGAGCCAGGCTTGCACAGTGTCAAGGTCTTCTCTGTTTCTCATGGTGCCTGGCCAGCAAGAGGCTGGGGGGCACAAGGAGTTGGGAGGGGACACAGCTGGGACAGCTGACCCCAACTGGCCCCAGGGATATCCCAGGCCATATGACACTGTGCTTGGCAAGAAAAGCTGGGGGAAAGAAGGAAGAAGGGGAAACATTTGGAGTGATGGTGTTTGTCTGCCCAAGTCACCTTTATGTGTGATGGAGCCCAGCTGTCCTGGGGATGGCTGAGCACCTGCCTGCCCATGGGAAGCAAGGAATGAATACCTGGTTTTGCTTCATTTGTGTGTGCAGCTTTTGCTTTACCTATTAAGTAAGTTTTCTCACTTTTACCCCTCCAATACTCTGTCCCATGCTGCTGGGAGGGTGAGTGAGCAGCTGGGGGGGCTCGGCTGGCACCGGGAAACCCAAAACAGGGTGGATTTTCTATCCCTTTGACAGGGCCCTGGACGTGCTGACTCACTGTATAGTGATTAAGGGGCGTGACAACACCCTCCAAATTTTTATGTGCATGCAACTGCTTTTAAACACTTTTTTTTCTTCTTGTCTTCTCGTTGTAGGTTTTTCTTTTCAAATATTCACTTAATCTTTCTTTCCTTTTCCAATGGTCCCGTTTCAAGCCATTAATAAGTACTTCCACGGCTTCACTGTGATGGGGCTGGAGATGGGCCTGCATTTTTTCCAAGTTTTGCTCCCAACCTGGAGCCTGTCTCTGCCTTTTGGCACTGTCATTTGTCCCAGACCTGTGTGCAAGATGGAAAATGAGTGCCAACTGCATTGCTGGAAATGGGGAAGATCACAATTTCTCCCATCTATTGTAATAGATTTCCTTGCACTTCTATGCCAAAGACCTGGGCTTTCAGAAATCTCTCAATGAGAAATTCACAGCAGATCCTTTTATAAATGGTCAATGGGTTTCAGTCAGGAGGCTGAACCAATTTGCTGAAGGGAAAACAATGAGAGCTAAAGTGTGCAGAGTACATGCTAACATTTTGAAAAGCACCTAAACGATGCAGAAGCCTTAACTGAAACATGTCACCATTCAGACACTGAGACCCAGATCCTCCAGCATGAGGAGGTAACTCCCCCTTGCCATCACAGGACTCAGGAGGACCCAATTCCCAGGATGACTGTTGTCTCTAACACTCGTGTTCTCTGCCAGCACATCCATGCCAGCACATTTTCATCAGCAGAAGAGTTATGATTTACAGCAACAAAAAATCGAGCCTTGAACACCTAAGTGAAAGCATTGCTGGAGTCAGGACTGGAACCTTGGCAGTTGCCAGGGGTACCCAGGGGAAGAGTTTGGCAGCAAGCAATTGATTACCTGGAAATCTCTTGCCACTTCTTCATTTTGCATCGAGGTGCAGTGTGTAGCACAGCCAGATGGTAGAATTAAGGATCTGCCCTCCCCTTGGACCATCTTCACTGCTGTTTGGCTTCCAGACAAATTAAGCTGTTCTCCTTTTTGTGACACTTTTGCTACTTCAAGATCACAGACTTCTTTAATGACTTTCAATTCAGGAGTATTGGCATAGGAGCCAACTCAACTGCCAACTTTCCTTTGCAGAACCTGTGGCTCTGTGTGACTTCTCTAGTTAACCACAGGGACTGTTACTGATGGCGTGTGCTGGAGCGGACATGGGCTCTTGAGTCCCCCATTGCACGTCCTCTGGCTGGGATCTGGGCTCTAGTGTTAAGTGGAGATTTGTGCACCCAGTTGTGTCATCCTGAAGTGGAAGAGGCACAGGGTCCCACTGCAAAAAGGAAGGGCTGGGGAGCAGGAAGGCACGTGTAGCCAAAAGGTCATGGATCATGGAAGAGCAAGGTGTCAGTGCCTTGAACATCCTCCCTTCCTCAGGGTTTGGCTGCCTGCACCAGCTGGGCAAGAGCACAGATGGTGGCCTGGAAGAAATCTGTTGGGAAGAAAACCAGAGGCTTCAGCGATGGGTGGACCCCTTTCCTCAGGAGCTGCCTTCAAGCTGGGGCTCTCACACTTGTCCCCAGCCTGAACCATAACACAGCTGAGTCATGGCTGTGCCTGTCCATGGACCCCACCAAGCCTAACCTGAGAACTGACTTCCTGATGTAACATTGGATCTGCATCATCACCATGAGCTTGCCTGTTGACCTGGACTCAGCTGACCCCATCTACCACCCTCACGCTTGCCCTGCTCGCCTTGCTCGAGTGCCTGGGGCTGAGTCCTGGCTGACCCCCATCCAGGCAGCTGCATGGCCATGTTCAGCATTGCTCCATGGGTAACTGGATGGGGCTGATCATAGAATCATAGAATGATAGAAAGTTTTGGGTTGGAAGGGACCCCTAGAGGTCATCTAGCCCAACCCCCCTGCAGTGAGCAGGGACACCACTAACCAGATCAGGTTGCTCACAGCCCCGTCCAACCTGGCCTTGAATGTTTCCAGGGATGGGGCCTCCACTACCTCTCTGGGCAACCTGTTCCAGTGTTTCACCACCCTCATTGTAAAGAATTTCTTCCTTATATCTAGTCTAAACCTACCCTGGTTTAGTTTAAAACCATTACCCCTTGTCCTGACACAGCCGGCCCTACTAAAAAGATT
>NW_009260684.1:3056074-3058113 GCF_000687185.1 Egretta garzetta
GTAGTTCCCGGGGTCTTCCTTTCTACCCTTTTTGAAAATGGGCACAATGTTTCCCTTTTTCCAGTCACCAGGGACTTCACCTGACTGCCATGACTTTTCAAATATCATGGAGAGGGGCTTGGCGACTACATTGGCCAATTCCCTCAGGACTCTGGGATGCATCTCATCAGGTCCCATGGACTTATGTGCGTTCAGGTCCCTCAGGTGGTCACGAACCTGATCTTCTCCTACAGCAGGAGGTGTTTTGCTCTCCCAGTCCCCCTCATGCCATCCATCAACTCGGGTGGGGTGAGGAGAAAGGTTGCCAGTGAAGACTGAGGCAAAAAAGGTGTTGAGTACCTCAGCCTTCTCCTCATCTGCTGTTACCAGCTTGCCAGTCTCGCTCATCAGCAGGGGTACGCTTTCTTTAACCATCCTTTTCCGGCTGATATACCTGTAGAAACCCTTCTTATTATTCTTTGCATCCCTAGCCAAGTTTAGCTCCAGCTGCGCCTTGGCCTTCCTGACCCCATTCCTACACAACCAGACTGCATCCCTATACTCTTCCCAGGATGCCTGTCCCTGCTTCCACTGCCTGTGCAGTTCCCTCTTCCTCCTTAGTTTGACCAGCATCTCTTGTCTCAGCCATGCCGGTCTCTTCTCTTCTTTTCCCGATTTCTTACACCTAGGGATCGAGAGCTCTTGCACTCTGTGGATCACATCCTTAAAGATCTGCCAGCTCTGTTCTGTTCCCCTGTCCCTGAGGACCGTTTCCCAGGGAGTCCTTCTGACTATCTCCTTGAGGAGCTGGAAGTTTGCTTTTCTAAAATTCAGGGTCCTGACTATACTCTTTGTTCTTCCCATTTCCCTCAGGAGAGTGAGCTGGATGTCCCTTTAAGAAAAGATTTCTTTCTATTTCTGTTCCAGCTTTCACTTCAGTCCTCTGCTCTCCCATGCCATGGACACGCAGATCTATAACTTCAGGAAATGGACAACTGTTTTTTAAAACTTAAAGGAATAAATCTGGTACCAGAATCGCTATTTAGAAATCACGGACATGTGAGTTCGCTATTACTGGCAAGTCACCGGCCAGGCAGGTCCCGCCAGAGGGGACATTATTTGTCACTTGGGTTTTGTGGTTGGAAAGGCTCCAGGCAGCCAGGAAGACACCTCGGATGAGAATGGTTTCGTTAAGAAGCATCTGTGGCTTGTTTTCATTGTGTAGGTTTTGCCACCAAGGAAAAGGAGATGGAAGTGGGGAAGCACTGGTGTTGCTCCCGACAAGTCTTCCCACAGCTTGGTGGTCTCCCCTTGGTCACACAGAGGTGGGACCAATCCAGGGGGCTGTGGGGAGAGCTGGGGGCT
The DNA here is from genome assembly GCF_000687185.1 of Egretta garzetta. Classification (NCBI taxonomy): domain Eukaryota; kingdom Metazoa; phylum Chordata; class Aves; order Pelecaniformes; family Ardeidae; genus Egretta; species Egretta garzetta. Next base: position 3,057,419 of record NW_009260684.1, read on the forward strand.
GCTGGGGCACTCGGGTCCCCTTGTACCCTCACCACCTTTCTGTGGCCATCAGGACAGCAAAGCATCTGTACAAAATCCCACCCAAGAAACAGCCTGCGCTTTCTTTAAAGGCAGCAATGGCTTAACTTCCTGGAGCTTCTTCACGCTCCTCTTTGCACTGCAGGGACACAGGTGACATCGGCACGATTATCCACAGCAGTGTGAATCCCAGCAAGGCCACAGCATGTCCAATCAACTCAAAGACTCTGCATTTGTCTAGCCATAACTTGACATGGTCCCTCAAATCAGACAGTGAGAGGGTGACACCAAACTGGGTGGGAGTGTTGATCTGCTGGAGGGGTAGGGAGGCTCTGCAGAGGGACCTGGACAGGCTGGATCCATGGGCCAAGGCCAACTGTATGAGGTTCAACAAGGCCAAGGGCCGGGTCCTGCACTTGGGTCACAACAACCTCATGCAATGCTACAGGCGTGGGGAAGAGTGGCTGGAAAGCTGCCCGGCAGAGAGGGACCTGGGGGTGTTGGTGGACAGGCGGCTGAATGTGAGCCCACAGTGTGCCCAGGTGGCCAAGAGGGCCAATGGCATCCTGGCTTGCATCAGGAACAGTGTGGCCAGCAGGAGCAGGGCAGTGACCATGCGTGCCCCTGTCCTGGGCACTGGTGAGGCTGCCCGCCGAATACTGGGTTACGTGTTTGGC
>NW_009260684.1:3058199-3066449 GCF_000687185.1 Egretta garzetta
TGTTGGGCCTCTCACTACAAGAAAGACGTTGCGTTGCTGGAGCATGTCCAGAGGAGAGCAACAAAGCTGGTGAAGGGTCTGGAGCCCAAGGCTGATGGGGAGCGACTGGGGGAGCTGGGGCTGTTCAGCCTGGAGAAGAGGAGGCTGAGGGGAGCCCTTATCGCTCCCTACAACTGCCTGACAGGAGGGGGGAGCTGGGGGGTGGGGGTCAGTCTCTTCTCCCAGGTGACGGGACAAGGGGAAACGGCCTCAAGTTGTGCCAGGGCAGGTTTAGGTTGGACATTAGGAAAAAAAATTTCACTGAAAGGGCTGTCAGGCACTGGAAGGGGCTGCCCAGGGAAGTGGTCGAGTCCCCATCCATGGACGTATTTGAAAGACAGATAGACGTGGTGCTTAGGGACAGGGTTTAGTGGTGGGATGGCAGGGTTAGGGTAACGGTTGGACTTGATGATCTTAAAGGTCTTTTCCAACCTAACAATTCTATGATTCTATGAATCTAGGGACATGGATGCATTGATCAATAGGCTTACAGAGTTAAATGTCTTCATATCTGACATATAAAGGAACAACATCTCATGCTCAGCAATTATTTTTTTCATTGAGAAAATGATGATTTCATTAGAAAGGCTGTATTTTTACCTGGATTCCTCAAACTGTGGAAATATCAAAATATTTGAAGTTGTCTGTTGAAAGAAAAAATTATCCATCATCTGCTTACTTACTTGCAAGACAGCAATGAAAGGGCACAATGTGTGTTGGAAAATTTAGGATGTGAGCTACAGGAAATGTCTTCAGTTTTGAAAATATAACATTATTGGCAACTGGTGATGTGAACATTGCCTTTAGAGAAGCTTTGTCTAGTAATTATTGGAAAATGGGAATGAATATTGGCTTTACCTCAAACATTGCACAGGCACTACAAAACACTAAGTTGCCATTTAATTTTGAATGTTTTGGAATGTCATGTTTTCATGTGCTTTTCTTCATTTACCAAGATTTTCAGACTTCCAGAACTTAATTTTACAGCTTTACATTTTTACAGCTTTACATTTCATTTTACAGATTTATTTTTTCAACCTTTAATACATGGAAATGTCTGCAGAAGATAGATTTTTCTAGACTCTGATGTTCAACAGCTCTTAAACTGGTTTCTCATTATTAGGCAGCATTGCTTTATATTCACAGAGGCTTGCCCAGCCATCATTTTGCTTTTTAAAAGGATAACAAAGATGAGGATGATGGAGCTTGGTTTTCAGAGAGCAACATAGTTTTCCTTGTGTATGTTCCACTTCAAACTCCTAGTTTTCCCATTTCTTTTTGCACAGGGAGCTTCTTATGTGCATTCTTATCTCAATGAGAGGTGGAAATGACACTCCCTTCCCAGGAATGTCAGTCTGCTCAGTGGTGGTTCAACTAACACAAAGGTACAAATCAGACATGAACCCACCTGTAGCATGGAGTTTTATGAACTAGCTGAAAAATAAAGGCGGTGTGAAATGTAACAAAGCTGACAATATGACACATTTAAAGGAATACATCAAAGCCCGTCATAATTTAACTGTGTTTTAGTCCAGTGGCAATATATAGTTGAAGGAAAATCATGCGCTGCATTAGGGACTTTTTCTCCCCTGCAATATCTCGTGGAGAGAAGAAGGAGCACTTACCCTCCTTGTGACTGTCACTGATTTCCAAGTGATACTGAAAGAATCATTGATTTCTTGAGCAAATATTTCACTTCTGACACATTCCTGAACCAGAAGAGAAAATATCACCTCTAAAAAGCTCAAACATATTTAAAAATGCCAGCTGTTTCAGGCACAGAGAAGATGCCAGGGCTGCCCCAGCAAGGGGAGTTGCTCATCATGCTCAATGACTCATTAAACATTTCCACCTCTTCCAGAGGATCTTGGTCCTCCCTCACTTACCCCCAGTCTCCCTGCTGTGATTTCTCTGACCTTGGGCAACATCCTCTATACAGGTGCAATTTAAAGATACTGTCTTTGTCATGGCCCTATGGCCCTTTCTGGCCAGCCACGGTTGCTCCCCAGCTTTAAGCTCCAAGGTGTCTTAGTCACCTTTGAAGCTGCAAGGGAAGCGTCAGTCCCCCAGGTGGTTTTGGAAATGCTTCTTGCCAAGTTTGTGCAGATTGCAACATGCACTGGCCTGCTGTGGAAGGCCTGAATTCCACCCATCAGCTGAATGGGAACAGCTTTGGGGTGTAAACATCAGGACGAGGAGGAAGTGTCTAGATAGGGCAAAAGATCTTAGTCAGAATATCAGGGAAAAGCAGCACAGAAACCAATGGGGTTCAAGCCTGCCATCCTCAAGGCCCAGCCCCACCTCTTGTCCCCATGGCTGTCATCTAGCAGGCTATAGGTTTTCTATAGAACCTACTATGAGCTGCACATATCCTTTGGGATGTCTGGGTTGCATGGGGACATCTAACCATGGTGGTGGTGCCACAGTTACTGCTGATTGGCAGCAGCGCTCAGAACCATCGTGTGGTCTATCAGCAAGAACCTGTCACAGGAGGACATAAAGCTGGAGCAGCCAGTGACACCTCTGATAAAAATCTTCAAAATGAAATAATGCTTTGGGCTGACAGGAATAATCCACGCTTCTTCTCCTAGGCGGGTGAGGCTCAGCAGGAGCTCATAGCCTTTCCCCGCTCCAAAGCACACGGTATGTTGCTGTGCTCCTCACATCTGTCCTGAGCTCTGTGCACCGCATCCCATTGGGCTGAGGCTAGGCTCTGTCCTCGCTGGGTCTCTGTGTCTGTCTGACCCGAGAGCCAGCACCCAGTTCAAATGCTGTAGCTGGGAGGTTAATCAGCAACTGCAGAGGGAGTACGAAGGAAAAAACACATGTCCCTTTCAATTATGTTTGCTCAAATCCACTGCAATGAGTGGGGGTCTGTAACAGTCAATTATTCCCAGCAATCAAATTAAATTTATGCTCGTCATTAAAGAGTCACCATTTGCTCACGGCTGCCTCATTGGGAGCTCTGATCACCACTGTGTTATCATTGGAGGGTGGTGACTGAATTCTTGTGCATGCTTTATCCTCTGTCAATCTTTGGGAATGTCATTTGCCTGCTTTTTAAAGCTGTTCTCATCACAGCATTTGGAAAATACACCCCAGCCTGATATATTGTAAAAATGACTTGGTGCATAATGCGATCTGTAGTCTAGAGGAGAAAAATCAAAGCACTCCAGCCTGTTTCCTCCCTCAAGCCAAAACCAGCAACTTCCAGTAGGCAGGAAGGTCTGAGCAGACTGCAGCCTGGTGATGGCACCTTAATGACCCCCAGGGGCTTGGAGGCAATTCTCTGTGTGATGCTGCACATGCAGTCAGGGCTCTGATTTCAACACCTCCCTGTTCCTGAGCTGGGCAAAATGTTGGGGTGAAACTTTTAGAAAGAAAGTACAGACTCAGCAACACAAATTGTTTGTGGATTTGTCTTATTTCTGCCAAGGTCATGTTCCTGTTTAAAAAATGATGATCCTGATGTCCCAAGGAGATGATTTCATGTAGTAGTGTTGCATCTCTGCCTCTTGTCTTTCTTCATAGAGTAACATTGGAAGCATTTGGCTAACATCAATCACATTACATAGAGAAAATAAGGTCCAAAATACATGAAATTCTTGCACATTTCATGAATATTAGTATCTGGAAGAGGAGAGCACCCGCCAGTTTTCCTCCAGTAAAGGTTACAGATCAAACAGACATTCATCAACACATTAAATTACTGCAATGACAGTTAATTGTCCATTTCCTTCTGTTTTCCAGAGAAATTAGTCCAGAAGTTATAGTAAATACTTTAAAAATTGCAAAATGCCCATTATTCATGGCAAACACAAATTTAATCATCAGCCAACAGATTGTAGGACAAAAGACTTAGAGACAATAACTCAGTACCTGACAGGAGCTCATGGAAACACCTTCCCTTGCTAAAGAAGGAGGTGAGAATTGTTTAACATCACCATTGTCTGGATGGCACCAAGCTGTGGGGGAGCAGCCCAAGGCTGATGGGGAGCAGCTGAGGGAGCAGCTCACAGGAACTGTGAACATTTTCCGGCATGTCCCTGTTAGCTCTTCACTGCTACACAATCATTTAAATAGACACACACACACGTAATCATAATTTATTCTGGGGTTTATCAATACTAAATTCAGTCATTGTTGAATTCTGACAGCAAAATTGCTGTCATATTTAAGAAGTGAATTTTAGGGATATCGGAAAACCAATTGTGTTTAAACAAAATAATAGAAACCATGTGCTGTGGAGGAAAATGTGTCTTAAAAGCACCAGTATGGAGCCCTGTTGTGCTGGGTGTTGCACACGTGTGTGGCTCAGGAACTCCTGCGTGCAGACTTCTTAGTAAGACAGCAAAGAAATGGCCATTTGTCAGACACAAAAAATTACTCTAAGGGAAGTCCAAGGGGCCTGCCCACGACCACAGAGAATAACCTGGACCTGAGTGTGGGTCTAGAGGACAGATCAGTGTCCCACTTGTGCCACTGATATTCAAAATTTAAGTATGTCATAGCTGCAGGTGGTTAAAACAATGGAAAACAAACCCATGGTCAGTACCACTCACTCAGTGGTTTCAGTGGGAATCAACTAGTCTTACTGGGTGAGCAGGTCCTCCTGGCCTTGTGTTTAAGAGTTAGTCCAGTACTTCCACATAATGTCATGTGGGATCAATCTGAGCTTGTACAGACTACATGCCTGTGGATGGAGGATGGAGATCTGTCTCTGACTCTGTGGACCTTCTCTCTAGTCTGGAAGGAGAGCTGTTCTCCATCAAACTCTTCCCTTGACCTCAGCAGTGCAGGTGGAGGGGCAGGATTTCCATGCAACACACCAGGGCTTTGTGTTCCATCCCACTGGGATGGGATTTTGTGGAAGTTGTGGGAAAAAGGAACTGAGCTGCCCAGGTCCTAGAATCAGAGTGGGACAGCACTGATGGCAAAGACATACGGAGATCTCCAGTGCAACCCACCACTTGGAGCAGGACAACACCAATCAGGTTGGCTATGGCTTTGCTTAGCCAAACCTAAAAAACCTCTAAGAATGGAGACCTCCTGCCTCTGCCATGACTTAACCCAGGTCTGTATCATCTGCCTGGGGAGGAAAGTTTTCCTAACAGAGATCCTGAACCTCCTGAGCCTGAATCTGTGGCTCCTGCCCCAGTTACTTCATCAAACACTGTTGAGAAGACTTGGCTCCAATGCCTTTGTAATTCTCTTTCAAATGTAGAATCATAGAATGACTGTGATTGGAAAAGACATTTAAGATCATTGAGTCCAACGTCCAACTGTAAACCAAACCGTAAAGTAATTGTAGGCTGCTACCACTAGGTGAACCCAGTCCAGCTCCCTCAACCTGTCCTTGATGGTTGCAAGCCTCAGGTTCCTGACCATCTTGGTCGCTCTTTACTGGCCTCTCTCTGGTGTCCCCACATCCCTCTTGACATAAGAGTCCAGTGCCAGAAGCAGTGTTTCAGTTGTGGCCTCTGTTCACCTACGCTAAGGATCCAGTTTCCAAGGTCCCATTGGGTTGATGTCCTGCCATTTTGTATATCGTCTACATGCACCCCCACCCCAACTTTGTATCATGTGCATTTGCTGAGGGTGAGCTCTGTCTTATTGTCCAGATGTTGAATGATGTGATCCCAGATATCACCCTGGGGTGGGCACTCATTACCAGTCCCAAAGCAGATATCAATCCTTCACTTGCTGCCATTTGAGGCTATTTTAAACCATGAAAGAGCTGGGTTGCCCAGCCTGTTCTGCCTCAGCTTCCGAATGAAAATGCTCTGAGACATCATCTTGTGTCATCTTCTCCACCAGAATCGCACACTTATACCTACAAATATTGTCTGTCATTGCAATCACTCCATGGGTTCTCCACAAGCATCATTTTAGCTCCTGAAAATAGATTTGGGATGCCTTTCACTGTAAATAACTAGTATCATCCTCCTATTTTCCCAAGTAAAATTACCCACTGGTTTTACTCCAGATGCACACAATCATTTTTCTTTCCCTGAAACCCTATCCTTGGGTGTGAACTTAATGTTTTTAGAATGCAGTATTTGTAATTTGATTGAATGTTCTCAGACTGGTACTTGTGAACCCAGCTTTAGTCACAGTCAAAGGAGATGCTCGGCTCACTTTTTATTCCTTTACTAAGCCAACAGAAAACACCCAGAATGGTTTTTTCATCTTGTGTGTTCTCATGAAAATACATATTCATAGTAGTTTGATACACGAGCTCACATGGGTAAATATATTTGCATAAACTTTCAGATGAAAATATTTGCATGAGTAATTTGGACAAGTTTGTTTTTCACAAGTGTTTATTTGGAAGGAAGTGTTCTTCTACCAAATATTCATGAATAAAAGAGGTCACGAATGGAAACAAAATGATTCATGGGGATTAGTCTGCAAGATTTCCCTGCGTGTCTGTAATAGTTCCCCACACCTCTGGTTGCTGTATAGCCAGTCATCTGCAAAACCTGATGAGCTCTGACAAGGCCTTTCAAAGTACACAGGATCATCTGGAGCACTGATGGAGGCATTACTATAGGTTCCCTAAAGCACTGAGCTTCAGCCAGTAATTAACAATAATAAGAAATAAGAATATTAATTATAATAAAATAATCCTTGCCTGGCATGAGACCCCGAGTCTGGGCTGACACCTGGTCTTTATCCTGAAGGTGCCTTTCCCAGTCAATGCTGCCTGAGCCCATTAAATTGAATCCAAAGGACAGGGAGCTATTTTGCTTCTTATAAACCCAGGAGACTTACTGCAAAGACGCTGCTTAAGATTTCTCTCCCGCTTAAGAGCATGCCTTGATTCCAGAGCTTCCTGGGGTGCTTCTCCCACTTCATGAGCACGGCTCAGCCTCCACGGCACAGTGATGTGCTGATGGAGCCGGGTGCTCAAGGTGGTGGGGATGGTTCCAGGGTGGTCATAGTGTTGCATACTCTCGCCCATGTTTTTGAGGTCTCGTATGCAGTGTCAGGATGTCATCTGAGTTCAGCTATGCCAATTCCATCCTCTTCCAGATGAAAGAGGTCATTTTCACATGCATTTTCTTCTTCCTTCAAGGTGATAAGGAGCAGTGTGAAAGGATCGTTGTTCAGGATTTAACAATCTCACAAGCCTACTACCACTGCAGGTTTTTGAATCGTGTAGGTTGGATTTTCAAAGCAAATCAAAGAAAGACATTGGCCAGGTATCTGTAGGAGCTGTGTTCCACAGTCCCCTGTGGTCTTTCAAAAACTCAAAGTAAAGCCAGAATTACCAAATATTGGTGCTGTAAGTTCGACTCCTTGAGACTGCATGAGACCGTCATTGACTTCCTCCTGGGCTTCTCCCCCAAAAGCCACACTCCACCTCCTATTGCTGCCTACCATGCTAGCACAGGACCTCCTGAGCATGAAAGAAGGAGAAGTCCAGCCTTCAGCTACAGCTGCTGAATATTGGCACAACCACTGCAGGTTACTCCAACAGTTATGAAGAGCTCTCGGCAAAGATGTGAGGACCTTGAGCATTGAAAGAAAATTCAGCATGGGTCCTGCAACTGAAAGGTGTGAAGAAGGAATGGGAGAGCCTGACCTGAGGATGAACTGAGGACTAATCTGGTCTGTTCTGCAGGTATTCCAGCACTGTCCACCACCAAGCAAAGCGGTTTGGATGAGGACTGAGGAAGAGGCTCTTGCTTTGGTGGCTGAAGGAGACATTGGAGTTGGGGTCTGTGGGTCTACAGTTTCCTGGCAGCAGTAGGGGAAGAGCACAAATGGGAGAAACCATCACAGTGTAGGCTTTCCAAGAAGGGGAATATCAGCTATTTTTTACTCTGATGATATTCATGGAAGTGTTACCAGGCACAGGCTCCAAATGGAAAGTGTTCAGGTAAGGTTTTCTACAGTGATCCAACGCCCAGGAAAGCTGCCTTACAGTGGTGTTACAGCTGTTCCACCAAATCATTTTAATAAAGAAATGAGAAAGATACAGCTCCTAACAAAGGTAGGTGGATAAATGGTGACTTGAGTTCTGCTGGGTCGTTAATCCAGTAGTAAAATACATAACAGGATTTACTGAGTGGGAGCTGCAGCAAGGCAAATTCAGCCTGGAAATAATTGTTAAAGCAACTAACCCCTGGTCAATTTATCACATCTGAGCTCAGTCTCACGACATGCCTCTCAGATCTGTTTTGACAACTCTATCCCAAATCTCTA
>NW_009260684.1:3066470-3078642 GCF_000687185.1 Egretta garzetta
TTTCCCAAATCTCTGGTTGGATTCAAAGGGAACTGAGGTTTTCCACAGGAATGGCTGTTTGAATTCGCTGCTCCTGCTATGCAAGCGTGCAGATGGAAAAGCTTTGCTGGTGCAGGCAAAAGCATCCCTATGGCAATATAATTCACAGATCTTGGCCTTTGTAATGCAGGGCTTTTTCTAGGGCAAAATGAGACACTCTGAGAAAAATACGTTAATGCTATGGTCTATGCCCAGGTGCAGAATATTTTGCTGCTGCAGAATATTTTCCTGGTGCAGAAATACTCCCAAAGCATCACAGCCTTGGTGCACCAAAAAAGCTTCCAGTGTGACTGTGGTCTCGCTGTTCCCTCCCAGTCCCCCCCGCCCCTGGCATTCATGGGGCAGTGGGGGCTACAGCCCCCCTCCTGCTGTGCCACCTCCACACACCACCACTCTCCAGAGCCCCCCAGCACGGGCTCGTTGTGGTAGAAATCACAGGTGATAGACTCCAATGGCAATGATAGACTCTAATGGCAACCTCAAATGGAAGCAAACCTTAAGCAGCACAACATGCCTGATGGCCAGGGGAGAGGGAGGCAGCCCGGCGTGACCTGTGCCTGCTGTTGGCCCTGCTGCCCCTTCCCAAGGAGCTCGCCAGTGTCCCGAAAGGTCCTCCAAAGGGGCAAAGTCCTCATGCTGTTCCTGGAGCCCAAGGTCATGGATTAACAGTAGTTACTGAAGTTTGCTTGGCTTGGTGCCTGTTTTCCAAAGTAAACCTCACTTGCACAACAGGAAATTGTAGCTTTTGTGCCATTACTTGGTTTAGGAATTGCCAATATCCTCTGCTGGTGCCATCAGCAGCTCAGAGCTCATCTGAAAGCAGCTCCAGGAGTCTGAGCTCAGGCAGGGTGAACTGGAGATCTGTGCCCTACTTAGCTGGCGTATAAATTTGTCAGTAAGTGGGACACTCAATAACCTGAGATCTGACAGCCTTCAGATCCTGTATGGAGAGATGTCAATCATTCTGACTTACATTAAACACCTTCCCAGGCATCTGGGCCGTATTATAATATCCCAACAGTGCCAAATTACGAATGTGAACCACACATGTTAATCTCTTGATCCTGTCTTATTTCCCTTTTGGACAGTCCCTGAGGGAAGGAAAAAAATGTCTTTTGTGAGCATAAGAAAATCGTAAGCCATGCATGAGGGAGGGTGGAGTCAGCAGTCATCACTCTGTGTCTCCTCTGAGCCAAGTACGGATTTTTGCAATTGATTTGAGAGCATGTTTATGGCCATTCTCACTCTCTGCCCTGGTAATAACCATAACAGAGACATCCAATAACCAGTAAACAGAATTACAACAGAGGAAATCCTTTGATGTTTTATGTGCTCCTCAGTTTGTGCTATGACATGGTCCCACCTCCCCAGATGAGGTGGGACTGAGCTGGACCTGCCAGCCAAGAGGGACAGGGGTACTGATTGCAGAGAGGTCACTGATCATCAGCTTGTCCTGCTCTGGGGTGGCATGTGGGAGCTCCTCAGGAGATACATGGGAACCACTGGGTAGCTCAGACCAATTCAGAGGTGAATTTTACATCTTAGAGTAGCTTCTCAGCATCCCTAGGGGCTTGGTCAACCCCTGCTATCTCTTTGGGAAATTTCTCCAAGAAGCTGCTTCTGTCTCATGGAGCACCAGGAATGACACACTGTGAACCACAGGGTCTTCTCAGTCTAGGTGGGATCCAACAGGAGGAGTTGGACAGGCCCTTCCCAAGCAGAATTTTGGAAAATCAGCATACGTTTGAGTCCTGCTACATCTCCCCTGCCACAATGACCGCCAGATGACCTTGCTTCCCAGTGTGAGAGTAGCAGCAGAAGTGGTTTCAGTCCACTGCAACTGGAATGGGCTGGGCAGTTTGCCAAGTGAATATCTGCTGGGTTAATCACTGTGCAAATCTAATCAGGAACTGGAATGTGCCAGGCTCATTACCGAAATTAAATTCACCTCCAATTAAAGAGAGAGCTACAAACTTCCATCATGTAGAGGTGCCCCCAGGCTGCCCCTCCCAAACCCAACATCAAATCCAGTCCTAAGTGCAAGGGGGTGAATTGCTGTTTGTGCTTTCCCCCGAGGCTGTGTAAGGAGTTTGCTGATGTCCTTAATAAGTCACCTTGCAAGTCAGAAGCAACTGCAATGGTAAGATTTCCAAGCAGCACTGGCCAAGAGAAATCTGGGGACACAGTAACTGGAACGTCTCCCATGACAGGATTATTCCTGGGGTCCGTGGGCACCTTTACAAATTCTCACCTTCACGTGCTGAATCTTTCCTTGGGACCTACATGCTTTTTCTCTGCACTTCATAGCAGATTCACTGTCCAAATTAAAAATTGAACTTTGTGATTAGAACAACAAGGCTGCAAACTCAAGCAGGTAAAAATGCAGAGATGCTGACTTAAAAGTTGTTCAAGCTTCATTTGCCCCTTTGGCTTCTACGATTAGACTAGCACAGCCTAATCGCATCATCACCACCTTCAACATCATCTCTTCCTCCATCAGTGCTTCACCTGGGCTTTATCTGATTTCAGGGAAGAACTTTTAATATCTTAGGTCAAAATATCTGTAACTGAAATCCAGGTCTGGGGACTTGGAAAGACTGCAGATGTAACTCCTGGCTGCTTCCTCTCCTCCATACTCAAAGAAGAGAAAATCCAGAGATTTGGGCTTGGATTTCATCTGGAGATGGCCAACATGGATGGAAACCTTGAAGGCTTCCTATATACATGCCCTTGTTCCTCTCACACTTCCCACTGCCCACTCTGAAATGACAATATTCCCCAAAATATACCCAGGGCTTGAGCTCCTCCAGCCTCATAGCCAGGAACCAGCACTAGATATGACTGAGAAAGGAGCCAGTGTCAGGACAACTAAGAAGCTCCAGATGGTGGCCCTATGATAAACTGTCTGGCCTGGGGATTGCAGTGGGATCCCCCGCTGTGTGCACCCAGGTCTGTACCTGGCATGGTGATGATACCTCCTCAATGCAAGCAACAGACCCCGCAGGCTTGGTGAAAACCATGACTTGTGCTGTGATCCAGGCTGGATGGTGGGAACTGGAGTTCAAGCAGAACAGAACACTTGTTCCAAAACAATACACCAACAGAAGCCTTTTATAATCTATAACAAAAGCAAAAGAAATTTTCACATGAAGGTCTGGGTTCAACAGGACAAGAGGGGGATCCCCTTTGCAGCACCATGACAGCACAGCTGGGATGTCGGGGCATCCACCTGCACTACAAACTCATCCTCTGCTTCAGACCTGGGACCCCAGGCTCTCAGAAGCATCTCACACCTCCAGGGCTCTCAGGAAGATGCTCTACCCTCCTCCATCCTCTTTAATGAAAAGCAATTAAAAATTATTTCAGCTTTGAGGGCTACAAAAATGATCTGAGGGCTGGAGCACCTCTCCTATGACGACAGACTGAGGAAGTTGGGCTTGTTCAGCCTGGAGAAGAGAAGGCTGCAGGCAGACCTGATTACGGCCTTTCAGTACCTAAAGGGGGCCTATAGGAAAGACGGGGACAATCTTTTTAGCAGGGCCAGCTGTGTCAGGACAAGGGGTAATGGTTTTAAACTAAACCAGGGTAGGTTTAGACTAGATATAAGGAAGAAATTCTTTACAATGAGGGTGGTGAAACACTGGAACAGGTTGCCCAGAGAGGGAGTGGAGGCCCCATCCCTGGAAACATTCAAGGCCAGGTTGGACGGGGCTGTGAGCAACCTGATCTGGTTAGTGGTGTCCCTGCTCCTGCAGGGGGGTTGGACTAGATGACCTCTAGGGGTCCCTTCCAACCCAAAACATTCTATGATTCTATGATTCTGGTGCCCCCTCTGCTAAATGAGAGCCCGGTGGGAGAGCTGGAGGCACAACTGCTCAGCACACCCTCACTCTTCTCAGGCACCACATCCTCCAGACACAGCTGTTGTGACTCCAAATCCATGTTCCAAAGCAAGCAGAAAAGATGTTTAAGCTGGCTTCTCTCACATTTGACTGAGCTGAGAGGACTGAGTGGAGAATCACCTCTCTGTCTGTTTTATAAATAGTACTTGTAAATTTGTCTCCAAAGAGAAAAAAAGTCTTTTAGAAATTACCAAAATGAAACATTTTTATTTTATCTTATTTTTATATGCATTTATGGGGAGTATCAGGTCTATCTATAGGAGTTATTTAGAATTAAAAATTATTTTTGGCTACCAAAGATTGATTGGCTACCAAATTCACTGTGGCTCTGCTCCAGCTTAACCGAAGTGGGAGTTTATAGTCCTGATAAGGTCAGGGTGAGTAAATCAGTTGCTGTTCTGTGTTCTCATGGAACTGGGTGAGGAACTAATTCATTTTTAATTTCACTGGGATTAGCGAGACACTGAGAAACAATGTTTTATATAGGAAATTATATATATTAAAGAAAATATTTCATTTACCAGAAAAAAGTTTCACATGGTGTCATTTCAAACTGGAGTATTGAAGCATTTCATTTTAGAAATGCTGACACAAAATATTGTCCATTTGGGGAATTTTTTGTTAATATAAACAACTGGTGAGTGCTATGCATTTGCAGTAGGAACTCTTGAGCCTTGAGACACATTTTATTGGATACCAAAGCATGGCCTTCCTGGATGTCTGGGTGTTATGGATCTGTGCAAATGCCACAGGTGCTGAGCAGAGTTCAGTGCCAGCAGAAGGAGGCTTCATCTTTAAACAAAACCTATTCCACTCCCTCACAGGTTCATGCGCCCCAAGATGGTTGTGTCCAGATGCTCTGCCCAGTATTCAGGCACTGGGTGGGTATCCAGGTGGCCCCTCCTTGCCTTGACACAGAGGAGCAGGCTATCAGGTCCTCATCAGGGTCCCTCGGGCCCTTTCTGCCTGACCCACTCCCCTACAACCAGGAGTGCTGGAAGCCAGGATTATTGTGACCTCTTGTTGCAAGGCCTTTTTAGACGACTATAATTGCTTTGACATTGTCTTCTCCATCTGATCTGGCAAGATGCCTGTGATTTACACGTGCCTGGTCTGATAGATGCTGTACAAGCAAGACAGTGTTTTGATCAATGAAATCTTTGAGTCAGCCTTGAAACTTGGCTTCTTGATGAACTGGCTCATGACAGTATTCATTGCAGGTGTAACCAGCACCTCTGGGTTAGCTTCCAGATGGCTGAGGAATATGTTCTTCTGCCCAGAGAGGAGTTGGTGGCAGGTTGGAGTCCTAACCCTGTTCCCTTCTCACAACCTTTTTTTTGCCTTCAGTGTCCTGCACACTATTTCAAGAGTTAAGGGGAAGAGATGGCAAAAGGCCCCCTGCAGACACCCAGCTGGGGTCACAACCACCTCCCTGCCTTCTGCAGCCCTTTCATTCACCTGTGGATGAAACTGGTGAGGAGTATCTTGGAGGACTTTTATACCAAGTCCCTGATTGGTACTTACTGTGGTGAGAAATTGCATCTGTGATGGACCATACAGCACATGATTGCTCTCAGCATCATTTGCTCCTACTCTGTGCTTTCTTCAGCTTGCCCCTGCTCTCAGCCCAGGCCCATGACCCAGACACATGGTCCAGGGGCTTTATTTTGTCTGCTTCAGAAGTCCCTGCAATGCTAATTTCATGTTTGAAGTCTGCAGAAGAAGTTTTCAGATGCCTTGGAGGTACCCACAAAAACCCTCCCTCCCTTTGTCCTTTGATCCTTTGCAGAGGACATTCCTGGGTTGCAAAAATCTCTGACCTGTGTCCCTGCAGGGGTACTGCTGGGAGCCATACCATGCCACCTGCAGCCACGCTTCACACTCCAGAGGATCATCTTAGAGAACTGCTGGTTCTGAGGCTATGGGAGCTCCTGACAGCCAGATGCCACATGGAATAACTTCCCCATCACCTCCAGGGCCTTCTGGTGTGCCTTCTGCTCCAGGTCACCGAAGGAGTGTCTGACTCGGAAGTCACTGAAACCAACTGCTTTGCCTCCAGAGCTGCCCTGGAGAGCATGAACCATCCCAGCACCATGGGACTCATGTCTCTGAGTGGCATTAGTGGCACTAGTTTCCAGTGGCATTAGTTTCCAGAACAATGTCTGTCCCAATTCAGGATGCAGACAGCTCTTCCCAGTCCTGTAAAGCACTCTGCCAGCTCCATTCCATGATCAGATTCCACTTGTAGGTCCCACTCTGGCCATGTGAAAACAATAGCATGCACCTTTCCACGTGTTGCCAGCAGCTATGTGATGCAGAGAAGTTCCCCTCCCGAAATATTCACCAAAGACAGCTCCAGGGTGCATAGCTGGGACGTCAGATTGTCCTTCCTGGGGTCTTCATCACAGCTGGCTTTGTCTCAGAGTCTGACTCTGCTCTCCATGTTCATGCCAAGGCCTTTTGCCTAAGTTCATGCAGGGAGTTCAGAAGCTGGGCAAGTTCATGGGCAGGTGTGTCTATCTCCTTCTGTGCACCTCACACAGTATTTTTCAGCAACTTGTTTAGACCGCTGAAATACTATGCGTTTTTGCAGCATGGTTGGATCCTCATGGAGTCTCCTCTGGGACGCTGGATCAAACTCTGTAGGACTGAGCCCCGGTCTCCTTATTCCTGTTGAGTTATATCGCATTTCATAAGCACCCTATCAAGATCAGTTGGAGTCACAAAGTAAAATACTTCAAAGCCAGGGCTGGAAGATCAGACCTGGCCTTTAAATAGTTTTTATGCCAGTGGTAGAAAGATTTAATTCCTGTTTGCCACTCTAGGATCTACTCGACAGCTTTCCTTCTTTCCTTCCTTCCTTCCTCCCTTCCGGAGGCTTCCAGGTCTCTTCTCCCAGGTAATGGAAGATGGGATGAGGGGAAACAGCCTCAAGTTGTGCCAGGGCAGGTTTAGGTAGGACATCAGGAAAAATTTTTTCACAGAAAGGGGTGTCAAACACTGGAAGGGGCTGCCCAGGGAAGGGGTTGAGTCCCCATCCCTGGGAGGATTCAAAAGCCAGGCAGACGAGGTGCTTAGGGACAGGGTTTAGTGGTGGGGTTAGGGTAAAGGTTGGACTTGATGATCTTAAAGGCCTTTTTCAACCTAAATAATTCCATGATTCCTTCCTTCCTTCTTTCCTTCCTTCCTCCCTTCCTCCCTTCCTTTCCTCCTTCCTTCCTTGTTCCTTTTCTCCGCTCTACTTTGCTACATGAATATGTTCCCATCAGTGTGGGGTTCTCCCTCAGGTGTGCTCCTGCTACCTCTTCCAGCCTTTGCTTGCTATCTGACTGTCAGATTTAGCTGAGGGTCTCTTTGCAGGGGGTGCTAAGAGGCAGGTACCTGCAGGATCTGTTCACAGCTCCCACGTTAATTGCCTGAAATGCCTCTCTTGAACCCCACTAGATTTCAATGCCTGTTTTCCCTTAGCCATGTTCCTCTGGGTTACTTAGCACTAAGTTATCAGTAGCCTCTTCCCTCGTGTGCTTTGGGGTGGCTTTTCCAGTGTGGAGATATTAATTCCCTCCATCCTCTGGAAATCTGGAGATCCCCACCCTGACTGCTTATTGCATATGGTTACCTGTTTGACCCTCTCCAGGTTTCAACCCTAAACCCAAGCCCTGCACAGTTACCATTCATGTCAGACCACATGGGGACCGGCGGTCGCTTGCTTCATCAGTTGCTGTCTCAGTTGCACTGCGGAGCCCTGAAGGAGGGCTTGGCCACAGGATGGCTGGCTACTGAAGTCCTGCCTGCAGTAGCTACGCTTGTATTCTGCTCCCATTGCTGCTTGCATTGACAGCTTGACATTAAATTTCTGCAAATGCTGGAACTATTCAGGAGCTGCAAGTACAAAGAGGAGCAACGAGGGCCCAGGGTGAACTCCTGCCACACATTAGCAAATAACCACTCAAAGAGCAAAGCTGTGCTGCTTGCCAGCCCTGCGACAGGGCTGCGAGGGGAATCTGGAGTACAGGTATGAAGTACAGCCCAAAGAGCCTTCCAGCGGGCTGCAAGGGATGCAAAGACCCTGTTAAGGAGCAGAGACCTCAGCGCTGCCCCAAGGGTTAATTAGCAGCATCCTTTGCCTTTGGAGGTGTTCATCTAAGTGCTTCCTCAAGGAGGGACAACGTCTTTGTTGCCTAGATACAGCCTTGCTGGAGCTTTGAGGAAGGTACCTGGAGCTTCATTAGAAGAGGATGTTAGTGGGATTTTCAGATTTAGCTGCACTATGTAAATTATTACCCAGGGCAGCCCTGAGGCAAAGCGGCTGCCAGTTACTATCAACCACACATCACATCCAAGCACTGACAAGACAAATAAGGGTAATTGTCTCTCTCCCCTTAATCAGGGGAACGTGATTAGCTGGTGGAGGCCTTGGCCAGGTGCTCACCAGCACTACCTGCTCAGCAAAGTGAGAATCCCTGTGGACACAGGCCAGGGAGTGAGGACCGGCCAGGTCCAACACCCTTCAGCTGCTGGAAGTGAGCATCAAGCAAGCAGCCGTCTTTTGCGGCTTGAAGGAAGGTTGTGGGGAGTATAATCATTAGAAAATAAAGAAGAACTGAGGAAATGGTGGTTTGTTGCTGTTTTTTCCCATGTGACACAGGCTGTACCTATGCTGGGAGGCTGCATGGCCAGCTCATGGAGCAGGGACATTCAGTGCTGAACCAGGGGCAGTGAGAGTCGAACTGTTGAACTGTTGAGCCAAATGCTAATTAGATGCTTTCTGAGACCATCTCTTCCACTCTGATACCTAACAAATACCTGAGGGAATGATTTCAGTAAAAAGCCAACTTTGGCTGGTGATACCATAAGCAATGATCCTGGTTCACATTCCCTGTGGTTCCCAGAAGGACCAGCACAACCCAAGGGGCATCCCAGCATCTCTGCATGAAGACATGGAGAAAGGAAAGACAAACCTTGATGGCTGTGGGCTCACAGGTTTTATAAAACCACTTGTAACTGCTCCTCAAAGGACTGAGTAAAAGGCTGGGCCTACATGTAGAGCAGTAACCCCTGATCAGTGAGCTATAAGAAAGAGCCAGACATAAACGACCTGTTCCCATGTGTCCACCTGCCCTTTCTAGCGCCTGAATTCATATTTGACCCTGAAAACCTCCCTTAGCTGCATGACCCAGGGATGCTGTAATGCCTTAGAGCAGCATCAGCGTGGGTGCAGCTCCTTGGCACTGAAGGCTCCGCTCTGGCATGCCTGGCTGGTGTCACTGTCCACATCTGCCCCCACAGGGTCCATGTCTGGGAACACCTTCCTCATCCCAGCTATGGGTGCACCAAGGGAGCAGTAGATGCTTTGGCTGCGGCGATGCCTGCATCAGGGGCTGGAGCATGCCCAGGGCACGGGGGACCAAGGGAAAAGGGAGCATCTCACTCATTTCTTCTGAGGACTGCTTGGGAGGGAGGATGCTTGGAGTTGCAGGGGTCACCTTGCTTGGTGACTACCTTAGCCATGAGGCTGTGAAGTTATTCTGCAGCTCGTCTTTTCCAGTCAGAGGAGTATCTGATGTTGCTGATGCAAAGTGAGGGGTCCCAAAGGGATCGCTACAAGGTATTGAGAAGGTCTTCTACCCAGCTTGGGTAACTGAGCCCAGAAACAGCTCTGCAGAAATACAGATTATGTGGGGGGAAATACAGATCTATCTGAAAGAGGAGATATATGTCCTTGGTGGCTCCGTGCCACATCACCCCTCCATCATTCTCTCTGCACCTATAGTGTGATGCTCTGGGAGATTTTCCCTAAGCTGTGGAGCAGCAGGACATCATCCTTCTCCTCTTCCTCCTCTTCCTCCTCTCCTCCTCCTCTTTAAAGGATAAAGTTCCAGTGCAACAGGGCCTGGATTCCCCCACGCTCTCCAGTCCCTGCTTCTGCTCACTCTATGACATAAAGTCAGACAAAATGACACTAAGCAGAGCCACCAGCAAAGTAAGTAATGAACCACTGCTGCCCTGGCTGGTCCCCTGTCTCAGGCAGGGAGCTGCTGGCTGAATCCAGCTCCGCATGTAGGCTCGAGAAGGGGGATGGGCAGGAAACAACAGCAGATAGAGTAACAGCCTTTTAATTAGAAGGCAGCACAGATAATTGTGATGGTGATACATGTTTTCATTAGAAAAGAGGAGGATGTGCAGCAACTGTGCCAGAGCATTTAGAAGCTCCTCCTGGCCTGGGAGTGAGAAGTGGTCTGCCCTGACTTCACTGAATGCTTCCTCAGGCACGCTAGGGTGGAGAGTCCCTGCTGGGTGTGGAGTCACCTGACCATCAGCTCTGGTGGCCTAAAATCACGTCCCGGGGCAGCTGCTGGTGGAGGGGTTTGCTGTGCCCTGCAAAGGCTGCGTGCTCCTGCTGCGAACCTGACTTCAGAGCTCTGTCCTCCACCTGCGTGTGGGTGAGCAAACGTGCACATCAGCCGCTGTCACGGTGACGGTGTATGGCAAGGCGAGACTTGCCTCTACGTGCTTGAACCTCGCTCAAGGGCCTTCCAAAGACACAAAAGATTTCTCAGTGTAAAGAAAAAGTGCAAATCCTGCAGGGCACTGGTGAGACACTGAGAAATCTTTCCATACTGGTGCCTTTCCTGCCATCCCGAGCACGCACAGCCACGAGTGCTTCTGCTGTCTAGTGGTGATGGTGACAAATTTGGTCAGGTTGGGGTGGCCTTCAGTCTAAGGATACTCACCTGGCGATTATGGGACTTCTGAGCACTGATTTAGCAAGATATATTTCAATCATTTGAAAACCGTTTGATTTAGAAATGGAGTATCTTGGGGTCAGATATAACATTTTCAATTTTATTTCCTTTCTCTTGTTGCAATGTATCTTATTAATTACATAGCACAAGTTCCCCAAACTCCTGCATACTTATGCTCATTTACATCTGGCTTCATTAGAATATTTTGATGGAATTAGTGGTCTTAATCTCATTTCTTTGCCTTTCCCCTGGAAAGAACTTAACACGGAGTGATCCCTAGAGAAATGGCTAGGCAGCTCATGGCGCTTTCAGCAGAGAATTACACTGCAAGTCATCCTTCACAGACGTGGTTTATGGGCCCATTTGCAGCTTCCACCCATGGCTTTCCTCCACCTCTTGCCCTGACAGTGTTTTGACGTCTTGTACTAAAGGCTGTGCAAGAGTTTTGTGATTTGTTCTTACGAACTGAAGTGGACAACCACAGCTGTGTGTTCTCCACGCTGTGAGTAGGGCTTTTCATTTTTATGGGGCGATGATGTGTTTTGTAAGGTGACTTTTCCTGACACCTTCCTTGCTGTTGTTTAGAGACACCATTCTGTAGCAAGGCCTTGAACTTCTGAATCAGAGGTGTCGGGCTCATGAGGTGGATGGGCCAGCTTACACCAGGATGAATGACAAAGTTACTGCTCCCTGAGCGTCCTCTCACCTGCTGCATATAAATCAGTTTATTTCATTTTGCCTTAAAAATGTAGCTGTGCAACACACATAATATATGATGCAATGACTCACCTCCAGAACAGCCATCCATGTGCTGGGAGTTCAGCAGAGCAATGACCTTGTGCATCACTCCATGAGAGCTAGGCCACCTCTGATCTGGAGCCTGGAAAGCAGCCTGCTTAGTCAGTGGACCTGAGTACAACACACTTAACCAAATTCTTACCAGTTCTCAAAATCCCACCGTGCAGTCAATGATGTCAGCCTGGGTGACTTTCTGATTCTAGGAAAGATTTCAGAATGAGTAGAATCATAGAATCATAGTATCATTTAGGTTGGAAAAGACTTTTAAGATCATCAAGTCCAACCATTCCCCTAACCCTGCCACCCCACCACTAAACCCTGTCCCTAAGCACCTTGTCTGCCCGGCTTTTAAATACCCCCAGGGACGGGGACTCGACCACTTCCCTGGGCAGCCCGTTCCAGTGTTTTACCACCCTCATAAAAAATTGCTTCTTTACCTCTAGTCTGAATCTACCTTCTTTCAGTTTAAAACCATTGTGCCTTGTCCTATTGCAACAGGCCCTGCTAAAAAGTCTGTCCCCGTCTTTCTTATAAGCCCCCTTTAAGTACTGAAAGGCTACAATAAGATCTCCCTGGAGCCTTCTCTTCTCTAGGCTGAACAACCTCAACTCTCTCAGCCTGTCCTCATAGGAGAGGTGCTCCAGCCCTCGGATCATTTTTGTAGCCTTCCTCTGGACCCGCTCCAAC
>NW_009260684.1:3078730-3093505 GCF_000687185.1 Egretta garzetta
ACCCCTTCCCTGGGCAGCCCCTTCCAATGCTTGACAGCCCTTTCAGTGAAAAAATTTCTCCTAACGTCCAGCCTAAACCTGCCCTGGCACAACTTGAGGCCATTTCCCCTCATCCTAGTAGAGACAAAACATGAAAACAAGTTAAAAAGAAAGACCCCAGCAAAAGAGTAAGTCAGAGAGTTGGCTATGTGAGAAAGAAAGATGACCTGGTTTCCAAAAATGATCCAGCCTCGCTATCTAGAGGACCCAGGGCTGGTAACTCTGACTGTTCCAGGTCCAAACTGTGCTGCCACATTTCAACACTGTTTTGCAGCATGGCTGCAGCTTCCCCAGCCCTGGAGCTGGGCCAGCACAGGGCACAGAGGGCCAGGGGCAGCTCTGGTCGCCCCAGGAGGTGCCAGCACTGCTGGGCAGAGCTGCCTGTAGCCCCATGCTGAGCTGCCCTACTGTCTTCACTGCATACAGCATACGTTCGAGCAGCAAAACCAGACACTGGAGGAGGAGAAGCCAGTTATTTTGGCACACGTCCTGTCCTCAGGGCAGAAAAAAAGATGTTGGATAAGTGTCCTTTAATTTTTAGAGCCTGGCACAGCAACACAAAACATCTTTCAGCACCTGCTGGAAATGGTGATGATTAACTCCCTGTGGTGAGCAGGAGACCTCCATTTCTGGTCTTTTACTGAACAGAACCAAGTCCCAGCCTGGCAGCAGCTGAGCCGGGGGATACAAGATGCAGTATGGCCCTTGTTCTGCAGCCCCTTGCACTACCAATGCTGCCCGCCTTGCCCATCTCATCCTCTTGCTTTTCCACTCCACGAGCACCAGGGAAGTGGTACCCTGATGTTTTCATGAGTGATAACTGGGATGAGCCTCCTTTCCCCCCTCACTGAGCGCTTTGCATCAGCCCTTGGTGCTGACAATTTGTGGTGCATTCCCAGGTGGAGCATCAGGACACAGCTCTCATCTCAATGCTGAAAAATGGCATTGCAGTTCCCTGGCATGTTTCTGTGGGGACCGGTGCGCAGCAGCCATTTAGCAAATTGCCTCCCTCTTGTGGAGGCTGTGTTGCTTCCTAAGGTCACACATGCTTCAAACACGGATGGGTTTTGCATGCTTGGCCTTCTACATAGCATGAGAGGAGGGCAACAGGGACCCTGGGCAGGTGGAAATCCCAGGAGCTGTTGCTGATGAATAAGATAAGTCCATCAGTGATCACTGCTCTGCTGATGCCATCGGTGAGCCCTGGGAGGTGATGCACGGGAGGGCTAAGCCCCAGCCAGAGCTGGAACGAGCAGGTGAGAGGAGCTGAGCTTAAAAGCTGACAGCAAAAAATAGATCAGAGAGCTCAGAGATTAAATGTGCAACTCTGGGGTGATGATGTCCTCCAGAAGACTAAGGAGATTGAGTCTGAACATCACTGCAGATCCTTGTGGAAATGCAGGAGCCATTAAATCACAAAGCAAAGCCAGATACCCCAAGAAGGAGATGCCTACCCTTCTGCCAGGGGTTGCACTGAGAGCAGTGCTGGTGAAGGGTACACTTCAGCGGAGGTCACAGAGCTAGGCAAGCAAAACTGGCAACAGTTTGGCTGAAAAAACCAAGCCAGAGCTTGTCTATATTAAATGTGGAGCTGAATGTCCCTGAAATAAGCGTCCTGCAAACAAGGAATTCGCAATAACTGCCACAGAAAGGAGCATTATGCAAATATATGCAAAGTGATCAAGTTGTATGTAATCACAGAAAGTGACAGTGCAGATAGATAGCAGGTGAATTGTTCGCTGTAACAATGTTCTAGACAAAGGAAAGAAAATAGTGGAGAAATTAAATGGAGACCCACACACTGCTAAACTCAATCAAGGCACTCAAGCAGTGTGCGGGCAGAGCAAGGCAACCCAGGGAGGTGAAAACGCAAGTCAGAGAGTAAAACAAAACCCTGGGAAAAAAAAGTCAGAGTGAAAACAAAGAAAGTAGTTAGCAGTGCCAGGGACGCAGTTTGCAAAATGTGTGTTTACAAGGGGTGGGCCATGGATGCAGGCTAACTTTAGGGATGGCCAAGATTTAAGGCCAACCAACTCTAAGACATTTGTTTAATCAATGAGGCAGCTGGTTGTGCTCCACCCTTCTGCACTAAAGAGATCAGGTTTTGCAGGAACTAAAATATGGAGGAGACTGCATTGTTCCAGAAAATGGCTGCTTAATGGTGGCTGGATACACGGAGTGATGGCATCAGGAAAGGGTTGTGTCCCTCAAAATCAACCTCATATAGGTATGAACAGACACCAGCTCTGGAAGTGCTAAGTCTGAAAATAGCTGCAGAATAGCTCAGTGCTTCAGGTATCCACAAAACGTCCTTTTCTTATCAAAATACCGATTACCCTACATTTAATGGGTTTCACATCCTGAAATGGCCCCAAGTGTGTCTCATTCACCTGTGCTTCAAAAACAAGCACCTGAGATGTCTTCAAGAAGTGAGAACACACAAGAAAAAATAGAAAAGTAGTGAAGAGCAATACCACAGTGTAACCAGTCAAGGTTGTTGGGGATCGCATTATATGGGAAGGATAATTATGAATTTGTGCATTGCTATATGAAGATTAATTAATGAACGAACAGCCTAGGGACTGGTAGCCCTAATCTTAGGCAAGGTGGTGTCGCATAAAGCTGTCTATAAACAATGAAATAGAGCAGAAGGCATGCATTGCTCAGAAGAACTCAGCCTGCACGGGAGACAGGAGATGGGAGAGCTCTGCAGATCAGCGCCTGGTTAAGGAGGTGGGGTGGGAATGTCACCCCCGAGCAGGGCACAGTGTGGTTTTGTGCTGCCTGCCCTGCTTTGAGGACTAGACCCCAGAGTGGGCTGTTGGGGTAAAACACAATGCTACGGGAGTTGTTAACAGTATTACATGAGCTGTGGAAAGCTGATCTGATGCCAGCCAAGCTGGCCTGATGGCTGGAGAGAGCATATTCCAATTGCTTCCAGGGCTGTGATTCAGATGGAGGAGTGGAAAGGACATGCAAAACTAGAGAAGGAATTGCCTGCTGTGATGCCATGGAAGCAATGAAAGATTAAACCTATGCATGGGAAAAGCCAGGAACAGAGTAGGAAGGGGAATGATACACTGTGGGTGCTGAATTCCTGTAGGCACTGGGAAAAGGTCCTGCCTTGAAGCCTCAAAGGCAGGGACAGAGACGTAGACATCCCCAGCCTCCTCTCTTCTCTCAGGGGTAGTGCTGCCTGGCTGTTTGTGACTTGTCTGGTTCAGGTATAAATGCCCCATGTGCTGAGCATCCACCGTGTCTAAGAGAGTCTCTAGACCAGGTTTCCAGGAATGCTCCTTTGATTGAAGATATTCAAACTAAAATTTCCTTCTCTCTATTCCATCCTACCTCTTCCATTTGCAAGTTCAAACATGTGTACCCTGCAAACCGAATGCCCTCAGTTGTGTTTGTGGGGCAGAACAGACAGAACTGAAGCAGTAGAGGCAAATGAGCTCCATGACTTCATTGACATGGACAGTAACATCTCCCTCGCTGCTGCTGCAGGAGTGGGGAAGAGGGGAGAACCATGTGTGACACAGAATCTTCCTGTGCAGGGGAGAAACTGTGCTCTGAGCAATGCGTCCTGGCACCTTCTCCTGCATGTGAAACACCCACTATCCCCACCATAGTGTGGGCACCCTGGAGCTTCTTCTAGGCTCCCTGTTTCATGCGCAACAGGTATCACTGGAGACTTTCCAAGGAAACTTCCAGCAAGATAGAAGTGCTGTTGCCCTTGACGAGCTGAGAGTATCTGCAACCAGAGACCGCACTGAATCAGTGTGTCAGCGGCAGGTTGTAAGATCTAATTCCAAGAGCAGTTCAGCTAAACGGACTCTAGAGTTCAGCAAGGAACAGTGTGTTGATGTGATGAAGCAGCTATGTCATGAAGGGCCTGGCTGTCATCCCAGGGAGCAGCTCGTGATTACCCTTTTTAAGCCACATTACTCTGTTTCATCCATTCAGCCTGACCATTTCCTTGAGGATAACACAGTGAACCGGGGCTGGATCAAATTAGACAGCTTGTGCCCATGTTCGGGTACTTCTCAGAGATAAGGACTGCTCGCTCACTTGTCAGCTACTGCAGCATCCAGTAGTCCAGGATTGTCAAACAGATGATGAAGAGTAGGGATTTTTGCAATACTTGTTGGCAATGAGGCCAAGGTCACCACAGGCCATTTTGAGTCAATGTCTGCCACAATAGGAAAACTCTTTCCATGGAGGACTCAGCAATAACAATATGGATCGTGGATGTGGCTTCTTGAACGCTTCCCATGAAAATACTGGGCACATTTCAGGCACATGATGAGCCTCTTCACATCTTCCTGTGGTGAGCTTGGGTTCAGGCCATCAGGAATGACTTTACATACACAGTTCCTAGATTTGTTTTAAGTAAGGACCAAGAAACTTTCATCAAGAGTAATAACAGAGCTTCCTTTTAAAGCAGCCTTTGTGGACAGAGTACTCATATATATGAGTCAAAATTATTTGAACCACACAGGCAGTTTCTCCAGGGGTCAGCCCCACTGCTTCCAGTCGAAGCACACACCAGATTGAGACCAGGGCAGTCATTTTAACAACTTGGCCAATGAAGATAGGCAAGTTAGGGAGAAGTTATTCAACAAAAACTTCATCTGGAGGTGGAATGACATGATCTCACGTTCTTAGCATCAGCCAGCACAGTGCGTCAGCACTGGCAATCAGCTATCCTGGCTTGTAAACAAGTGTGTAATCACAGCCCTCCACTACAGCATTCATGGGAACACACCTGGAAAGGTAGGCTTGTTTTCAAAGACAAATGCAAGAAATAGGTTTTAGCCTGGCAGATTTTGATTGCACCTCCACAGCCTAATTATTGAATGCCTTGATTTTGTTAACCATAGTGAGTTCTTCCTTGCCCATTTCTCCACCATTTTGTTCAGACGGTGGCACAGGGCTTGCACAGAAAGCAGCAGGTCCCTCCATCCCACCTGGCAGTGCCTGACTCAGACTGGCTCCAGTGCCACCAAGTGAGGCAAACATGTAGCCCTCTATAATCTCTTTTCACCCAGATGAATGAACCCTGAATCAGATGTCAATAAGTGCTTGACATTCTTGGAGATGTCTGCGTGCTGGTGAGTTTATCTCCATACAATTTCCCTGTTGAGAAAGCAACAAAGGGCTTCAGCACCTGCTGCTCTGTGCAATAGGAAGCTGTGGTAGAGGTTGAGCAATCCAAGGAATGCTTGAAACACCCACTTGAGTTTTGGCTCTGGAGCCTCCTGTTTTGCCTTTTCTCTGTGTTCTCTTGGGTAGAGTCTCAGTTTCTCAGTTCCTGCCACTTGGCCTCAGTTTTTGGCAGGATCCTCCTCTCCTTGCCAGACACCCAGAGCTGTGTTTGTGGAGCAGACTGCACAGGATGGAGGCAGAGGAACAAGAACAGGAATGCACATGAATCCATCACCAGCTCTTGCTACAGCAGGACAAAGGCAGGGAGGGGACTAGCCATGACATGAAGCTGTCAGGACAAACAGAACCACATCCTCTGTGTCACACAGCATCTTGGGTCAGCATTCACATCATTTCAAACCTTTTATCTGCACAGCTCACTATTCGTTTCTGCTGAGCCCTAGGAACCATGTGCATGGTTGTCTCATTACTGTATTTCACTCATGAGCAGCTCACTCAGCTCACCCAGAGCTCTGGCGGCTGCATACGCTGACAGTAATCAAGTGGTAAGTATCTAATTGTTTGAACCCGTGATCTTCCTGGAAATCATAATTTTGGATAATTGAGCAGCTCCCTCCTCTAGCCTGTCATGGGGAGCTAGCTCTCCAGAGGCTGTGTGTGTGGCCCTGGATGCTGCAGGTATCTCAGCCCAGAAACCCCCCCACACAGAGACTGTACCTGGAGGTGGAATTAAGGGGGGGCAGTGGTTTGCAGTGATTCATGTCACTGCCACCCTGCCAGGCTCTTGTGCCAGCCCCGCAGTAGTCACACACCGACACACCTTTCAGTGGGAAACGGACAAGTGATGAGATACAGCCTTGTGGTGTTTCCCAACAGTTACATTTTGAAATCCGCATGTCAGGGCCTAGCCTGAAACTTTAGGAGTCTTCATGTGTATTTCTGCTTTTCTAAACCATGGCCTCGGCATCAGACACCAGATGATACTGGCTCAAACCACTACTCGCCAGCACTGTGCATGGGCAGGACGGGACATGCTCAGCATTGTACTGGGTCTATCACAACTCTGTCTTCAGGGACCTGTTCCTGTTGGAGACACAGGCGGGGAAGTGTCTGGTGCTATAATTCCACCTGGGAGGTTTGTGAAGTCCTTTCTATCAAGGGCTGGTGGCAGCTGATCCACTGCTGTAAGTCCTGCACATCCTTTCTCCCATGCTGCTTTTCGAGATGAGCACATCTGACTGCTCATGACGAGACCATGACCATAGCAGACATCAGTGATTGAATCACCATCCACTGGGGCAATGGGAGAGCCCAGCCCTGTGCAGGTTCTGCCCTTGGGGAAGGCTGGACGTGCTGAACATCTACTGTGAGCCCCAGGATCATTTTCCTGCTCCCCAGGCTGAGAATATCTCCTAGTTCCTGGTTTGGATGAGATGGAGGAGCTTTCTGCCCCTTTCTCACCTGCTTGTGAGCTAAAGGAGTCATAGCTGTGGCTGTATTCCTGATCTGACCAGCCCAGAAGAAACCCAGCCCTGCATCTCCATTCACACTGAGGGGCTGCCCTTGGGAGAGAGCATCCCTGGGAGCTGGCAGAAATTGGACCATTGCACTGACACACACCGCAGGCAGAACACCCTTCAAAAGGGCACATTTTGCAGCACAAACAACTCTTTTCCTTCTCTCCCAGAGCTCTGCAGGGGCTATCTCCAGCATGCTGGGTGCCTGCAACCTCTCCATGTTTCCTGTTTTCATTCCAGTGTCTGCAGTGCTAACATACCGCATGCCTCGAATTCCAGCCCTGACAAACCAGGAAAAGGGGCCAAGAGCAGATTCATGGGAGTCTCAGAGCCTTTCATGCCCTTTCCCCAGCAAGGCTGGGGATACTGATAGCTCCCTGACTCCTTCCTTCATCTTTTTTCTTCTACTTCCCAGAGTTGCTGTGTTATCCCTCAGCACTTTAATGCTGCAGTATTATTCTGCCAGAGAAGGGCACTGGTTTGCCCTGCTTTACTAAGGGCAGCAGCTGGGACGAGCTTCCTCGCTGAATCAGTGCTGTTAGTCTAGCAAGAAAGCGTGTACAGAAGATTGCTCTGAGGTCCAAGAGCTTTTGCAAAAATGTGGCATAGCCAACATAATACCATTTCTCCATTGCAGCGGTAACTTTCTAATTCTCCTTCCTAAAGGCATAAATCAGGAGTAAAACGCTTAAGCCAGTGGGAGGACTGTCTTGGCAAATATTTAATAACACTGTTTTGAGTGCATTGTCAGCCAGATCCATCCCTTCTGTGCCTTCCATCAACTCCCAGCCAGCACTGATGCACAGTACCCAAGACACACGGAACATGCAGACTTGGCAGTTTGTAACTTAAGAGATGAATTCTGCTCCTTTTAATTCCGGTGGTTAGCTGAGGCCAGATTTTGACAGCAGAACAATAAGCTGTGGCCAATCCAAAACCCAAGAAATGTGCAAGAGCACAGGGAAATATTTCCAGCGTGGCGTATGGCACCTGCTGTTGGCAGGACCCCCTCATATCCCACCTGCTGCTGGCACCCGTGGGGGACCGTGGCTAAGCCATGGCTGTGCACATGGATGAGAAGGACATGCACTGCAAATACTGACGGCATCACCCAAGGGATTTCTGCCAAAAGCCATGCTGTCTTGTAGCTGCTTTTCCCACCAAGGTGCAAGAGCAAGCAATGGAGAAGCAGCAAATTTCTACCCAAGGTGGAGCTTTCTCAGCATCCTTGGCTTTGAGCTTGCAGCTCTTCTGGCCCAAAAGAAAGCACCTCCACAATGTTATGTACCTACCGCCTGCTCCTCTGTGACTCCCTGCCTGTCTGCTCTCCCAGCATGGAGAGGAGTGGGGTGAGGAAAGGGGATGACCCCAGCTCCAGCCTGGTGAGCATAGAGGGAGAATTATCTCTGTGTGGAAGAAGTGGGAAGCCAGAGGAGCAGCAGTGAAAATCCACCAGGCTGCATAGCAGTAGCTAGACGGGGCTCCAGCATGCTGGCAGTGCTGGCAGCCCACAGTGCTGAAATTTCCTTCCTGGCATCCAAGGGCGACTTCTAGGCTGTCTCTGCAAGACAAGATAAGCCATGATGGCAGACTTCAGCCCCACAGCAGAGCCCGCGCTCCCCCCAGAACCATGTTAAGGGTGTGCAAATTGAACACCCCCTCTGCGGCAGAGCAGTGGCAGCTCCTACTCAGGGCCAAGGATCTTGGACGGGGTGGCCAGAGGCTTTGTGGGTTCACTCCAGTTTCTCCGAGCATTTCAGAGACTATTTTAGCTGCACTTCTGTGGTGGATTCCTTTGCTTTGGGCTTTTTATGAAAATTCCTGCTTTTTCTAGTTTTAAAATCATATTCTCTTTCCACTGAAACATCAGCTTGAACTGAGAGGTTTAAAAGACAAACAGTGTCTCTCACCACATTTTAATTATTTAATCAGGGAAAGGGCTGTACTTTGCCTTACTGTTACTTGCTTAGAGATATAGGTAGTTTAAAATGAACACATGAGTATTTAAAATTGAAAGTTCTACTTTTTCAGGAAGCATTATATTTTTAAAATATTGCTTTTGCCAATCGTTTTTTTTACTCCACCTTCCCTCCTCCCCTCCCCCCACTTATTTTTTACCTTCAGTGCACCCTAGACACGTGTTTTTCTCGTGAGAAAAACAGGATGGTTTTTGAAAAATACAAAACTATGTGAGAGACAAGAAAAGATGAAGAAATTGCCTATTTTTTCTAGTTTGAAAGCACAGAATCACTGTCCAAAGTTCTCCAGCATTCTTGCACAGCTCTAGGAAAGAGGCTTTTTCTGAAAAGGCTGTTCTGATGAAAACACATTTTCCATGACAAAAAAAATTCTTTGTCAAAGACATCTTGACAGCTTGCTATTGGCTTTTCCTGCTGGCGGGGTATGGGCCTCTCTCCATTATTTATGTAAATGTTGTCAGGGGTTGAAGTGCGGAAAGGGGGGCTGCTCCTGCGCCTCTCTGAGCTGTTAGCCTGGTTGGCAACCAGGTTCTCCTGGGTTATAACACCAGACAGGACAAAGTGGTGCCTACAGGCATCCCGGCCAGCGGGGACCTGAAGAACAGTCTCTCCTGTCTCTAGATGAAGTTTCTCTGGTGCAAGAGACACATGGGCAGGATGCTGTATGGTTGGAGCCTGCTGGACAACAAGCCATGGATCCCTAAGGTCCATCCATCCTTCTTACAGCCTGGAAATAGAGCCGCAGCCAGAGGAACAAGGGCCAGTTGGAGATTTCCAGCTCTTCTTGCCACATGTCCCTCAGCCTTGTCTAAGGCTGACCCACCTGCCTGCCAGAGGCAATTTGTACATCGTGTACTGGTGGCTGAGCCCAGCCTGGCAACGCCTTCATGCAGAAATGAGGAACAAGTGGTGAAGGGTTTAAAATAGATCCTTTGATTCCTTCTTTATGTGTGTCTTTCCAAGTGACCTCTTCCACCACATTTTTTACCATTACTCACAAAAGAGGCATTTCTTGCATTTTCTGTGCCTCATCATAAGAAAGGTCCCATCCTGAGAAGTTTTATTCTTAATTCTGATCTTCTGCAGCTTTCTGGAAGCCATTAAAAATCCCATCTCCTTCTGAATTTTACTTAATCTTTGAGGACAAGAATTTAGGGAGTTTCATAAAAGGAAATGAAAATTTTTGCGCACGTGAGGAATACCCCATTGTTACAATAGACGGCAATGAGAAATACAGAAGGGTTCAGGGTTTAAGTCAATCTCATTTAAGATGATCTTCAGAGACTGGATCAGGTCTTAATGTCCTGCAGGAAATGTCCTGCATCTGCTACCATAGGGCTCTTGCACCTTCTGACGATTGTCACCTGGAGGAACAGGGCCATGTGCATGGTACTTGCCCTGTGTGAGCAGACCCAGTGTCCTTATACCCCTAAGGGAAAGGCTCAGGGACTGCAGAACTCCATTTCCTCGATACACTGCTGCTTGCTGACCAGGACCATGGTTTTAACAGCACAGCATGGTCAGAGGACTGGGATGATTTAGGTGGCTGTCTAACCCAGCTGTGCTGCAGCCCCTGCAGTTGTTCCCTGCAGGATCTAACCTCCACGTGCAGCTCCTTGCCCCACTGGCACACTCAGTGACCTGCCATCACTTCTCAGCCCAGGGAGTCCATGAGCAAAAGCAAGCACAGCGGTGAGTCCCCAGGCAGGTATGGGACATGCTTAGCTGCTGAGCACACGCTCCCTCCACACACCTCTGCATGCCAAGTGGCAGGCTGTGGTGTGCAGCACCTTCAGCAAGTTTTTTCCGCAATGGTTCATCATGCAGTGTGGCTTTCCTAGTGTTTTGAGCAGGACAGACACTGTGTAGTGTGAGCCACTGCTCCCCTTAGGCCCATAGAGCTTCCTCCATCCCAGTCTCACATGGTCCTGCCCTCCCCTTGCTGCCTCTCCTGCAGCCAAAATCAGTGTCCTGAGGAGAAAGGTGGGTAGCACTGAGGTTTGTAAGCAAAATAAATCAGGAGCCTGGAGCTCCCAAACCATCTGTCTCTCCCTGAATGCTATGAAAGGCAGAAACCCAGCCATCCTATTAGCCCCTCTGCTGCTGGCAGGACTCCCAGATCCCTCCATTTGTGACCAGCCAACATGCCCTTCATTTTTTCCTCTCAACCTTCATTTAATGTGTTTGGGAGTCCAATGTGAGTACTGCTTCCAGATAAAAGCATCTGTTCCAGATAAAAGCATCAGCTGGAGGCATCAATGTGATTTCTAAGTATACGAAGAACAGAAGGCGCCCTCAGAGTGGACCCAACCTTCACAAGCACAAGCCGACAGGACCATCAGTGGGTACAAGGCTAGAGGAGGGGGCTGGTGGATGATGCTAGAGGAAGGCGAGCACAGGGGGCCCTCCCTTCTGTCTGACCGGGTCTACTAGGCTTTGCGAGGGCTTGCTGAGGAGCAGGTCACTGGAGCAGCCCGGGGGTGAGTGGAGGCACAGAGCAAGATGACGGAGGTGGTGGAGGGTCAAGGCCAGTGGGGTCTGTGATATGCCAGCTTTGGGGGTCAGCAGTGAGCGTGGAGGTGTGGGAGGGGAGGAAGGCTTCTGTTGGCTTCCCAGGGATGTGACTTATTGACATCCCAGATGTGTCCAACCCTGGTGACTCCAATGGGAAGGAAGAGTTCCCAGCCTTGGGCACCCTTCTTGTGTGGCCTTGGGAAAGAAGCAATGTTTGTCTCTGCCTCAGTTTCCCTATCTATAAAAGGGGACCTCCACTGAGACCTTATCAGCAAGTCATACTGTGAGCCTCATGGATGAGGGCAGCCTCAGGCGTGATTCCCCCTTCCCACACCTGGTTGGCTCTGTGCACTGTGCACGGCCAGGTAAGGGCTTCTCCTCCACATCCCCACTCCAGGGCCATCTGCCAGCCTGGGCCACCGCAAGGAGCTGTTCTGGGGCTGGTAAAAGAGGCAGAAATGCTGCGTGACAGAAGATTCCCTACCCTTTGGAAGAAGGTAAGGTCTGGATTTGTCACTTAGATGTGGGAAGGTGCCAATTCCCTGGTAGCTGCTGGTTCATCAGAGCAGTGAGGCTTAGCCTTGCCTCTTGCTTTTTGCAGCACCAGGGTCCTGCAGCAGAGGAGTGGGGCAGGGGTAGCTTTTTTTTTTCTTTAAGCTTTTTCAACACAATCTCACCCCTCTGCTTTTCTCCCAGTAGTATGCAATTCAGTTCAGGGAGCGGAAAGCAAAATCCAGATTCCCTCTCCTGGGACACAGTGTCTTGCAAAGCCCAGAGCCTTTTCTGGGATTCAGGTGGTGACAGGTCCCCTGCCATTACCCCAGACACTGCTGCTCTGTGGAGGAGGCTGGACACTGGCACAGACTGGTGATACAGACTGGCTGGAGTGGGATCGCTCACTCCCTGCCAGCCACAGACTGACCTGAGAAAGTGGAGGAAACCAGCGGGTAGCAGAGCAAAGAAATGCCACTGCAGGTGAGTGACCATGAATCATCCCCACGCTCACATTTGCTCCTGCATTATTATCCTTTTAAAAATTAAAGGTGGTAATAGGTTACTGTAGCTGAAATTGAGATAATGAGACATTTTAGGGAGATAAAATTATAATGGTATCCAGGAAGGGAAGGGGATAGGGAGAGAAAATTGAAAGGGATTCATTATGAACTTGTCCTCACTTATAAATATTCCCCCAGGTTAGGACCTTATGGTGTCAATAATTAACCAGAGTCTTATGAAGGCTAAAATAACTACAACACGCACGAAGATCATCGCTTCAGTATTCAGCGTGTGCACAAACCTTGCCTGCCACTCGTCTCAGTTACTGTGGCAACAGTACATCTGCTTTCCACAATATCCTTCATTAATCATTTACACCCAGAGGAAAAAAAAAATCTTGGAGAAATGATAACACAGGAGCTATTTCTGCTCGCCTGCCGCCCGTGAGCGGGACCAGCTCTGAACACAGCCTTCCAACCACTATTTACAGCCAAACCCTACGCGATGTGAGGCAGGGGCTGGGTGCTTTGCAGCTCTTAGTCCATCCACAGCCTTGGTGGGTTTCAGTTATTCCCTTTTTTTGGTGATAGGAGCAGTGTGACCTCTGGCAGGAGGGATCAGGGTCCTCCAAGGGAAGGATACCTGGAGGAGGGATGCATTTTCCAAAAGTTTACTATTTCTGGTGCTATTTTGTTTTCCTGCAGGAAAGGAGCTTTTGGGAGGTGACCTTAGAGGTACCTCACACTCAGACAGCACCCCTGGGGAGGCTGGGTGGGCAGGAGGAGGGCTTGCTCTCTTCCCCAGTCTGCCCCATCTCATCCTTTGCAGTCGGGGTGAGATGCAGCACCCCCAGCTGAGCTGCAGCTCACCCACTGGTGCCTCCCTTGCCAAGGAGGAGGAAGGAGGCATCACTCTGCCCCAGGGACTGTCCGCAGCAGTATTAGCAAGGTGAGCACCTCCCAGCACAGCGGGACAAGCTTCTTCCAACCATAGCTCAGCCCAGGGGCAGCCCTGGCCCTGCCACAGGGACGGTCACCGCCTTCCCCGTCCTCTCCTGGACCCTTACCTCGAGGCTGCACCTCGCTACTTTACACAGCTCCTTCTCAGACTGAAGCAGATTATTTAAAGAGTACAAATAAACTGGATATGAAATAACTCCTTTTATAATCTTCCCTGGAGTATCCAACATAAGAGAAACTGCATATTCAGTATCTAATTGGTACCAGACCCTCATATTATACAGTGTAAGAGTATGGAGATGCTTTACCCAGCAAATCTCCTGGATCTGGGTGAATTTTATCTCCAGTTTACTGATGGATGAAGTGAGGAATGGACAGGCCATGTAACTCTCCCCAATATATGTCATACACTGAAGGTCAAAAAGATCTCTGTTTTCTCCTGCTGAGTGCTCATGCATATTATAATCGAGTCATCTGTATAATTCCTTGAAAAACTAAGCAAATTCCACTCTTTCAACATTTTCTCCAGCTATCAAATAGCTTACGTAGCTTCTCTGCATTCTCCCCAGCTAGCCAACACCCATGTGGAAACATGGCCGGCAGGTCCACACATGCATCCCAGATGGGCTCACTGCTGTACAGGTGTGACATCTCCCTTCTCGGGGCTTCCCTCAGCTGCTTGGGACCACTCTCTGTGCCGAGCCACTCTCCTCATAACTTGTTTGCCCATGGTGCTCCCACAGCTTGTCTGGCCCCTGCTTTCCAGGAGACAGAGCCCAGGTGGAGATCAAAGCAGAGTGGCAAGGGGAAGGTAGGAGTAATGCGGGGCACAGCTCTTTCATAAAGGGTCTCCTGCCAACACCTTGTCCTTCCCACCAGAGCAGCATCTTCATCTCATGGCAGAGGAACCAAGTCAAGCCAGCACCAGCCTTGGGCTCATGGTGCTCTCTGAACACCATTGCCCTGAACATGCCAGGAAGGAGTAAGTTCTGGTGGGACTGGATTGATTACCCCAGGTGTAAGAGCCACCCCTGTGTCTCCTTCTTCCAAGATTCCCTTATCCTGGGATTTTCAGGCTACTTTAGTGCTGGTAGTCACTGACTCTGAAAGTTTCAATCTCACTGCTGCCCAGCGGGCCAGCTACTGGGAAAAGGACTGGGCATATGTTAGAAGCAACCTGTTTCTGTAGGAGAAACCTCAGATACCAGCAATGGTGCTTTGATTTTACTGACTCTGAAATTCCAGTTGTGGAACTGATTACAACCTGCTCTACCACAACCGGAGGACCCTGAACTGAAACTACACCTCTCCAGCAGTGTGCTTTGCCCACCAGGCTCACCCCAACTCATTTGGCTCACCTCCCACAAGCTGTTCTTCACCTGAAAGCTGATCTCATTGAAGCACTGAGCCCCCATTGATGTCAGGGGCCAGGCCAGGGGCTGCCTGCCATCAGCCCTGTGCTTGGGAGCATCCCATCTGTTTGGTTCCCTGGAAGGTATTGAGTAGGACTGAAGGTATTTGTGGGAATCTGCCTTGAAGTGCTTCTCTATGGAATGCACATGACTGCAGGAGGAACGTGGACCTTTGTTCACATGCTGGGTAGTT
>NW_009260684.1:3093715-3110737 GCF_000687185.1 Egretta garzetta
TTGTTGACATGCGGGGGATGTCCGCAGGTCCTTTCAGGCCACAGTCCTAGTTGCTGCAGAGATATTTAAAAGTAGTGAATGGACATCAATCATATCTACTGAGTGGAAGGAGCCATCTGGGTCCTGAAATAGTTTCCATTCCTTGTCATGGACAGACTTCAGACTCTTCTGGTTCTGGTGTTAATGTATGAAGCACTAGAAACTGTCCCCGTGCACTACGGGACTGCTAATGCAGCTGGTTGTTCTCACCATTATTTCTTTCCTGCTACTTCATGGTTCTCATCATAGCTGTATTGATGGGATGAGGCCCCTGGAGCTCTCCAGCCCACCTCCCACTCAGAGCAGGACAGTTACCAGTGCTCTGTCTGTGTTTCTGTCCACTGAAGATGCATGTCCAGCGCTCTTTGTTGCAAAAAGTCCTAGAAGTCAGTGGGAGGAAGGCCTGGTGGGATAAGAAAATTCCTTTGGCAACTGCAATGCAATTGTCCTATGGGGTGTCCCTGCCATGAAAGCAGTGGAGCACTTGCCATCGATCAGGAGGTGAAGTGTCACATGCACTAGGAGGTGACAGAAAAGCCCATGGCTGAGACCTGCAGGGGAGCCTCTCATTGCAGCAGTGCATGGGGCTGGAGAAAGGGCCGACGATGTGAAACAAAGTGACAGCAGGTGCCTCCCAAAAGGGTTGATCTTTAACCACAGATCAAACTGCTGGACGTGAAGGAGATTGGGTGGGATCGTGGACTGTGGGGCTGTGGGTATTCCTGCCCCACAGAAAAGGTCCCCCCACGTCTCACCACCATTTCCTGACTGCACAGCAAGGACAGGGTCCAGAACCAGTGCAGCATCAGAGCACCTCTCCATCAGACTCTAGTAGAACAGACAGAACCCCTCTTCCCCATGAGCTTCTGTACCCTAGGCCCTGGACAACACAGAGGTAGATAAAGGGAATCCAACCAAAGCTTCTCAATAAGCAGGACATGCCTCTGAATTTCTTAGCCCTGGGAAGGGTGAACCCATCTCTGCAGCCAAATGCAGAAGGTGTCAGTACTGAGTCACCTCTTTGCTCACAAATTCTGTGCCATGAGGAAGTGAGATGGGGAGGGGTTGCTGCAGAGGACTCGGCAAAAGAGAGTTACTTGCATCTTGCAGTATATCTCCAGAAGGTTTTCCATTCTCAGCTGCAATAGTATATGTTTGGAGAGGTGAGATTGTCAGGAACTGGCTGTTTAACTCTCGGAGCCAGCAACTTCAAATCTCTTCATGGAGACACAGGGCTGCTGAGAGCTGGTGCAGTGGTACCAGGGAAAAGGCGGCAGCACACTGACATTTTGGGAAAGCCTTGACTTCCCAGGAGCATTCCAGGGGTATCATTCAGCCATGTATATCCATATCCCAGCAGGGAGTTTTGGACTGGGGACTCATGGTGGAGTGGTTCAAGGTTTCACTGCAGCACAGTCGGAGCCAGCCCTTCATCTTCCTTTTTGTTCCTGTCCTTTGGGTGACAGCTCAGGGACAGAATAGGTTAATGGGAAAAGGTGTTCAGGGATGCCTGTCCTGCATCCCAGCAGGGTTGTGTGCTGGTTGTTACAGGTAAATGGTCCTCGTGAAATTTTGGAAGTGATTCAACAGCCAGCCCAGAGGAGCCCCTTCTCTACCATGGCCACAGGCACAAGGAGCAGGGGCCACAGCTCTGGGTGCATCACCTGGGGCCGAGGGAGAACAGTCACACAGAGAGCTCAGCATGGGCTCTGTGCAGTGTTGCCCAGCCCCCGGTAATGAGGATAGCAAATTAGACTTCTTTAAATAACCAGGACCTCTTCAGGAAAGAAAGAAAGATCCTCAGATGGCCTGATTTCCTCTTAATCCCTGCAAACAGACACCTCTGGTTAGGAGGATTGGTTTCTTCTGGCAGGGGGGGCAGACTGAGGGCTTTGCCTGGCC
Source organism: Egretta garzetta (assembly GCF_000687185.1). Taxonomy (NCBI): domain Eukaryota; kingdom Metazoa; phylum Chordata; class Aves; order Pelecaniformes; family Ardeidae; genus Egretta; species Egretta garzetta. The sequence goes on from NW_009260684.1 coordinate 3,095,657, forward strand.
GGAGCAAAGCAGTGACATCTGGTGCTGTGTTTCCTAAACCCTGAGAGCCCCTGACTTCTGTCCCCAATTTAATTCCCAGCCTTCTCGCTTTTGTCCTCATCCTAGCACCAAAACCCCTTCATTAGTGTCTGACCTGCAGAACGAGTATCCGTATCTCCCCATCGGTACTCACAGCCCTGGCTCAGAGAGGAGTGCTGAGCCTCTGGAAGGGGCGGGCGAGGTGGGCAGAGGTGGGCAGGAGTTGCTCCCAAGGATGCAGCGACAGCTTTGTCTGCAAGCGTTGTGCAGGCAGCAGGGTTGCTCCTCACTCCCCTGCACCACTGACACAAATTAGAGGAGCCACAGCACTGACACAAAGGTCTCGTAATGAGCAGGGGTACTAGTGAATCTGTATGTTATCTCAATGTATCCTCTGCCTCTAGGACAGCCCCCGGGTGCTTCAAGCAAACAAATGAAGGAAACATGTCTATTAGGATCTGCCATGCACCTGGGCCAGCCCTGCGGGCTGGGAGCTGGCTGGGTTCAGGACAACTGTACATCCACAGGAGCAGTTCATACAGGCTCACAACAAACATTTTTGCTGAAGGTTTTCTGCAAGATTTGCCTGGGATTTGATCAAAACCAAAAATGAGATTTCTCTTGTTGGGGTTTGGGGTTTTTTTTTCAGTCTCATTTTCTTAATGAGATTCTGAAATTTCCACCCTCCCCCAATACATACCCTGATTTCTGTGTTGATGAAAATCAGTTTTGGCTGAAAATAATTTTGATGGAAAATGTTCAGCTGTCTCTCCAGCAGGCTAAAGCCCTAACAGAGCCCTGCGATGCAAAAGTACTGGCACGACTGAATGCCTTTGCTTTAAGAGGCAGCAAAGTGAACAGCCTCTGGCAAGAAACGAACCCCCTTCAATCCCGGCTGCATTCTTGGAGCAGCCTTGGAGAGGTAGGAGACCCACTGAAATATCTCAAACCACCAGCCAGTTGTGATGAGGAACACATTGTTTTCTGGGTGTTTTCTTTCCATCCTACCCCAGCTGGATGGCTCTGAAGGCACCTTCTAGACGGGGCAGCGGAGGAGAGAAATGGGGGTGATGCTGATGAGGCTCAGGGCTGAGCTGGGTACCGGGATGTTCTGCACCTGGGCAGGCTTGGGTGGGCATCTAGGCACTCAGAAGTGCCCAAGGAGAAGGAACAGACATCTGGGTCTGTATTTTGCTAATGTAAGTCTAGGGTGGCAGTTTTGTAATGGCTCAGCCTTAAGGGTCCTCATGGATAGCAGTATCCCCAAAGTAGGGTGCTACTGGGGAATTACACCACTGACAGGGAGTGTGAATGGGATGCTGGACCCATGTGGGATGGGCCCTGAAGAAGAGAAGATGTGACATGAAGCTGCCACAGCTCCCCGCAGGAAGAGCCCTCCTAAAGGTGCCAAGGAGGTGTCAGCAGCAACCCACCACCGGGGAGGTCTCATCACCTCACCACCCTGCACTCTGGAGGGAACCAAGAGGTGAGAATTACAGCTGCTGGGAGCATGTGAGCATTGTACAGAGCAGCATCGGCAGAGCAGCTCACCTACAGAAACCAAAGTTGGAAGAGCAGTGGAGCAAGAACAGGATGATTTCGTGGGAAACCTGGATCTGAAACAACTGGAGGCATGGGCTGGCATCTGCCAAAAGGCAAGACATCTCAAAATGCCAACATCCCCTCAGGCCTACATCTGAACAGTGAATTAAATAGCTCTGGAAATATGTCCAGGCACTGGTATCAACCAGCATGAGCAGCCCACACTATCTCATGGACTTTCCCAGTCCCTGCAGCAGGATAGATGAGTCAAAAAAAGTCCCAGGAACACTCCAGATGCTGACTGTGTCCAGGAATTGCCTTGGGGAGAACTATCTGGCACGGTCCAAAATCCTGGGCCCTTTCAGACAACTTAGCAATGTAGTCAACAACATTTCTGACCCTGGTAAGCATTGCCCAGCTCTCTTTAATGTGTCTGCTGTGGTCTGCTGCTCTGTAGTGGAAGTGAGGGCTGAGGGCTTGGCATCTGGCATTGGTTCATCCCAAGAAGGAAGCAACAACTCATTTTCTGCTATTAGATCCTGTAAGAATACTTTTAAAATGAGAGTTATGGGCTAACATATCCTTTCTGCATGGAGGGGGTAGACAGATCAATTAATCAATCAACTGATTGCTTCGACATACAAGCAGACCATTGTCACCCAAGGCTGAGTGGAGATCAGTGACATGCACTGTTGTAGAAATTTCACATTTGCTGCCATGCAATGGGGCTTTCATTTGCCATTTTTATGATTGTTTGTGCCACATCTGTCAATTTGTTGGCATCACATTCAACAGTGTTATCAACTGGGTGAATTTTGAACACAGTTTCAATAAAAATACATGGTATGTATCCCAGGGTCACTGAACACCCACAGGAACACCAGCTCCTGCAGCCCCGCACATGTCATTGCTCTTCATGCCCTCCACCAGGGAAGGACAGACATGGGGACAAGGACAGCAGGAGTCCCTGCAATGACAGGTTGGGACCAAATGCTGCTGCAGCATGTGGCAGCACCAGGAGGCTGGTGGAAGCATCTTCCATTTGGGTAATGTCCTGGGCCTCTTCCCATGGACCGTTACCCTTGTTGCCACAGAGTGTGGAGGTGGATTTGTGCCCTGGGCTGGACACACAGTCTTCCCCATCTCACCAGCCTATTCTCAGGGACACAAGGGTGCAATCACCCCCAGCCCCTCCACCGCCAGCCAGATATCTCAATCAGCCTAGGAAAGGATTTATGGGGCATGGTGCTATTTCAGGGGCTGGACTCAACCAGCCAGCAGTCTTTCCCAGGCCTGGGTTCCTAATTAAACCCTTGTCAATTCTAACACCTTCCAAATGGAAAGAGAGATCTGCTTTGTCCACTCATGTATCCAGCACACCAGATAATAAGGCAGACAGATTTGAGCGAGCGGGAATCCCAACATGTGGGTTATTTTTTTACACAGTTCCCAGAGATTTTGCTTCAGGACAGTTGAATTGTATGGCACACTAGAGAGTATGAAGTAACCTAATTCAATCCAAGCAACTTTTTGAACAAAGGAGTGCAGCTATTTATTGCTTAGGCGTGCTAAAGACAATCCACTGTAAAGGCAAATAAAATTTGCCCAAGGCTTAGCCACTGCACATTGGTCTGCCCCCAGGGCCAATATCTATTAGTGAAAGGAGAAGAGGATGGCATTGCCTAAGTGTGCTGAAACATGTGGGTGGGGGGGAGCAAAAAGCAGAGCACCTCTTCCAACTCCAGCTGCTCCCCAGTGAGGGAAAGCTCCATGGTCCTTATCCTGGCTGGATGGTCCTTACTTGGGGTTTGGTTCTGGGCACTGTAACTTGGGGACTGGTTTTGGAGAAGGTGCCATGCAAGACTGACTGGGGCCCCCACTCTCCCAGGTGGGCGGGCAGGCTCTGCTATGCCTTCAGCACCGGGCTGGCACTGCACCATGTTTGTGCTGGGTTTTCACCCAACATTCCGTTGCCCAGGCTAGGGGGTGAGTCGGGGGCAAGAGGGGGCTACAGGGGGTGGCCCACACTCACCAGCTGGACCGTGCCCACCTGGCGGGGCTGGCCTCAGAGCGGTGCCACTGCCTCCATCCCGATGCACCCAGCCACCGGGAGCAGGAGGGAGGGGGGAACTGTCTGTTTGTATATTTTACACTGTAACCTTTTGGGGTGGAAAATAGCTCTAAGCACCAAAGAGGAAAATTAAAGTGCGTTTTAATGATATGTGTCTTCTGTCTGAATGAGCATCTTGGATTACAATATCATTGGGGTCCATGTGATGAAATCCAGCCAGTGAAAATCTCCCATCAGCTCCTTCTACATTAATACACATATTTACATTTTAGAGGTTAAATTTAACTATTATGTTCTTTCAGAAGTAATTAAACTAGGCTTCAAATGAGGAAATAACCTCATGTACTCTCTGCCCGCCAACCACACATGAATATTAAAGTGGTCAGAAACAGATCTATTTGTGAAAAAAAATATAAATTAATTAAATGCAGTTTTCCTTCCCTGCAGCTTCATTCAACCTTTATATCAAAACCGACATGAAATGCATCTGTGTTCATTTGTTTAAAAAAATCCTTTGAACACATCTCCATCTCCATTTAAATTAAAAAATGACTTAGCATAAAGAATAACAAGAAGCCTTCTGTGCAGGAATACAATGAGTAATGAACTTCACATCATATCTGCATGAAAGATTGTCAAGTTGGATATTGGTTTTCCATATGACCTGTTTTTTTTCTAAGTATTGTATTTTTGCTGGCTCTGATTTTATAAATAGTGGCACCTCTCCCCTTAGCTGGCTTAAAAAGAGGTTTGTTTAATCTTTGACATTTCCTATTTCACAGGCTTCTTTGCAAGTGTCACACAATAGAGCCTTGTTGGTCTCAGTTTAATTAAACACAATTACTTTGCTTTAAGTAGCAGACGCAGTGACACTTTAAAAATTTCCAACTCGGTTCCTTTTCTGCTTGAAAAATAATACAGTGTCAGTGAATAATTAAAACATACAAATCATCAGAATTAATTAACATCTTAACACTTTTAAGTGCTTAAGCGTCTTTATTTCTGGACGTTTCATCTGAAAGGCTTTTTGGAGATTGCTAGAATTTGCAAGAGCTGTTGGTGATATTCTCCTGGGTCATGGCCAGAGACCTTCACCTTTCTCAGCAGCCAGGCAAGGAGTTAAATCCCCGCAGTGTGCCACAAGGTCACCTGCGATATGAAATCGCCTGTTGCTGTCTCCTCTGAATATGCAAAGCTGACTCCTGCGCCAGCACAACCCCGCCGATGCCGGGGTGTTCCGCACCATCTTGCAAACTGAGTCCTGTAGGAACCAACCGTTTTTCAGTGCAATTCAGATCCGTGCTGATTCTCTGGCTTCTCTGTGAGAAAAACAGAAGATGTGCACAAGTTTGCAGGGAGCACAGTACCAGCCATAGATAGGAAGGCCCAGAGAGGGTTTTCTCATCGCCTCCCCTTCCCTGCACAGACTGGAGACCTCCAGAACCTCTCCAGCGCCAGCTCTGCAGCTTTCAATCACTTATTTCTATGCAGTTCACATGCATTTTTATAGTAATCTGTCAATATTCAGTGCGGCCATTCCCATGCACTGGCCCATCAATATTTATTGCAGTAATTTCCACCCATCTGAATAATAGAAATTGCAGATGAAAAAGCCGGTCAGCAGCAGCGACAGGAAGGAAATTGGGTGTTGCAGTTCTCAGTCGAGTGCCTGGAAGAGGCTGCTCTCAACTTGAAATGTAGCTTTGTGCCTTTCATCCCATTACACCTACTTGCTCCAAACCAGTTCTTCTTCCTCTTTCATGAGTACACTTTTCAAATGATAATGGGCTGGTGTCACGACCTTGCTGAAGCAGAGACTGCCGTGCTAAAAATATTAACGCTTTTCATCTTTGCTTCTGAGTCCCAAACGGTGCGGGTTTTCTCTGAACATTTCAAGCATACTGATATCATTATAGAAATGAACTTGCCCCTTTCTGGCCATAATATGAAAATCCACTGCATATGCATGCGAGTTTTGATTTCAGGCAGCCTCTCTCTGCCCATCAGAGTGGTGCATCATGTGGCAGACAAGTGGCTTCTTCAGGACACTGTGGCAGAGCTGGGAACAGAGCCCTGGATGCCCACGACCCAGTGTGGTCTTCAACATGCTCACACTTTCACTGAACACGTGGATGTAGTAATTGCATCTCATATCCTACTCCTGTCCAAGCTAGATCTTCTTACCCCACTGCACTGGCCAGTCAGAGGGGTTGAGTCCTATTGTACCTACAATACCACCTTTGGAAATCTGGCAGGGCCAAGAGCATAGTGCACAAGCCAGCCCCAGGCATCCTCTGCACTCCAGGGATAGTCAGGACCAGAAACCTGGGTGTTTGAGACCACCTGAGGAACCTGAAAATACATAAGCCTATGGGACCCAACAGGATGGATCCCAGAGACCTAAAGGAACTGACTGATGTAGTTGCCAAGCCACTCTCCATGATATTTGAAAAGTCATGGCAGTCAGGTGAAGTCCCTGGCGACTGGAAAACACAAAACATTGCGCCCATATTCAAAAGGCAAGGAGGACCCTGGGAACAGCTGACCTGTCAGCCTCACCTCTGCGCCCAGGAAGATGATGGAACAGATCCTCCTAGAAGCTACACTAAGGCACGTGGAGGACAGGGAGGTGATTCATGACAGCCAGCATGGCTTCACCAAGGGCAAGGTCTGACCACCCTAGCGGCCTTCTGTGATGGAAGGTCCAAGATGGGGTACAAAGACAGTGGATGGTGCAGAGCTCCCTTTGCCCATTGCTATGGGAAGCTTCCAAGTACCTATAGGAACACAACAGGATACAGAGATGTCGAGTGGTGCAGAGCTCCCTTTATGCACAGCTAGAGGGAGCTTCCAGCTGCCTGTAGGACCACAACAGGGTGCAGATTAGGGCTATGTGTGTTTCCTTATCTGTAGGTCAATGTCCTTGTAGAAAGTTGCAACACTCTCTAGCTGAGTAGTAGAGAAAGGAGAGGACATGTGAATGCCATGATCCAGCCATGTCCCTGTCTGGGGATGTGGCTGTTGAAGACAGAGCATCAAAGAACAGAGCAGCCACCCCCATTGCCATGGGCAGCTCCTGCCTCCCTGACCAGGGGTTTCCCAGTCTCATGTCAAGGCTGTCCATCCCATGTCTCCCTGACAGACAGGAGACACCTGTCCTGGGCCAGCCATGTCACCAACTCCACTGCAATGTGGGCCACCACCCATGTTTTCCCCTCTGTGACCTGGATGCGAGGGCTGGTGCCAGGAGCTCATGTATGGCCCAGCCCTTGGCTACATGGGGAAAAAGGGTGCAAGGCTTTGGCATGGGTGTAGGAAGCTTCCAGCCCCCTGTAAGACCATAACAGGGAATGGGTTGGGGCTATCTTATCAGTTCTGTAGCGCTGGCAGCTCTCTGGCTGCATTTTGGAGGAGAGAGGACAGGAATGTGCCATGGCCTGGTCACATCCCTATCCAGGCATCTGGCTGTAATAGACAGAAGCAACAAAGGAGGAGCAGACACCCTCTACCACCATGGGCAGCCCCTGCCCATCCCTCCCCTGCCCTCTCCTCTCAGCCCTTGCTCACCTGACACTTCTCTGCCAGCCTGGGCTGGCACAGCCCTTTTTATACCTGTCCTGGGCCACCCGCATCACCAACAACTCCTGTGTGACGTGGCCATCACAAAAGTTCTGTGTGCTGCGGCAGAGCCATGACACCACCAGGGCTGGTTCTAGGAGCTGGTGGTTGCCTGCTGTGACACAGCCATGAAATCACCAAGGTTGGTGCCTGGAGCTAGTGCTGCATCACTGTGACATGGTTATTATCTTCTACTAGTCAGGCAAGAAAAAACAAATAAATAATAAACACAAAAATAAATAAATTAAATAACAGCTGGCAATACTGGGGTGGGAAATTAGACAGCTGTGGCAACAATTTAAAGAACAGAACCTCAGCAAAGGTTAGAAAAGAATTAAAAGCAGCAAGTCCTACCCACTGTCCAATTTCAAAGATTGTGTGGTACTTGCTGTTGAGATTTGTGGGTTTGAAAAATAAATTCAGCTGGCAAGGGAAGAGCCACTGATGTCATCTGACCTCTGTAAGACCTTTCACATGGTCCCCCATAATATCTTTGTCTCTAAATTAGAGAGATATGGATTTGATCAATGGACTGTTCAGTGGATGAGGAATTGGTTGGAGGTCGCATCCAGAGGGGAGTGGTCAACGGCTCGATGTCCAGATGAAGATCAGTGTTCCTCAGAGGTCCATATTGGGACTGGTACTGTTTAATACCTTCATCAGTGGGATCAAGTGCATCCTCAGCAAGTTTGTGGATAACACTAAGCCGAGTGGTGTGGTTGACACACCTGAGGGACAGAATGCCATCCGGAGGGACCTGGACAAGCTCGAGAAATCGGCCTGTGTAAACCTCACAAGGTTCAACAAGGCCAAGTGTGAGTTCCTGCACTTGGGTCTGGGCAGCCCCCAGTACCAATACAGGATAGGGGATGAAGGGATTGAGAGCAGCCCTGGGGAGAAGCACTTGGGGGTACTGATGGATGAAAAGCTGGACATGAGCTGGCAATGTGTGGTGGCAGCCGAGAAAGCCGACCCTACCCTGGGCTGCATCAGGAGAAGCGTGGCCAGCAGGTCGAGGGAGGTGATTCTGCCCCTCTGCTCTGCTCTGGTGAGACCTCACCTGGAGCCCTATGTCTAGTTCGGGGGTCCCTAGCACAGGACAGACATGGACCTATAGGAGCAGGTCCACGGAAATGATCCAAGGGCTGGAACACCTCTCCTATGAGGAAAGGCTGAGAGAGTTGGGGTTGTTCAGCCTGGAGTGCCTCTATCCTCCTCTACAGTCTCTATCCTCCACCACCCCGCCTCGTCCCTCACATACCAGTCTCATTTACGGGATGAGCTTTCTGCCATTAGCAAGCCGTCTATGCACCTAGAGCAAGGATTTGGCCCATTGGGAGCTCATCGCTTTTTAAAGCACATTAGGGAACAGGCCCCAGATGACCCAGTTGAAAGATTGCTGATTTCAAGGGCTGGAGCTGTGAAGTTTATCAAGATTTCAACAGATGCTATGGCAAGCGCATTACTGATCTGGTTGAAGGGCTCATCAAGGGCTCATGGGGTACAGCTCATTTCCAGTTTCAGTGTGGAGAGGATGTTCCCGAGCACCAGGGGTGTGGGTGGTAAAAGGCCGCCTGCAGACGAGCCTTTCTCTGCCTCTTACTATGGCAGATGAGTTCAGTGACCATGTTTAGATCCCCACCACCTTTAGGCCTCACCTGCAAAACAGAAATTAAGGTAGCTCCCAGTCCTGTGGCTCCTGGGAGGGTCAATTGGATAAACAGCTGTGCTCTTGGCTTTGGCATCCTTCACATGCAGAGGAGACCTGGCTGGGGATACCTCTGTGGGGGTTGATAAAACAGCAGGGTTTGGAGTCTGCCAGCCTTGACTATCCAGCCATGAGTTGATGGGGATATTGCTTGGACTGGCTAGTGCCACCTGAGCATGGACTCTGTGCTGGCTCCTGTGTTGACTGCCCTCAAAAGCAAACACATCATTGCTTGGTGCTTACAGATGTGTCGCAGCTGGACTGGGGTAGCAGCCAGGCAGCGCTCAATGACCACCAGCATGGGCTGTGCTCTATGTGCAAGCTCAAGCTGAGTCTCAGTGCTGCGTGGCAAAGCTCTGCATGAGCTGGAATGGGGGTCGAGCTCCAGGACTTGCTGATGCACCTATCATCTTCAGGCCCTGAAGGAAAATGTTATACCTCTGCTAAAAAACTGACTGTGGTCCTGCATGCCTCCTGCAACAGCAGAGAGTGCTCCTCTGGGGGCATCTGTTCAGCCAGTGGTTGCCCCCTGCAGCATGCTGCTCCAGGCTGATGCCTGCCAGGCAGGGAAGGAGGCTATGGCTACCACCCTCCTCAGAAAGTCATCTTGGGTCACACCATGTCAGCACCTCAGGCATGGTGGGATGCTGGGTGATAGCAATCTAGCAGGACTAAGCTCTTGCTTGTAGGGTTGTCTCTGTGAGAAGTTCCTCAGCAATCAACCACCCTTTGCCCTAGGACAATACAGGCACCATAAGGGCATAGGCTTGCCCTTTACTCTGCACAGCCACCCTCCACTCAGCTTTTTCTCCGCACAGGAACAGGAAAATCCATCCTCCTTTTAACACCAATGATTGACTTTTTTATGTTGAACTGGAGAGGCTCTTCAGAGGCAACAGGGCTTGTGTCAGAGCACATCCAAGCCTACAAAAGCTCTGCAAAGCTGCATCTGAGACATTTCCAGCGCTAACCTCTGAACAGGTTTTCCAGGAAGACATCACCCCCTGGGACGACAACGGCATGGGTGGTCCCACTATCAGAGGTAATCACAGCAAGGGTCCTTTTTGTGGAATTTGGGCGAAATCTTAGCTTTTCAGATAGGAAAGGTGGACATTAGTGTCTCAGTCACCCAGGGTAAAACTGGTGATACAGGACCAACAATAAAGTTCTTGTCTATCCTGGACTCCAGCAACAAGCTTTGAAAAGGAGGCAGTACTTTCCTTATATAATAGTCTGGGTATAATGTGCAGGCAATTTAAAAGTTAGCAGCTTTATGCCTATAGCAGGTGTTTGTTTAAGAGAGATTTCACAGTACAGAAAGAGGTAAATAGCAGATTCCTTCCTTTAATGGGCCGCAGGCTCATTGTTTAAGATTTCACTTTCTCCCGCATGAGTTTTTTATTCGTTAAAGGGATTCACTCTATTTCCAAGGATGTTCTTTTCTCCTTTATTGACAATTCACCTACCATGTTGAAAGTTGACTATCTGGATGGGGGACAAGCAGTTGCTATGTCTCTGCTCGCAGCCTGGGTGTACTTTCTACCTCCACAAGTGACTCCTCTCACACTGAAAACACGCAACTTGACAAATCTCATGTTTTCCAGATGCAGTGTTTTCTGAAAGACAAATTGTGTCTTCAAAAGGCTGCATTTTTCAACCTCAAAACAGGCATGTCATTGCAACAGGCTTGGAATTTGCTTTTGAGACGAACCAGCTTATCGAATTCAAAAATGTCTGCAAAATCTTTGAATTCTATTTAATTCCTCCCCACCTCCCCCATAATTTTTCTTCTCTTGCCTGCAAAATCTGTGCATGAGCCTGTTTCTTCAGGACAGGGCTCTGTGTAAGGGGAACAATCTCCACTGGTAAGGTACACACAGTGGGAATTATCTGGTCAAGAGACCGCCACGAAATAAGGAAACCATCACACATTGGAGGAGGTAGTAAATACTCTCAGACACATCATAGGGACTTTTCTGCCTCTCAAACTGACAGTTCTTTCACAGGAGACTGCCCTTTCCCACACTTGGGCAACTTGAACCTGTTGATCTGAGCGAGCCCAGACCCACGGGCTGTCCCATGTGTTTATTTGCACATGCGTGACTTGGGTGTCAAGATCAACAGAGGACAGTGGTGAAACTTTGGCTCTGGTATGTGGGACACTCCGTATTGTTCCAGCATCTCTCCTCATAGACTTATGAAACTGAGAGACCTTGCATTCGCAGCCCTTCTGCTTAATCACATGACCGATGGCATCCCCATGCCTCACAAAAGCAGCTTTTGTGTTGCCAGCTGAAGCCAGACTTGGCATGGACCAGCGGAGAGCGTGTCCTCTCCAGCCTCACCACAAGGCAGGCAGCCTGCACAGCTGTAGGATTGGTCACAAAGTCCTTGACCCCCCACTACAACATGTGCAGCCACACGCTAAGGACCAGGCAGGGTTTGAAGCCAGCTGCCCTGGCAGGATTTGGCCATCAGAAAATCCAGATGTTGCCACTGCTGGAGGTCCTCTCCACTCCCCTACTCTCTTCCACCACCCCGCTCCAACCAGCTGGTGCTGCTTCTGCTCCTTGAGTCTAATTTAAAGAGAAACCATGAAGGCTCCTCACTCCTGATCTCCTAATTCTCTCATGTTCATAAGGTGTTGATGGGATTTGCTGAACGGACAGGCAGCTGTAAGGTAGGAATTAAAAACAGCTAAAGGTGCACTGGTACAGACAACTCCAGAGACGTAACCTGGAGTAAACACAGGAGGCTGTTAGAAAAGGTTGCATATCTTGCTGCTAGCAAAATGAAGTTTACTGCTAAAGAGTTCAGTCCAAATCCCTTATTCCCCTGAGACCTGGATCAGGATTTTTTTTAAATGACTTGTGACCCAGGAATAGCTCCAGATACTGGGTAAGTCAAACCCAGTGTGTGAATGATGCAAGAGCTGTGGACAATTTGCACCCACCTGGGTTCAACGGCACAGCTCCTGAACTTTGGGCTGCAATGTGAGTGTGGAAGCACAGATGTCCTGCTCAGAAGATGCATTTGCTAAAGCCTCTGGCTCCACATTAATGAGTAAAAGATCAGCTGTAGTATTCCCCCATACCATCTCCAGTTCAGTTCAGTGGGAAAAGGGTGTTTCCTCTGAGAAAGAAGGAGCAAACGAGAAAGAGAGCTTTGAATTAACGGCTATATAATTTGGTAATGGGATTTGAAAGTTCCCAATCAAAGAGAGAGTAATGGTCCAGATAAAAAAGATACAAAAGAAGCAGATGCTTCATGTGTGCACACTCAGCAGAGCTACAAAACAAGGCAGGAACAGCCCTGTATTAGCTTTAGTACATGGCCTTGAAGGAGGACTGGGTCTACCACAGTCCCCACCACCAGCAAGTCAACTCAGTAATTTAATAAAAAGTTCAAGCCGCATTTCTTTTGTGACCTTTGTAACAGAATTTATGATTGGTTTGCTGTCTTAAATTAGTCACAACTTCAGGTCCATGGGAAGCAAATAAATACTAGAGAAGACAAATTGTGATGGCCTCATCACTTTTGGTGGGATGCCCTGCCCTTTCCCACCAAATGCCAGGGTTTCCCAGGCTCAGATTTCCTGCACTGAAGAGCTTTGCAGGTCCTTTGTGATACGAAAAAATAATAAAAGTTTGTCCCATTCTTTCTTCCTGAAGAAGAAAGGCCTGGGAAAAAGCCTTGTAAGAATGAAATCAAAAGATGACAATTAAGAGGATGGCTGACTTAGCTCTTCCATCTAAAGCACTTCCTCATTTGAACACGTGAGCTTTTTTTTTTTCCTTCAAAGCTAAAAAGCAACAAAAAAGAAAAAGTTAATGATTTTGGGGGGTTCAAATAAACCATTTCTTTCCATTCACCCTTGAGATTCTCAGTTTTGTGTCAAGCAGCTGACAGTGATTCCAAATCGAGAAAAATTTATCTTGAAATAACATACTCATTTTTATTTTTAGCGCAGATAACCCCTGCAACAACACAAACTCTGTGCTAGCCTCTCCTTCACTCCCTTCTGTGACTTCTTGCTGAATGGATCCCTGCTCATACCCGGTCGCTGCCTGACCGCCCGATGGAGCCCCGCTGGCTGCCTCTCCGTGCAGCAAACTATCTCAAGGTCTCCATGGCTTGTAAACTCTGGGCCAATTTTTCAGCTGCTGGAAAGGATGGAGCACACCATGCACATGCCTGCACATATCTGCAGATTGATCTGCCTGTTTAGATAGAAAAACCATGGGAAAACTCAAGAGTATACAAAGATTTGCTATTTTTTAAATTAAATGCTTCCACTTTTTTTTTGCTTTTGCTTTATTTTTGGCATTTTTGTTTCATATTCACTCAAAGCTAAATTCTTTTCCCAAGTTTTGTAGCTCAGCCAAGCAAATGAATTCATAAAGCTCTAATTATTTGCATCTCACAAAAAGTCTTTGATCTGGAGCAGTGACCTCGATCTGATGGATGCACAGGGAGTCAGTGATCTACTCCTCAGGACAGTTCCAGTGAAATTCCCCTTGTTCACTGTGACCCTCTCATGTGACAAAGAACCTTCTGACCACTGCCCAACCCAAACACTGTGAAACACAGAGGAAACCAAGACAGACAGGAGCCCTCTACTTTGGAGATACAGAGCCAGCCATGATACTAAACTCCCTCAGTCAGGAGCCATGGATATGGTAGGTCATGGGGTCTTCAAGACTAGCAGCTTCAGAGGTTCAAAATCAGAAATCTAGTGGCAAAATCATGAAATGGATTGTAAATTCCCTCTGTATTTTCCCATGCTTGCCCCTATTAACACCTGTGAGTGTGGAAAGCACCACGAGGCTTTGGCTACGTGGAGGAAATGCCCACACCTACAGCGTGGTGACACAGCCAAGATGGTAGTGTCACACTTGGAAGGATACTGCTTGGCTTGGAAGTGCCTTTACATTGGAAGGATATGACTTCACAGTTTCTTATCAAGTTAGACTCTTACTCTGATTTTAAAAGATAAAATACTTGAATAATCAGGAACCAGAACTTTACATAGGCACAAAAATTCTGAGCTGATGAAATCACAGGGAGAAACACAAAATCATCAGCTCTTACCAGTGCTCCGGCACCCTCAGTCTGAGTCAGAAAACTCAAGGGACCAAAATGACGTCATATGTCACGGCGTGCCCAGAGCACCAGGCTTCTGTGATAGCCCCTCAGCTCTGTTGGCTGCAGCATGACCATGTCTGCATTTATTTCTGTTTGAGTCACTGCTGGTGACACAGGGAAAGGCTGTGCCATGGCCTCAGCATGTCCCTGTACTCTTTACGTCAGTGGAGGATGAGCATGGCTTTCTCTTAATCTTCATGTAGTCACAGATGAAAGGCCAAAAGGCGCTGTCTTGACCAGCCAGCCTGGCCTCCTGCCAGCACAAGTTTACAGCACTGTCCTGGATTTATTTTTGATAATCTAGAGAACTATCCACCTATGATTTACCACTAAGGACCAGAGGTTCAGAGGCCAGCTGTTTTGAATAACAGCTTTGAGCCTAAATGGATGAGAATCAGATGCAAAACCTATTGCTGTCTTTAGCGGCCAGTCAGCTAAAACAGCACATGCTGTTTACAACTTGGAGATATTTTAGTCTAAACATGGTATTTCCAGAGCTTTTATTTACATCAGGGTTCCCAAACCTGTCTGGTATTTAACTTCAGAATGGTTGTATTAATATTTCGTGAATCAGATTGTACTCCTGCGAAGGGCTGCTCTCTGTGTGCTGTGCATACCTGTCTCAGCCGAATGCTCAGGAGCTGGGGGAGCACAGCCAACTGTACACCACAGCTGTCACCTCAACAATCTGCATTTTGTAGGCCATCTGATTAGCTGTCTGTGGAGTTTGCTAGCCTGCCACACCATGTATTTTCTTCATCTTCTGGGAAAAAAAAATCAAAGAAAAAAAAGGATTTAAAAATTAAAATGCAAACAGTGCCTTAAGTGCCTATGTCATGTCTTCTCATGGAAACAAAGCAATATTCTCAGCCTGACACAGAGAAATAAATGTAGGCTTTTTTCTCTGCCACAGACTCTGCAGGATGCCCAAATCCCGGAGCGCTGCCCCATGCAGGGGGATTTCACCCAGTAACAGCAT
>NW_009260684.1:3110780-3127535 GCF_000687185.1 Egretta garzetta
GGCAAAATGTGTCGCAGGCCAGTGAGTGCAGCTTATCTGTTTGTGAAGAGGTGTCAACTGGCCAGTAAGGGCATGTATCTCCAGTGAATACTGGATATACCTGATGCATTCCCCTCCTTGTTCACAAATGCATTTGTTAATGCACGGGGCAAATATTTCCCTCTGCAGAGCTGACCACCTAACAGATGCCGAACACTTGCAGAGCCTTTCCCTGCCATGTCAGCTCTCCAGCAAGGCATCTCCCGGCCCCACGAGCCCAGGCTGCTGTGTGCTTACACCAGCATGTTCTCACACCTGCGCTGGAAATTACTTCCTACTGCCAGTATGCCCAGTATGAGAAGAGCTCACTGCCACCTTCCTTGCGCCTACCAACATGTCAGCTGGAGAGAAATAGAAACAAAGTCTCTGGGTGTTGTGCTGGGGCTGTGCAGAAAGCTGATACACGTCTTTAGGAGACTGATCCAAATGGAAAAGATGGGCACAGGAGACCTCTCCACACAAGAGGGAGCATCTCAGCTTGGCCCCAGTCCTGGGCCATGGTATCCCACAACCTAAGGTCATTCATTTTGGCACAAGAGGAGGACAGGACATGCTGTGCCAAGAAAGAAGGTGGTAGCTGGAGAGGTGTGTGCTCAGCTGCACCTTCTCCAGTCTTAGTATTTTCCTGCTAACAGTGCATGGCCAAAAAATGACTATGCACCTTGCTGTCCTTGGCAAAGGCAGCTCAGGTTAAGGCTGTGTGCAAGTCTTCTGCGCACCCTGGGCTCTGCAGCAACCTACAGAGCAGATGCTGGGAGACCTGCATGGCTCTTAAAGACCTGCTGCTTCCATAGAGCTGGAGGAGAGTTCCACTCAGCTGGGATCATGCACACCCATGGCCTGGGCAGCCTGCCTGAATAGGATGCTATTTATGTTAAGCCTCTCTGCTTAGCTGGTGACCTGGCTCAGTAACAGCCTCCTATCAGGCTGTCTTGGATTGCGGCAAGACTTGCTCTGTCCCCTGGTCCCTAGAAATCCCTTTCCTATCACCACCTGGCTGCTCCCTGGTCTCCTCTGCATCCTCTGACAGAGCACAGGTAGGAGACACCCAGCATGACACCCACCCCATGTTCATGACCCCACATGCTTTTGCTTCTCCCTTTTGCCCTGCAAAGCGAGACAGTAAGGTCTGAAGGACAGGTTTGTCCTGAAAGGAGACCTGGGACACAGTGACAAGCCAGGGTGGTGCATGAACAGATGAACGATGGAGTTTTGGGGTAGCACTGCTCAGAGGACCCTGGTGGTGTCAGGGCCTGGCTCCAGGTCCCCATGTGTCCTCATGAGATACAGCCATGATATGGTATTAGTTGGGGTCACTGTGGAGTGACTTGAGGTTGGACAAGTTCACGTAAGCAGGAGCAGTTGACTGTCCACCGAAGGGAAACTTTGGGTAGGTCTTAAATGTTTGTTTTAGTTGGACAGGATGAAACTCTGCTGAATTTCAACAATCAAAATTTGAATGACCAAAGTTTATTTAAAATTCCAATTTTTAAGTCCTTTTGGTGGCTGAGAAGGGCTTGAACAAGCCCAGAATAACTGGCTGCAAAATCACGTATAAAATAAAAGTCCTTGGATTCCTGCCTTATCAGAAACAATCTCAGCTGACTGCTGGCTTTCAGCCTGGGTATTGGTAACACCTTATGGGTGTGGGAAAGTGTAGTGTGGACAGAAAGTAAAATCCATTATAAGAATGCAGTCAGCGCACTACAAAACAAATGAAGATCAAATAGCCACCAGGATAAGGAGAATGAGATGGAATCGCTGAAGTATATTTGAAGCAATCATATTGGCTGCAGATCTCACAGGTCCTTCATGAGATGGAAATGATCAGGTTGTCACTAGCAGTGGTCTCCTGGGCTTAACACAGCTCCAAGGAATTCAGTAAAGTGTTTTGTTAATATCTGGAAAGAAAGTGGGAGATGCATTCCCACCAAGCTGAGATAACACATAAGTGTCTGCTCCACCCCTAAGAGAAGGAGGGTGTGAAACTGCAAAGATGAACAAAGTGTAACTGATTGGTTAAAAACTTCAGTTAAACAGCTCCAGTAACCTGAAACCAAGGGTCTGGAAGGGGTTGCTCTCATAGGATGATGATATTTTTAATAAATCTAGGGATGCCATGAAAGATTTACAAGTCTGAGAGAAAACAAATGCTATCGCAGCCTTCACAGAAGACCAGCAGGGAGACACAAAGGTAATTAATTAGAGAGCTGTAACCCTGCTATAAACACCGGGGAAGCTCAAGGAATGGCTGTCACATACTCAGAGATAGCTGTGGAGATGATTACAGCACTCAGTAAATAAAGTTTTCAAAAGAATGCAGTAGGTTCTTGAAAAACTACCTTGCGGTAGAAAAAGGTGTGATGTTCGGTGTATTTTATTTATCTATGAACAGGCTAAAGGGTGATTTGAGGGTGCTGCAATGTGAGAGAAATTGAGATTTGCCTGTGAGCCAAAGCTGGAAAAGCTCAAAGTGGAAATAAGTTGCAAATAAGAGTGCAAATAAGCAACCTCGGGAGTACTCAGTTTTGGCATATGATGCATTTTCCAGCAGGTAATACCTGTATACAAGGATTGCAAGGCAAAAGTGTGCCAGATGCATTTGGTTCAGGGAAGGAATTGGGGAAATCCATGAACTGATATTCAGGCAGTCACACAGGCAACTGGAATCAACTGTCCTGGTCTTGATATCTATGGAGATCTTCCAGAAATGTCCTCCACTGAAAGATTCAGCAGACCTTCAACAGATTTATTGCAGTATTTGAGGAGTGTTTGTACTCAATATCTTATCCGCTATCTATTAAAAACCTCGTAATTCAGTCTTCCTCAAAGAATTACACTTATTATAAGACTTCTTATCTTCAAACCTTACAGAATGCAGAGAAAATAAACCAACCAAAACAAACTGATTACACAATATATTTCATAGAAAAATAGGTAGTTTAAACTGGCAAGAAACTGGAGAAGTTTACTAAATCAGGCAGAAACCACTAACTATGAAAATAAAAATGAATCCTATGAAAATTGTAATGTTTTTTCAGAGCAGAGTTAATCAGTTTGGTTGTGGTGTCTATGGTGGCACTGACGGGCCAGGCTGGGGGCGGGGGTGCCGGTGCCACATGTGGGTAGGGGCAGTGGCTGGTCTTGTCTCCTCCTTGCCCCGAGTTGTGTTTTATGGCCTCTTAACAAATGAAACTGCTGTTTACTCTGGTTTAGGGCAAGCTGGGAGATACCGATTCACAATGCCCCGCATTTCTTCTTGGAAATGTCTTCATTTGGGGAAAGCTGTCTAGTTCACACATGGACCTGGCAATTCCAGGGCTGCAGGTCTCTGGGCAGTGCCTGGCCAGCTCAGCCCCAGCCCGTCTCCTGGTCCCGTTGCAATCAGCTGGGTCACCTCTGACTGGGAAACTGGGCTTAGGCAGCTGTTGCTCTTAGCTGACTGACGGCTGTCAATCACGCAGTCCTGTAAGCGTCTGGAGTGTTCCCCATTCAAAGGAAACGTAAGAAAAGTTTCAGTTTCAGCCCAGTTCAACTGAAACCAAATTTCAACTACCCCAAATATTCATTTTCTTGGAAACCACACTTTCTGACTAAGTTTCGATTCCTTTTTTTAGGAGATGCCTGAAGCCATGGAGTTTGTGTCATCAGTGGTCAGCAAATACAATTCGCATGGCTGGTGCCAACCACAGATGCACCCGGCTGCCCTGGAATGGGGACCATCGGGATTTCTGAGCAGGTGAAACTTAGACATATGTTCATGCTCCTACAAGCAAGAAACAAGCTATTTGCATAAAATACACTTCCCCTACACCTGTGTTATTACTGCCCTGAATGATGAAACACGGCCCTATTTCCACAACAATCGAAATGCCTGAGGAAATGGCCCAGAAGGACTCAGGACCCTGAACACTTGTGACAGCACTGATAGGCTCAGCAGGACAGCTAAACCCTTCAGGCTCTATGAAGAAAAGCAACAGATATTTTCCTATACATACTTATTTCTGTTATTCCTTATATCTTTTGCTGCATTTCTCCACCATGAGGACAGAGATGTTAATCTCATTAAATCTTAATATTTTAGAAAAGGAACCTAAATCCTACTAATTACCTACTCCCATGCAAAATCATGGGGCATTTAGTAACTGCATGGACTCCGTTCTGACATTATTAAAGTTCCAAGCTAAAATGTTGAAAATCA
Organism: Egretta garzetta; assembly: GCF_000687185.1. Classification (NCBI taxonomy): domain Eukaryota; kingdom Metazoa; phylum Chordata; class Aves; order Pelecaniformes; family Ardeidae; genus Egretta; species Egretta garzetta. Next base: position 3,115,021 of record NW_009260684.1, read on the forward strand.
TGACAAATACATAACAAGAGAAGGAGAAGGACTCAGGTTAAATTCATTTTCACGAGGGTCACACAGTTGCTTGTGACTGCAGTATAACTGCTACAATCCATGATGTTTTGAACTGTTATTTTATTATGTGCTGTATTGTTTTATTAGCTATTGTACCAGGCCTCAGATTAGTGGGGACACACTCAGTTGAGAACCTCAGGAGCGGGCTCCAGAGCTGCCCTCTCTCCTTCTGCCCGCACTTGGTGGTTTGTCAGCAGCAGATTTCTCTGCCTGGGCTGATGCTGGTTCCCAAATGGCTTTTAAATTCTACCCTCTTGTTTCTTGTCTCCCTTCCCCAACCCTGCAGCTGGACACCCTTGGGTGCTACATGAGGTCTAAGACTCCCAAATTAGCATTTTCAGATGTGCAAAATCATGCCAATGTGTGCAAGAAAAAAAAAACAACAAAACAACACAAGACCAACAGGAGACATGGCAGTATGCAGAAACTCTCACCCCCTCCCTTTCCTTCCTTCTACCTAATCAATTTAGGAAATTTATGGTATTTACAGCTTGGCTCTGATCTCTTGTTTGTCAAAATGCAAATGAAAGGTTGTTGAAGCTTGTCAGGTGCTGGAATACACAAAGCCTTTGTGATATGCTGATTTCTCACGCCAGGCTCACCCTCCTGCCTGGCAGTTGATTGAGTTGCCACCTTCCCGACTACTCTTTTCCCAGGCAGCTGAGGGTGTGGTGCCACCAACATTTTTTTAGTGGCAAAGCCAGTTGAAGAAATTCCTTCCCCCACCCCTTCAGTTGTGTCAATACAGCTGTCTGGGGAGCTGTGTGACAACTTGGTCATATAAAATTAATATTTGGGAGGGATTGTTTTTATACAGCTGACTGTATGAAGGGACCTGCACACAGAGGACACCAAGCTACAGCAGGAACGAGCAGCCAGGGGTGGAAAATCCTTAAACCAATTTTGCCACCAGTGAAAACATCATCAGCTGGCACCCTGATGGCTTCCCCACCCTCTGTGGCTTCACAGGCAGCTATACATTACATACTAGTTCATCATTACCTACACAACAGTCCTGGTTTGTCTCATGGTTGGACACTCATCACCAGGTTTCCACAGGCAGCCCACCTGAGACACTGCCAGCACAGCTCAGTGCCTTTCCTTTTTCATGAGTGGGCTGGGTTGAAGGCTTCTCATGGGTGCGTGGAGACCCTCCATGCCTCCAGGGCAGACTGCCATTCCAAGGGATTTATAAAAAAGAGGTTCCTGGAGGATGTGAATCCCATGAGAAATCGAGAGATGAGGTCTGATGCACCTGCCCTCTGAAAATACCTGGTCCGTGAAGCTACAGCTCGTGAGAAGCATGAGGCTTTGTGTGACTCTAAACAGAGCAAAGACTGTCCCTGGCAAACCCAGATGTCCCATGCCCTAGGACGAAATGGATAACCCACATTACTGACACAGCACAGTAACGCTCAGCTCTCTTGAAAATACCCTGGAGAAGCTGGAAATGTGGTATGGAAAGGCTCAGTGAGTGCTAAAGATAGCCAAAGCCAGAGGGTCCAGGAAAGGGACAGAGTCCTCTCCAGAGAGCTGACCCCACCTGGAGAGCATCTGTTGACAAGAATAGTGGGCACCTGATCCTTCCTTGGAAGAAAGGAGTGAAGTGGGTGCTTCCACCCAAAGGAGTCACGCACCTCAGCCCTGAGCACCTGGTTTGTTCTTAGCTCAAAGATGCTGAGATTTCCCCATGCAACACCAAGGAGGGATTCAGGATGTACCCAATTAATGGATTTCCAGATGAAGCAGGCATTTTCAGAAGGGGTGAGGCTTAGAAGTGGCTTTTTATGCTGAGTCATAGAATCATAGAATCTTTTAGGTTGGAAAACACCTTTAAGTTCATCGAGTCCAACTGTTACCCTAGCACTGCCATTCCGCCACTAAACCCTGTCCCTAAGCGCCTCATCTGCCTGGCTTTTAAATCCTCCCAGGGATGGGGACTCCACCACTTCCCTGGGCAGCCCCTTCCAGTGCTTGACAGCCCTTTTGGGGACAACCCCCCCTCCTGTCAGGCAGTTGTAGGGAGCGATAAGGTCTCCCCTCAGCCTCCTCTTCTCCCAGCTGAACACCCCCAGGTCCCTCAGCCGCTCCCCAGCAGCCTCGGGCTCCAGACCCCTCACCAGCTTTGTGAGTTTTTGTGAGCTGGGGGAGGTGAGCATGCAGCAGTGTTGGACGTGGCTGCCACCAGCATGAGCATGCCTGCACTGGGGGCAGAGGGTAGCTCCTGCAGCTGAACCCATTGCACCCAACCTCGTTGGGTTTCCTTATTCTTGGAGAAAGAATTTATTTCTGTTTCTGCAAGGTTTGGGGAACAGGGGAATTTTGTCATTTAGTTTCTCCTGGATTTGTAGCAATTCCTAATTACACTGGAAGAGTCAATTGCCTCCCAACAGCTGCTACTCCTACGATAATGATCAGCACGGGGTGATGAAGACCACGTGCTTCATGCCCCTGGGGGGGGGGAAGTTGTGATAGTTGAAGGCTGGAAGTGTGCAGGGATGACAGCATATTGGCTTCAAAACTGTTTTGTAAGTTTTGTAAGCCTTTGCTCTACAACATCAGTGACACAAAGAATAGCTTTTGTCTCAAATGGGTGGTTTACAGGTTATCATTTACTAAACATGTTCACCATGGGGTAAATTGAAAATATATTATAAAAGAGGACAAGACGAGCATTATCCACCTCTCAGACTTCACTGTAGGTGACAGCAAGCCACATTTCATTGCTCATGGTCAGGCAGACAAGAGCATGGACCCTGAAGACCACTATTCCACCCTGCCCCCTCCTCTCCACCCATTCCCCCTCCTCCCCACCCAGCTGGCTGGAGGTATGGGAAGGGTCCTGAAACTCCAAGCGTTTCCCAGCCTTGAGCACTCATCCGCAGGTCTTTGTCAGTGGTCCTGCTGGCCCATGTGAAATGATGTGAAAGCAGTAGCAAACAGGTAAACAACAGGGAACAAGAAGAGCAAAGAAGTAGTTATCAACAGTGGCAGTTGGGAAACATGGACTAGTGTTGGCCCAGTTTGAGCAAGAGGCTGAACTAGGTATCTCCAGAGGTCCCTTCCAACCATCAATGCCATGACTCTGAGTCATTGCTTTCAAGAAAATTCCTGTGTTTTCTGAGACATGGCATCATCTGAGCCTGGTCCCCAGGACTCTATCAAAAAAAGGTGAATGTGTTACTTCTCTCAAAATGTGGCACCAGTACAAAGAATGAAGGCCCATCACCACTCCAGGAGCAAGCCAGTAAAACAAACCTCTGGTCCTGCCATAAGTCATGTAACCTTGAGATGAAAACATGAAAACTGTATAGATGCACAGGAGGAATTCCCTGGAGCCATGGAAATAATTGTTCCACAGCTGTCAGAGAAATATGGGAAATAGAAAGATTAAATCACCAGCCTGGGGAACAGCAGTGGCTTCATGAGCAGGGAAGATGGTGAAGAGATTCAGGCCTGGTGAGACCACTGGCCAGCACAAGAGCAAGTCTTGTAGACTTTGTAAAAACTGTGCTTGTGTTAACTTCTGTCTGAGAAAAGCAGTTCTGCAAGAAAAAATACACTGAATTAGGTTGGCTTGCCTGTACCTGAGGCAGGGCTGGGACTCTGGGATCATACCTCTGTCCTGAATTCAGGGGTTTTTTTTGGCAGAATTCATGAGATGCAGCAAACCAAAGAGATATCTAAGCAGCAGCATTGGGACTGATATAAAAACTGATCTCCACTTTTATCAAAAAGAGATGGCATCCTGACGGAGAACTGCGAAAGGACCTTGAAATCAAGATGCAACCAAAGAGTTCAGTGTCAAATGTGTGTGTCAGAAGGAAAACGAGCTGGGATCTGCACAGAGCAATGGGTTAAAAAGCTAATTAATTTCTCCAGTGACCAAGAAAATGGTGCCAGGAGCTTTGAAATTAGCACTGAAGCTAAAAAGGGAAAGATGAGTAAATATGAGAGAATACAACAAGCATAAAACAAGCCTCTTCAAATGGGTCATCACAAGGAACCAGTTAAAAAGTGAGTGTAACCAATGTGTCTGTCAATGAGCTTTGAGCTTCCGCTGGCCTCTTAGAAAGTGATTGATTACGGTTTGGCAGTAATGAGTACTTTGGCAGCAATGAGTACCATTTTATTTCAGGGGAAGGCTGTGATTCATGTTCCTTGCACTTCATTTCGTTTGAATATTGCCACTTTGGAATGTAGATGTAGACAAAAAGGAGAGTGCACAGGGATGTATTTCTAGCACACAGCCCCAGAGCAGAGACCCGCAGCCATTACTTCTTGGCTACGGCTGAAAATGCCAAAGATCTACCAAGCCAGCCCTTGTACAGCTCTGGGGATACCCCTTCCTGTAAGCAAGGTTCATCACAAAGCTCATACCATATGAAACCGCAACAAATTTCAGGTCTTAGCTGGATCTGAACAAGTTGTTCTCAGTTTTGCACTGCTCCCAAGATGAGGGCTTCCTAAGTGAACACTCAGGCATTGATGTGTGTCCTGTTCTCTCTAGGGCACAACAAACCTTTCTGATGGTTACGGCACGTGCTGATAGCTCTGCTACCTATCCTCACACGTGATCAGACGTGGGTTTGCACCTGAAAATTAATTTGAATTCATATTCTATTTCAACCCTTGATAGGAACTGAATATTTTGCAGCTCAGGTTTTCAAGACACAAACACAATGACAATTTTTGGATTGTATTTTTCATTATGATAAAAAGTATTTTAGTCCCTTGTCTTCCAGAATTTCCTAGCAGTGTCCACATCTGGTCCACACAGAGTTATAGAAACCAGGTCAGATTGGAAAACACAGACAAGCCTGGCAATCCCGGCAATCCCTGGGCCCTACAGAAACATCTCCCCAACAGCTCCCTCTGCAGAGTGACATTTGCTACCAGATTTATTTCCATTAGCACTGATGGCTGTGTTGATGGGCTATTGTCTCCATTGATCCCTTTTCCATTAAAACCACAAGTTCGTGATCCTGCCTGTGGGAAGCACACATAGCCTGGCTGCTTCCCAGGGGCTGGTTGCTCAGAGCACAGTCCTTGCTGCACCCCTCCTTCCTGGGTTGGACCGCACAGTCTATGGCCTCCATCCTGCACCACCTCCAGATCCTCCTCCCCTTCCGGCTGCTGTGATGGGGACTCAGGAGAAGCTCACCTGGCCCTCACTCCAGGAGATGAAGGGAGGGAGTCAGAAGTGTGGCTGGAGCTCCTGCTCTCCTTCTCCCACTGCCCTGCCTGCCACAGGCACAGCAGCAAGGGCTCCTAAAATCACTGTCATGCCATGGAGATGGCTAACAGCACCATCCTCCAAGGGGATGATCTATCACCCCCATAGTAAATGGAGGAAACAGCTTCTTCCAGCCTACTGTGAACAGGGCATATCCCCCCCCTTCCGACCCCCAGACTGGCTGGTCTGTTTCCCAGCACAGATGGAGGCTGGCACAGTCACATCCCCAGGGCAGCCAGCTCTTATCAACCGGCTTATTGTTTTGGGGTCTAATCTGATGGAGCAAAAGGCCACTGGTTTTGTTAGTGCTGGATGTTTCTTTCTGGCAGGATAAGTTGTTGAATAGTGATTGAGGGGCAAAGGTGCTGAAGAAAAATGCCCTTCCTTCACCAAGTGTCCCCACCAAGCCTCTTCCCACATCTGCTGATCTCCACCGCAGCATCTGCTGTGCCACAGGGCTGACCCAGGCTGATCTCAGCCTGCCCAGCTCGCCACCCTGGGCTGGGACCCGCAGTACCACCAGCTTCCCGCCTTTCACCACTCTCCGACCAGCAGCAGAGAAGCATGGACGATTTTGCTGCTTGTCCTTCCTCAGTTGCCCACTCACCTTCAGCAGGTTATGGGACTGAGAAGGGTCAGCCCAAAGCAAGTAGAGCACCAAGCCCAGGTCAAACACAAATTGTTTGATGAGAGCCTGAAAAAAAACAGTTTTACTTATGGCTCTGTGGTGGCCTGAGACATCAAAATGTGTCCAAGCTAGTGCTAGTCCATGGCTACCCACACAACTAGCTGCCTAGGGCTGTTTACAGCCCATGTCTCCACTGTCCCTAACCTATCTCACTTCCAAATCAGTCTTCTGAGTCTTCTGAGAGTCCACACCACTGGCTCCAGGCACACAAAGAGCAACGTCAACCACTAGTGCCAGCCCAACCCTATCTCTCCAAGGAGCCCCAGCCATCCTTCTCTCTTGCCCTAATGCTGTAAGTTTGCAGATGACACTCAGTAAGTTTGCAGATGACACCAAATTGGGTGGGAGTGTCGATCTGCTGGAGAGTAGGGAGGCTCTGCAGAGGGACCTGGACAGGCTGGATCCATGGGCCAAGGCCAACTGTATGAGGTTCAACAAGGCCAGATGCTGGGTGCTGCACTTGAGTCACAACAACCTCATGCAACACTACAGGCATGGGCAAGAGTGGCTGGAAAGCTGCCCGTCAGAGAGGGACCTGGGGGTGTTGGTCGATAGGCAGCTGAATATGAGCCAGCAGTGTGCCCAGGTGGCCAAGAGGGCCAATGGCATCCTGGCTTGTATCAGAAACAGTGTGGCCAGCCGGAGCAGGGCAGTGACCGTGCCCCTGTCCTGGACACTGGTGAGGCCGCCCCTCGAATACTGGGTTCAGGGTTGGGCCCCTCACTCCCAGGCCTGGAGAATAGGAGGCTGAGGGGAGACCTTATTGTTCCCTACAACTGCCTGACAGGAGGTTGCAGTGAGGTGGGTATTGGTCTCTTCTCCCAAGTAACAAGCAGTAGGACAAGAGGAAATGGCCTCAAGTTGCATCAGGGGAGGTTAAGATTGGATATTAGGAAAAATTTCTTTACTGAAAGAGTGGTCAAGCATTGGAACAGACTGCCCAGAGAGGTAGTGGAGTCACCATCCCTGGAGGTATTCAGAAAACACGCAGACATGGCACTTCAGGACATGGTTTAGTAGGCATGGTGGTATTGGGTTGATGGTTGGACTTGATGATCTTGGAGGTCTTTTCCAACCTTAATGATTCTATGATTCTATGATCCTAAATTGATTATGAATGGTGACTTGCCAAAGGCCTGTCAGAGGCTGAGGAGGCTCCACAAGAGCTATTTTGACTTGTTCATAGTAGTTAGAAGATGCTGCCCTCTCCTAGTTCCCTGCTTCATACTCAGGACATCTCTGTCTTCCCTGGCCTAGGTGGCAAAGAAATTTCTTGGTTCCACCAATGCAAGAACAAGGGAAGATGAAAGTGAGAGTTGCCTACTTGCATGCTCAACAAGCTGTGGGATATGGTCCTCAGCCCAGTCAGCTGCAAAGTGTCTTATGGTAGAAGACCAAACAAATGGACTGAGAGTTAGCAAATGGGCAAAAGGAGGACCTCGAGTTGTTCTGCTTCTTGTGGGCATTAGGAAGAGCTCTGCTGAATTCTTTATTGGGTTCAGGGAAGCATTTCCTTACACCCTGAGCCATTTTCAAGATGGCATTAAACTCCACAGACCTCATATTTTGAAACATTCACTGTGCATGCACCTTCTCCTGTTGGTAGCCTGCAGTTCCCCATCCATGAGTCCCCACAACATGTAGTCCAGGTTAGACATTAAACATTAGGTGTGATATTTAGAAATTACCTATAAATTATGTTATGCTGCTGCCAATATGTCCAACAATGCTGACATTCAGGACAATTGTCTTAGTTCTTCCCCCACAGGGAACTTTTGAGGCCTGTCTTTTCCAACAGTCATCTCAAACACTCTTCTTTGCCCTCTTCTATGAGGTTCCTCAGAAAGATGATGAAGTCTCTTTTCTTGGAGATTTTCAAAACTCAGCTAGACAAGACCCTGAGGAACTGAGGGTCCTAAACAATTTGAAGTGAGCCCTCTGGTTGGACCAGAGACCTCCAGGCACTCCTCTGAACTCAAATAATCCATGGCTTATGGAATCTACTAATTCAGAGCTTTCTCCTAGGGGAGAATTGGAATGGCTTCATCTTGGCCTGAACCCTTCTAGGTGAAACAGGGAAGCTAACTTCTTCAGCCTGTTCTTCTCTCCAAGTATTGCATTTTCATGGCTAGAGTCAGCTGAGTTGAATTTCCCCAGCATGTGCTCTGCAGCACAGGTTGGTTTAACCAGTTTAACAAAACCACCCAGCACGTCGGTGTTGGAACATGCAGTTGCATCCAGGCTGATAACTATAACCACTTCCACTGAGCAGGCAGAGGAAGCCAGGCAATGAGCCTTAATGGGACACTAGGTGCAACCACACGGCAGCAGATCCCAGCCAGGCTGTGGAATCTGGCATGGGCAGTGCTGCAGCTCTCCAGGCCTGGGTCCTGGCACACCTGGCAGCATATGAGGGGGCTCATGGATGAGCAATATTCTTAGTGGTGACCTTCTTAATGTGTAAGCATGAATGAGAAAGCATATATGCTTTGTAGCTGGCAGCCTGATACCAGCTGAAGTGCACCATCACTGTAACTGGCTGCTGAAGAAATCAAAACCGTGGAGGAACTGTTGTTGTGGACTGTGCTTGTATGTCTTGCAAGATTTAAATGTGCGTAACCCTAGGAATTCATTGTTCCATCCATTAGATGCGCTTTGCTACCCTGCTCTTGCTGTTAGTACCTCTCAGTGTTGGGGTGAGCCGACATGCCAGCTCTTGTTTTACCAGGAATCCTTCTGGGGCTTTGGCTGAGCTGAGATTTTACAATGCATGGATCCTTGCCAACTTTTAGCCTGTGAAGGCACTTTGCCCATCTTTAGCATGCTAGAGTTTGCAGTGTGAACCCCTGAAGGGAGCAGGAAGAGAGGTGGCAGGGAATATCTATCCAAACAAGTTTGTACACACATGATTTTGTAATATGCTGCCTAGAAGAGACTTGCAGCCATGGTGTAGAGGAGTCTGGAGAGTATTGTAAGGATTTTGCCAAGACAGAGACAGTGGGGTTTACTAGCACCAAAAATAAACAAAATATCAGTAATGATCGTGGTTAAGCCCCAGGCAGCTGCTGCTCTCAGAGGTGCTGCTTGGCTTCTGAATCATTCTGGGGAAAAGTGCTAGACACCTCACCAGAGATCAGAGTCCATCTCAGGGCATGACTTCCCTGGAGCATCTCACTCTTCCCTGACGAAGCCATCCTACTTCAGCTAGGGGTGTGAGCAGAGAGACCACCTCTAAAAGAATATGCTGGGGAATAATAAGGTACCAAAGCAAATTCTACTGCTGAAAATTTCTCCGTAGAGAAGGGAGACACAGAAGTTGACTGATGGTCTTTACCCCTCAGAGCAATTAAATTCACAGTAGCCATGAAACTGCAGATGAAAGAGAGTGGGCAAGCAGCCCTGCTGGGTACCAGCACCCACCTGACAGCACCTCCCTACACCTCTTACACCCACAGGCAGCCTTGCTCTTGCACCCCAAGCCCAACAGGGAAACCACTTGCACATGGTGGCACTCAAAGGTCAAACTTGCTACTCACTTCAAAAGGGTTCCCTAAAACAAAACGGGCTTATTTGTGGTCATGAGTTGCGTCTCCATCACCTGCTCTGTCCCAGAATGGCTCTGTCCCACACCCTCCAGCAACTCCTTTTCTCGAGACCTTTGGTCTTTCCAACTGACTTGCTGGCTGATAGGAAGCACACTGGCTCCCAGCACCCCCAGCCTTCTGTGTGCTCCAGCTGTTCCTGGGAACCCCTGTTTCATTACTAATGTTTAAAATGGGAAACAAATGCTAAGTGATGAGTTGACTGTGTGATCAGAAACAAGTCATGAAAGAAAGCACAGGCTTTGAAGGTACCTGCCACAAAGTCAGCTCTTGTCTCCTAGATGCCACCTTCTGCCAAAGCTGTTGGAGGGCAGTAATGCAGGGGCTGCCCAGTCTGACAGTGATGTTCCCTCCACTGGAGAATGAGGTCAGAGGCTTGATCTGCCTGAAAACAAATCTACAAAAGACCCCTTGAATTCCAGACCAGTCCCCTGCCTGACCCCACAGGACAGCCTGGGGGAGCTGCATGCACCCAGCTGGCATCCGGGGAGGCACGGGCATCCCAAGGCGGCGCATGTACCACAGCCTCAGCCACAACTTTCCCTGCCTCTTCTTCAAGATCGGATCCCTCGCTCTGTGTCATGTGATTCCTGAACTCTCTTCCCACTCCCTTCCCCAACAGCCTACAGGCTTCTCGATTTTACCTGGCAGACTGGGACACCTTGGTTTCCTCTCCCCTCATTTCCAAAGCTTCATTCCTTCCAAAGGTACCAAATGCAGTCTTTTCCAATGTGCTTCCCTGCTTTGCTCCCCAACCCAAACATGGCCTCATAGATTTTCCAAGCTTTATCAGCACTTTCTATATCGCACAATTTGTGAAATGGTAACTGTGCCCACATCGTATGTTGCCACATGCTGGCAGCTCAATTCCACCTCAGGAGAAGACAACTGACATCAGGGGTGAATGATGCTGAGCAGGGTGAGCATCCCACACCCCTTGATCTCCCAGAATAGCGTTACCATCCTGGGCTTCCCTGCCAGTGCCTGCCCCTAGTCCTGTCCCGCAGCCTGCATCTGTGTTGACTCATTTACTGTGCACACTCTCTGGGGCAGGAAGGGCCTGCTCCTATGACCACAATGTCTGAGCACAACAAGGACCTGTGCCTGCCCGTGGACATTGGCTAATAACAGCAAGAGGAGGGGAAGAGGACACAAAGGCACCTGAATAAAGAGGACATGCATTCAGCCATCCCTTTAGCTGATCCAGCACCATTTGCAACCCTGCAAGTCCAATGCCCAGGAGGAATTAGCATGATCTGAAGCTCTTGCCACTTGGCGGCTACTCCCGTGGGACTGGCTTCAGCACAAATGGCTGTTGCCAGATTAATTTCACTCTGGGCTGTGATCTGCCTGAGCTGCCCTGTCCAGGGCTGCAGAAAGGATTTGTTTTGCTGACAGGTAGCCCTAGCAGGGGGATGTTCCCGAGCAGCTTCTGGCACAGAGTGGTGCTCCCACTCTTTCTGCACTGGTGTAGAGCAGAGTAAACCCTCTTTGATCAATGTAAAATCAGGTGTAAAACAGGAGTATCCAGCCCGGGCCATTTCATTCTCTGAGATCTAAGCAGGCTCATAATCTTCATCAGTGTTGCTTCCTGCTTGAAATGCTTTTCATTAGCTGCTCATTCAGTGAACACAACCACTTCTGCTGCCTCAGCAAAACACATGCCACACTTCTTGCTCAGCAGCAGAAGGCAAACATTTTATTGCATTTTAATCACTGGCAGTTTCGGCAGTTGCTTCCTGGTCTCTGTGTTTCTTCCACCCATCCTACTGAGAAGCCTCTATGACCTTGGATTGCAGAGACGTGCTTGACCAAAAGCGATCCGCAGCTGCCAAGTAGCTGCACAGCCTGGTGCAGATCCTGGGGACGCTGAAGGCTGAATGCTTGGTTATCTCAGGGGCCTTTCCATTCAGCCCTGGAAGAACTGAGGCAGGCTGAGCATAGCCGTTCAGTCACAAAGGTTGGCTGCCCTGCCAAAACTTTTGCCATGTCACCAGTCTTGCTGGGAAATTTCATACAAAATTTTCCTTCTTAAAATAGTAATTTCTTGGAGCTGAAACGCTTTAGAGGAGCATTTCAATGCCAAAACCAAAAAAGTTTGAGTTGCAAAATGGAGAAAACCCGCTGATGAGGTGCTCTTTCCCAGCCCAGCCATTGAGGAACCAAGCCAAGTAGACCAGAAACCCTCTGTGAAAGCGGTGCAGCCCACTGTCAGGAGAGGGCTAATGTTTGCTCTGACACCAGTTTCAAGGGAAGAACTGTTGAGTGACTAGAGAAGGGCAGGTCCCAGCCCTGAGTCCAAGCCAGCTACCCAGGACCTGTTTGCTAGTCAGTGTCTCTGATGGCTCTCCTTCATGATGCTCAGGGACAGGCTCTCCCTAAGCGGTCACCTGCGGATTGCTCCCTTTCCCCTGGGCAGATCATGCTGTGCAGCACGTGACCTGCTGCTCCTCTCCCAGGCTCAGTTTTCCTGTGCCTCTGAGTCACACCGGGTGTTTAAAAGAAAATTTTGGGGCCTCATTTCTTCATTTTCCTGTGTCTGGGGGTTTTCCAGCCTCTGATCCACACCCTTCACACTGCCAGGGTGGAACTGGCTCTCCTCGCTTGGGCATGATCCTTAACATGCCTGTAATTCACTCACAGCCCCTGCACTAAGGTCAACAACCTTCTCCTTTGTTCTGTGCTGCTTCCATGGCCAGGCAGAAGCAGGCAGAAGACAGGACAGGGAGCGTGTTTTAGACACCTCCCCTCCCCTGCTGCTGGTAGGCCATGAACAGGCAGCCATAAGCTGGCTAGATCGGGGCTGACAGAGCCCATCACCGTCCAAGGACGTGGCTCGTGACTGCCTGGGATGGTGGCAGCAGGACTCCCAGCATCCCCCAGCAGCATCGCCCTTTTCCTGTGCGGCTGGGTTCCGCACCAGCCTTCC
>NW_009260684.1:3127822-3134905 GCF_000687185.1 Egretta garzetta
GGCGGGGGGAACGCCCAGCTCCCCCCAGCAGCATCGCCCTTTTCCTGTGCGGCTGGTTTCAGCAGCAGCCTTCCCCATTTACCCCCATGAAAATGAATGGCAGGATCACGCCCAGCATGAGGTCAGCTTGTGGCTCACAGCTGTGACACACCGAGGAGGGTAGGAGCACAGAAACACCAGGGGCACAAGAACAAAGCTGGGTCCCTTCTCCTTCCTGCAGCGTTATCTGGGATCGATCGTGGCCTTAATGTAACTCCATCCCCTCCACTCTGCTGCCTGCCTCTTGCCCTGCAGAGACATGCTCAAGCGATTTTGTTTCAGGGTAACACTGAGTTAATTTGCCTGAATCCCTGCGGGACTTCCCAGGCAGCCTTTTCCAGCAAGGGGATTTTGCTGAGTCTGCAAAATAATTCAGCAGGGGGAGGGGGGTGTTTATGGGCCCCAAATTCTCCAGTTTTTCTCCTTCAGCTCTGACTCCCCTGAATCACGGAGGTCTCGGGTTGCCCCGGGACAGTGGCTCACTGAAATGGTCCAAGTTCGGTATTTTCTCTGCCACACAAATTTTGCCATGTCTTCCTCCTCCCCCACAGCACCCTCAAGGTCACATTGGGAGGTTGTATGATCTGATGAAAGGGAGCAGGGAGGAAAAAAAAAAGCCCAGCAAGATGAAAACTGATCCCAGGCTCCAGCTCCAGCCTGTTCCCTTCGGCCCCTCTTGGCTCGCTCCGTGCTGCCCCAGGACGTTCACTCCTTGCACCCAGGACGCACTTTTGAGGTGGTTATGAAAGGAGTTGTGCACTCCGGTATGGTAAGAACTGGCTGAGTCCTTTGTCCAGAGGACGGGTGGGAAAGCTTACACCTTAGTGCCTGCTCCTTAAGTAAAGGATTGTGTAACCCTGGCATGCTGCAGTGCTCCTGCTGGCAGGTGATGAGAAGCTGGGCAGAAAACAGCCTTTGAAATGCCCTGCTGGACAGAGAAGGGCCTCGCTGAGGAGCCCCGACCCTCCCTCACCATGCTCACAACCTGACGGCTGCTTCTCTGCCCAGGAGATGCTCAGAGATTTACCAGCAGCCAGAGTGCTTGCACCTGTACTAGTACTTTAAATATGCCTGGCACTGTTTCCTGGCCCTGAGGCCACTGACACAGAACAATCTATTAAACTTTCTCATTCTCCAAGCCAGGATGGATGCATTCAAGTGCACAGGGCAATAATACTAAGTCCATGCTGCCCTTAAACTTTTTCCAGGAATTGTTTCTGAAAGCATGGTTGGCTTGATCCCAAATCATGCCAGGGACCTGCAGTCCAAGTGAGACCTGGGTATATTTGTGATGGCCACGGAGGCCATCACAGGCCAGCCCAGGTCCCTGTGGTGCAACCTGCTGTCACCCCCAGATTTACCATGGCTGAAGCAGGGTGTGCCAGGAGGGGCAGCCCCAGCAGGGCACAGTGACTTGCACATACTTACCCGAATAACACAGGGCAGATGCAGCTGGATGAAGCATTATGTCGGTTTGCTCAGTCCTTGAGCTCCCACTCTCCTGAGCTAATGGGTGTTGTGCATTCCCACCCCACCAGCAGAGACCTGCAGCTTTCATTGCACTGCTCTTCCTTGCAGCACCTTGCTAAGGCCTCAGCCTGCCTGAGGGACATGAGGCAGCACAGGGTGTTTTCCCTGCTTATGCTGTCCTACACCCAGCTACAGTCCAGCTGCTGCAGAAGATTTGGTCCTGGTGCATCCCTGTCTGGCTGTATGCACTAGTGCTTGTGAGAGGACTGCGCACAGTGTGAGAGGTGAATAAAGGCATGGGAGAAAACACCACTTTTGCTGAAATTACATGTGAGAGCAAGATGAAGCTGCACTGGGACACGTGCTAAAAGGAGCTGAGAGCAGGAGTGTAGGCTGTCCCCTAAACCAGGGCTGGGGCAGCAAATTGGGCCCCATCGCAGCTCCTCACCTCAGGCCAGCGAGGGCGGAGGGAAACAGCATCCTTGGCTCTGCTAGTTTGGGAGGCAGTCGCAGCAGATTTCACAGTGGGGAAGGAATGAGGTTAGGACACCTGCAGCATGAAAGTCACTGGCGAGGCTGCAAGTGTCCCTGAAAAATCCCTGCTATTGTTTGAAGCTCTCCTCAGCACCACTGGGATTTTCCTGCCTTGTTTCCTAAAATCCCCACCACGTATTTCAGTGTTATAAGGTGGAAGGACAGGGTTTTTATGCCCATGTGGCAAATACAGGGCAGTGGGGCTTTGGAAGCTTCAGGAGCTCTAGTTTCACTGTTCTTCCTACTGCTGCTGGCAATGGCACTATGGTCTCCAGCAAGGTCATTTGAAGGTTATTTCCCATCACATTGCAAAGCTGTGGATCTCGTGGCCTGCCAAGAGCACAGGGCTCTGCACAGCAGGGCTGAGCTGTCCCAACAGGATGGCATGCCCAGCCCCAACCCCTGCAAGAAACAGCCCTCTGCCCTTAAAGACATGTCCCTTCCTAAGGCAAAGCCTCTGGGAGGAGAGTCTTCACAGAGAGAAGCTGCCTCTTCCCAAGGAAACCTTTCCCCATGCCTTATGTCCACACAGGATGGCTGAGCTCCCCAGAGGCTCATGCAAACCAGGAGTCTTGGGGCATTTGGAGCAGGAGCCTTAGTGCATCCCTCCACCTCTCCCTGGAAGGCTAGGTAGGGGTTAACCTACACTAAGTTCCCCTTTCAGTCTGGGCAGGAGCATCTACAACCTGAGTTTCTCTTGCAGGTCTCTAGGCTCCCCTTTGCTCAGGAGTACATGGAGCAGTTCTCTCCCCCTCTTCTCCCTCACTTTTACCATTTTCATCCATTTTTTCCAACACACACCCCAAACGCAAGTGCTTTGCACTGGTGCCACATTCCTGGGCCTGACTGAGCCGATGAGCTACCCGATATGCTCCTACTCCTTCACTGGGAGGGTGCCAAAGTGCTTTTTGAAGCACTGCTGGACTCTTTTCCAGCAAACATCCTGTCAGTAGCTGGATTGTTTGAATATCCAGGGAAATCGAGTGCAAACTGCAGATTGGCCAGGCATGTTCCCAAGAAACAATTTTATCAAAACTTCTGGCAGAGAAAGTGCCTGGTTTGACAGAGCCTTTTCAGGGGTAGGCATGGAGAGCAGAGATTCAAGCACCGTCTTTGCACAGAGTGGGAACCTTGGCTCTGCTCCTCTCACACCTGGTGCATGCCCCAGGTGTAAGCTGCAGAAACAACTGTCTTCACTTGGAGTATGCAATTAAATGTTCACTGGGCCAGGAGAAGGCCAGCGTGTGTGGTGCAGAAGACACCCATTCAGGTACCCGAGCTGTTTCTTTTTCCAGGATAACTTGCTAACACCACAGGAGTGTCTTAGGCAATGAGGACCCAAGTCATACCTTCTCAGGCATGATTTCAGATGTCCCAGCTTTCATTCTGCCTCATAAATCAAATATTTTGGGAAGCTCTGTTCTTTTTTTTTTCCCTTTTCACAAAACCAAGTTTTCATTTCCGATAAGCAAGGGAGCACAAATCTGAGCCTCCTGAGAACATTTCTGGTTTGGGTTTTCAGCAAAACATCATCAAATATCAGGTGGAGCAACACACTCCAAAGTGGCCATCATACTCCACCCCAAGGAGCCAGTGAAGAGATGTGCAGCTCAACCAGCAGGATCAGCAGCTGTGTTCGCAGCATGGGACATCACAATGCCCAGCATCAGAAAAATCACGCTTCTTCCTGAATGTTTTATGTGCTATTGTTAGCAGCAGTAATCCTATGGTACAAGAGCCGTACGGGATTAGGAAGGAAGAACATTCTCCCTGTGTTGCAGTGACTGCACAGTAGATTTCCACAGATTAGTGTGCACTGAGTTGAGGGTTCCTCAGATACATCAGTCCTGTAATTGCTGTTACTTTTTTTGGCTTTCTAAACAATAAAGGAGCAAAGAAAGAAAAGTTGTAGAACTAGCATGTGACTGTGAAACCTCAAAAATTCATGATTTTTTCTGAAAGAGTGGTAGGGCCCAAATCTGCTTTTATAATCATTTTATTGCTGTTGCTTGGATTTTGGGCAAGTGTGCACCTTCAGGACTGCTTTCCTAGGAGCACAGGATGCCTGGTTTCTCTAGCAATGAGTTTCAGTGTTGCCAAGCACAGTCAAGCCTCAAAAGTAGGAAATCAGATTAAAATAAAGATATTTAAGCATTAAAAATGCAATTTGCATCCTATTTTGTCTACTGCATTCTGACCTTGTTTGTGTTTTCAAGCTCTTGCCTACTTTAATTAACCTGAAAATAAAGAGGAGGCTCTCTGTTCACCATGCGGCCCCCTGTCCTCAGACATCCCCCTGCCGCCTGGAAAGCCAGCCTTGGCCATCCAGCTCTGCCATGCTGGTACCTGCAGGGAGGAGAGTAGCATGCTCGCTGTCTGTGTGCCTGCCTCCCATTTATTTGGGTTGTGTTGGAAAGCTGGGCTTTGTCAAACAGCATCTGCCTGCCCATCACCCAGAGTCCAGCCTAGGCTGAGCATGCAGTTTCTTCATTTGGAAGCAAAACTTCGCAGGAAGGATGTTTTCTGTCCTGGTTTTCTTACTTAAAAGACATTTACAGATGCCCAGAAATGGTAAGTAGCTGGCATTGATCTGTCTTCACACAGGCACAAAGGAGGGCACAGACTCAAGGAGACACATCCACCCTGTGCCATGGTGCTTCTTCCCCATTCACATGGGTATCTCAACAGCCTTGTCCAAGTTTCCCCTTGGCAGCATGACTGCAGCTATTTCCTATGGTCTGTAGCACTCTTATTTTCCATGGGGCTATAACAGGAGATGGAGAGGTGACATGTGACAGCCTGATTTAGGCCCTGGTGAGAGGATGTTTACAGAACTGGGACACCGGCAATGTATTACCGACAAGCAGGATGTCTTTGCTCCTCTAACTCTGTGGATCAGCAGAGCTTAACCTGTTTGCTCCTTCTATAAATGTCCCAAGGAGAACAGAGAGTATCTCCCACCAATGTTCAATTAGTGTTGTTGCCATCAGGCTTTTACAGAAATGCTCTGTTACGGGCCAGTGCCATGCCTAACATAACCATGATGGCAAAGAACAAAATCCAGAGACTGAGGCAGGTGTAGCAGAAGCTGAATTCCCATTCCTTTCAGGAATTTCAGCAACAGCAACGGGAACGTGTCTCTTCAGAGACTGCTTGCAGCTGCAGGTGTTTCTCTCTCTTGCCCGGGCAGAAGTACAGCCCCTCTGGTGAGAAACACATGCAGATGGCTGCAATGCCCTGGTCATCCTCATATTGCATCCTGAGAGTCAGAAACTGTGTGAGTGCTCCAACCAGTACTAATGGAAGCAGACAGAAAGGACATGAGGCAGCCAGTGAACACATAATAACTCTAGAAATCAGTGGCCTTTCCACTGAAAATTACCTGCGTTGGTCCAACCGGAGCCCAGGTGAAGGCAAGCTGCCGGGTTGGCCGCCGAACGGCTGGTATGTGGCCACCACAGTGTGCCAGGGAGGAGCGAGGCTGCAGAAGTAGCAGCACTCTTGCCCAGCAAAGCACCGTGGGAGGATTTGGAAGCTCCCAAAGTTAGTGTGCTATGGTTGGGTCACTTGGACAAGCCCTAAGTCAGGTACTTTGTCCCTGTAGGGATCAGAAAGGCTCTGAGGTCAAAACATGTTATGGCACTCTCCCAGACAACTGCTATTATCCATGTAGCAAAGATTATATCCCTAAGACAGTTAGGACCCTCCACCACAGTGTCCATGCATCCCGAAAACAACCCTCCTGACACAAGTCTGTGCTGGCATTCCCATGACATCTCACATCTTGCAAATATTAACTCCAGATCATCTACACTGTAAAGCTCCCATCAACCCACTGCAGATCTAACTGCTGCCTGTGAGCAGCACAAGGTGGGAAGGAAGCAACTGGTTCCCCCTCAAAGTCTTCAGCTGTGACTTATCCCCTTCAGGTCAGCAGGCATAGTCTGTTTGGCCACACCTGGCCTCTTCTAGACCTTGTTTTTTTCCAAGGGAATTAGCTGATGTGAATGCATAAAAGTCAGGAGATGGAATAATTCAAGATCTGTCAGTGAGAGGAACTCCCTAACCTTGCCTATGCAGAGCATCTCAGCAATCCAGCCAGGAACTGCAGGCCAAGAACACCTATATGGCACAGGGCTTAGAGCACTGCAGTGGAGAATGAGAAATATTCACGTGCTGTGTCCAGTGCACACGATTTCACAGCCAGCTTGAGCCTGAGTACCAGGGTGCACACTGCATATAAATAAACTGTTTCCTAGATGACCTGTGGTGTCAGCACGCCAGCTTTTCAGCACTATCTTGTCTGGCTTGAAGGAGCACAAGACACTGCAGGTCCAGCTCCATCTTCATATATGCTGATATATGCTCACCCCCATTGCTGGGGGTGAAACCGATAGCCCAGCTCAAGTGCATTTACGCTAATGCACGCAGCATGGGCAACAAACGGGAGGAGCTGGAAGCCATTGTACAGCAGGATGGCTATGATGTAGTCACCATCACAGAAACATGGTGGGATGCCTCTCATGACTGGAGTGCTGCAATGGATGGCTACAAACTCTTCAAAAGGGACAGGCAAGGAAGGAGAGGTGGCGGGGTGGCTCTGTATGTTAGGGAGTGTTTTGATTGTACAGAGCTTGACGCTTGTGGTGAGGCAGAATGCTTATGGGTGAAGATGAGGGGGGAGGCCAACAGAAAAGATATCCTGTTGGGAGTCTGTTACAGACCACCTGACCAGGGTGAGGATGTTGACAAAGTATTCTACAAGCGGCTGGCAGAGGTCTCTCAGCCGCGAGCTCTTGTTCTTGTGGGGGCCTTCAACTTCCCAGAAATCTGCTGGAAATACAATACAGCAGAAAGGAAACAGTCCAGAAGGTTCCTGCAGTGTGTGGAAGATAACTTCCTGACACAGCTGGTAAGTGAGCCTACCAGGGGAGGTGCCCTGCTTGACCTCCTATTCACTAACAGCGAAAGACTGGTGGGAGAGGTGGTGGTCGGATGTTGTCTTGGCCTTGGTGATCATGAAATGGTAGAGTTTTCGAT
>NW_009260684.1:3138606-3140359 GCF_000687185.1 Egretta garzetta
TTGGTCACAACAACCCCATGCAGCGCTACAGGCTCGGGGAAGAGTGGCTGGAAAGCTGCCTGGTGGAAAAGGACCTCGGGGTACTGGTTAACAAGCGGCTGAATATGAGCCAGCAGTGTGCCCAGGTGGCCAAGAAGGCCAATGGCATCCTGGCCTGTATCAAAAATAATGTGACCAGTAGGAGTAGGGAAATCATCGTG
The DNA here is from genome assembly GCF_000687185.1 of Egretta garzetta. Lineage (NCBI taxonomy): Eukaryota > Metazoa > Chordata > Aves > Pelecaniformes > Ardeidae > Egretta > Egretta garzetta. The sequence goes on from NW_009260684.1 coordinate 3,138,807, forward strand.
CCCCTGTACTCGGTGCTGGTGAGGCCACACCTTGAATACTGTGTTCAGTTTTGGGCCCCTCACTACAAGAAAGATGTTGCGTTGCTGGAACATGTCCAGAGGAGAGCAACCAAGCTGGTGAGGGGTCTGGAACACAAGTCATATGAGGAGCGGCTGAGGGAACTGTGGTTATTTAGTCTGGAGAAGAGGAGGCTGAGGGGAGACCTGATCGCCCTCTACAACTACTTGAAAGGAGGCTGTAGTGAGGAGGGAGTCGGCCTCTTCTCCCAGGTAACAGATGATAGGACGAGGGGGAATGGTTTGAAGCTGCACCACAGCAGGTTTAGGCTAGACATTAGGAAAAACTTCTTCACCGAAAGGGTTGTCAGGCTCTGGAATGGACTGCCCAGAGAGGTGGTCGAGTCCTCCACCCTGGAGGTATTTAAAAGAAGGATAGATGAGGTGCTTAGGGACATGGTTTAGTGGTGGGATGGCAGGGTTAGGTTAAAGGTTGGACTCGATGATCTCAAAGGTCTTTTCCAACCAAAGTGATTCTATATGCTGATGCTCAGCACCCACCGTCGACCTCTTATTGGTCCTAACTCAAGTGCTCAACTTGCACTTTTGAGCAAGGGAACACAAAATTTACCAGGTGTCCAAAATTTTCCTTGGTGTTAACTATCAGGATCATGAATATCCCTGTTGTTCTAGATATAGCTGGTAAGGTTCCAAAGCTCCCTAAATTGCTAGCCCCAACCCTTGTGAATGCCACAGGCAAATGACAGATGCTCAGTTCTTACTTCAACATGCTTTGAGTTGCATTGGTGACATCTTTGTTCTAGGACATGCCCCACAGTACCTCAGAGGAGTTACTCATCAGGCTGCATTGTAGGAGCTCACTGGCTGTGAGTAATGGAGGAGGAAAACGACGGGGCTGTATTAATTACAAAATGATTACAAGCTGCGTACACAGTGTGCCCATAAAAATCATAGAATCATAGAATCATAGAATGTTTAGGGTTGGAAGGGACCACTAGTGGTCATCTAGTCCAACCCCCCTGCAGTGAGCAGGGACACTGCTAACTAGATCAGATTGCTCAGAGCCCCATCCAACCTGGCCTTGAATGTTTCCAGGGATGGGGCCTCCACTACCTCTCTGGGCAACCTGTTCCAGTGTTTTACCACCCTCATTGTAAAAAATTTCTTCCTTACCTCTAGCCTGAACCTACCCTGTTCTAGTTTAAAACCATTTCCCCTTGTCCTAACACAGCTGGCCCTATGAAAAAGACGTTCCCCATCTTTCCTATAGGCCCCCTTTAGGTACTGGAAGGCCGCAATCAGGTCCCCCCGTAGCCTCCTTTTCTCCAGACTGAACAAGCCCAACTCTCTCAGCCTGTCCTCATAGGAGAGGTGCTCCAGCCCTCGGATCATTTTTGTAGCCCTCCTCTGGACCCGTTCCAACAGTTCCATGTCCTTCTTGTGCTGAGGGCTCCAGAGCTGGACGCAGTACTCCAGGTGAGGTCTCACCAGAGCTGAGTAGAGGGGCAGAATCACCTCCCTCGACCTGCTGGCCA
>NW_009260684.1:3140435-3140786 GCF_000687185.1 Egretta garzetta
GGCAGGGCTGCTCTCGATCCTTTCTTCCCCCAGCCTGTATTGATACTGGGGGTTACCCCAACCCAGGTGCAGGACCTTGCACTTGGCCTTGTTGAACCTCATGAGGTTCACACAGGCCCACCTCTCCAGCCTGTCCAGGTCTCTTTGGATGACATCCCTTCCTTCTGGTGTGAAAAAGGCGAATGGATGATAAAGAGCAGGACTGGGAGGCACAGCAAGTTGTCAGTTAATCCCCTTCCCAGCACAGTGGTGCTTCTGTCACTTATGGCAGGAACGTGTCTAACTTGGTTTTAAAATCCTCTCATACTTGAGTCGCAATATTTTCCCCAGACAATTTCCCCAGCATTTGCC
>NW_009260684.1:3140800-3142352 GCF_000687185.1 Egretta garzetta
GCCATATAGAAAATATGCCTATTATATATATATATATATATATAATATATGCCTATTACAAACCATTGTAAAAACATCAGTTTTGTAGGAGGCTTTCCTGAGGTTTTCCTAAGGCTCCTTTTATGAGCACACACACATCTACATGCTAGCATACTCCTCTTATTATTTTGGGAAGTCCTCTTGTTCCACCATGAAAGGAGAAAAAAAGATCTGCTTGCCCCAGGCAAAGGGACCAGCTCCCCCCAAAGTAGGATATGAAGTGGAAATAATATGCTGGAGTCCAAAACAGAAGTGGGATGCATCTCACCTCCCCTGCCAAATGGCTAAAGGGCAGGGAATCCTGTGTGAGCTCCCTTTATAAATACCAGAGAGAAAAAAGTACAAGTGATTCATCTGGTTCTGACTTACCGTTCAGGCAGGTGAATCATGCCCCAAAAGTGTCTCATTCCCTGTGTTGACCCTGAAGCCGATCTAGACAGCTCGCTCCAAGGGAGACAATTACCATGTCTCCCACATCTCTGGATACAGCACCAGAGGCTCAGTCTGGGCAATAAAAGGATCAGGGTCTTTTCAGCTTGCAACTTGGAAAACATTCCCCTGTCCCTAACTTTTGTTCCTTGTTTTCTCTTTCAGTGTAACCTCTTTATATGGAGTCCATCCACTGTCTCTCTGCAGTTTTCAGACATCCTTAAACTTCAGAAAATTTGCTCGAAAGGAATGGAATGGAATGGAATGGAATGGAATGGAATGGAATAGAATAGAATAGAATAGAATAGAATAGAATAGAATAGAATAGAATAGAATAATTTAGAATAATTTCAGTTGGAAGGGACCTGCAACGATTATCCTGTACAACTGCCTGACCACTTCAGGGCTGACCAAAAGCTAAAGCTTGTTACTAAAGGCACTGTCCAAATGCTTCTTAAACACTGACAGGCCTGGGGCATTGACCACCTCTCTAGGAAGCCTGTTCCAGTGTTGAACCATCCCTCCTGGTAAAGAAATGCTCCCTAATATCAAGTGTGAACCTCCCACGCATCCTGAAACAATGTCTATACCCATGCCCTGAGCAAGACTCGTTCTTGGCTGGCTCTGCGGTGATGAGGGGTAGGCAGAGGAAAGCCTGACTTCTAAACACCCAAGGAGGAGAGCTGCTGCTTCCAGACATGCCTCAAGGGAGGAAAGTTGGTGAGGGTGCGTATGTGAGAGGTGCATTCGTAAGGTACGCTGCACTGTGAAAGTGGGATGGCTCTTTAGCTGGCAAGCTCTTGCCCTTGCTGATGTGCCAGACAAGCTCTTGGGCACTGGCACTGGTGCCAGCACCAATGCAGACTGACTACTCTTAAAGAAGGCAAATGTCCCTGATGGGGAATTATGATACCCCTTGAGGCAAGTTAAACACATGTTTGTGCTTATATATAAAAGAAGAATTTAATGAACAATGTATTGGGCAGAGTCTTACCGCAATACACAGTTCTACATGGAGTCTGCAAAGATGCATCACAAGCAGATTCCTTGTATACCCTTACACCAGCAGCAATCCCTTGTAAGG
>NW_009260684.1:3142393-3145795 GCF_000687185.1 Egretta garzetta
GGGCCTTTTTGCCCTCCGCACCAGATCATTCCTCAGTCACAAATCACCACTGCTAAGCAGTTGCAATTAGAATTTCCCCTTCATCCCAGACAAGACGCAGGAACCAAGAATTAAGCCCTTATAGGTTTAAAAGCAAGCAGGCTGCAGTAATGTCCTTATCTCCTGATGACTACTTTGGGCAGGAAAATGACTGAAGTGCAGCTCCCCACAGCAGTGAGACAACTCTCCAGGAATCTGCCTTGTGACGAATCATCTCCAGGTGTCCACGTTGAGACCAGGATCCAGCTGGAAAATCCCTTGGGCTCTGTACCCCAACTCCTTGGCCACCCATGGTCTAGTGTTTAATCAACAGCTCATGGGGCTGGGTGTTTTCGTCAGAAGTGATGATTAAACCAAGAGTGCAGGGCAGGTCTACACAGTGGCCAGCAAACACCAGAGCTGCTTTCAAGCCAACTCCCAACAAGAGTGGCAAAGCCATGCTCTGAGCTAGTGAGATCTGCCCCCATTTCATTTACTAATGATCTGGCTTAACCACATCCTGACTGGCAAGAAAAGCTCAGACATGTGGCTTAAGTGAAGTGTCTTAGGAAGCATGTCCTGTACTCCAGTCAGGCAGCATTGTGCTTTTGGGAAAGGGAGACTCTCCAGCAAGATTTCAGCAAGATCTCTTTCAGGAAGTATTCTCACTGCCCAAAATCCAGCAGCATGCACTGGCCAGTGATGTCCTGGTGGTCTCTTACCTCACACAAGGGACTCGTGGCAATTCTTGAGGTGGAGAGTGTGCTTGCCCTGCATGCTCCAGATCAAGGCCATGGGAGCAGGTTGAGGTGTGTGTAAGGCTGTGGCCAGCCCAGCTCCTGGTCACGCAGGAGTCCCCTTCTGTAAGGACTCAGGAGGCTCTGGATGGTGTATAATTGGGTGCAGATGTGCAGCTTGTGTTTGGGCTGAGAGGCAGATGAGAATCAGACCGGGGGAGTAATCTGCAAGCCATGGTAAGAGAGCACACAGACTCTGCCAAGGAGGTGAATGGGATCATTGGACAGCCAGGATTGCTTCTGAGCCTTGCAGAGCAGGACTCCAGAATGAGCATTTAAAGAGCAGATTTTGTGAATAGCCCAGGAGTCCAAATTGTGGATCAGCAAACACAGCCAGATGGATACTGCTGCCTTCTGGACATCTGCATCATTTATTGATGCTATCAGGACTCAGCCATGCTGCCAAAACTAGAGGCACAGGCCCTTTGCCAAGTCTATGCCCAGCACATGCATCTGCTCTGCCACAAGGACAGAAAAACCTAACCAGGACTCATGTTGCGAACCTGACTCGTCTGTCCAGCCTTCCTGTGAAAACCTGTCCCAAAAGTCAAGCTTTACTAAAACACTGTCCTGCCAGTTGAACCATCTGTCTTGCTCCAACTTATTAATGAGCCACATTCTTACCTTTGCTTGTGGAGTTTTTCAGCTCTGCTAGTTCTTTTCAAGCAGCTTTAGCTTTACACCAACCAACGATATCATTGAAATCTATCAGTGCAAAAGATACCCACATCCACAGTCTTTTCAGGTCTATATGAGCAAATTAAACATTTCCCAAACCATTGGCATGAGATCAAGAGGCCCAGACCCTCCCACTACCTTGCTATCAAACTCTCTGAGCTTCCAGAACAACCTGGTAGGTCCAGCCTGTCTAACGGGACTGGTATCTGCTCTACAACGAGTCATGAAGTCATTTGGAAGAGCATCAGTTGGCCCAGGTGAGCCATGTCCATGATGGCATGGGCTGTTCTGACGTGCGGAAAACAGACTCCACAATCTGTAAGATTGTAAAGTAGGTATGTTTATTCAGCGCTGGGCAGCACGGGGGGGTAGTCCCACCAAAGTCGTGCGTGGTGCGCACAGCAGCTTGCCCTGTTTATATGTAGCAAAGTGTTACATATACATGAAGTTTCCCAATACGCCTATACATAGGCATAACCTGTCCCTGCTTCGTATTAAAATTAGTTTCAAGAGGTCATTTCCATAAGTCCCTCCCAGCTGCGCAGGCTCAGTGATTTGAGTCGGTGGTCTTCAGGGGTCGTTTACTTCATCCACTCCTCTTCTTCACCTGGTCCTTTTGGTGAATTCCAGCTTCCACCCCCCTTATTCCACTGTCAGAACAACACAGCCGGTACCAACCGGCTCCCCATCCTTGGCCATCCTCATATCAACAAAGTGCCAGACGCTTTGTTCTCCTACAGGCCTTTCAAGGCCTGTAACAAAGATGGGCCATTTGCTACTAATCTTCCCTCTTCCACATTCCCTACAGTGTTAGTTTCTTATCTATAGTTTACTTCATATGATTAGTAAGTTAATCTAAAACACAATGCTAGCAATTTAAGATGGATCTACAGTTGGCTTCACAAAGGTCCTTTTGTTAACCCTTTAGCCTCCCTTCAGTTCCTTAGCATCATTTACTCAATCACTGTAATGGTGCAGAAGAGGCTTTTGATAATTAACAGCATCATTCACTCTGATTTTACTCCACATAAGTCTGCTGCAACAGCCAGGAATACTGGAGCCTGCTGCCTTCAGAAACCTTCCAGACAGCTCGCTGGAGGCACAGTGATCTCCAGTACTTATATATCATTAGTGATCTCATGCAGCTCAATATAAAAAAAAAAAACCCAAAAAACTCCAAATCATTTTAAGCCTGTAGCACAAGGAAGAAGGCTGTGTCTATGCAAATGTAGCCAGAAAATCCTCACAGTATTCCTGGAGGCACTGCAAAAGGTGGCTGAACATAAATGCTGTGGCTGTCTTCTTCCCCCTTGTCAGGGGTTAGTTTTGTCTGGTTGGGATTAGCACAGCATTGAACGTGTCAACTAGGTACAAAATTGTCAGCACTAGAAAAATCACTTGCCCTGTGGACAAACTTAATGCACAATAAGCTGCTCTGTTAAGGGCACAGATTCAGCACATCCAAACAGGGAAAGCGAACAGAAGAGCTGCATTGGTCATCTCTGCGATGAATGAGCTGTAATGGGAGGACTCCTGGTTTGCTACCACAGAAAACTGCATTTCCCAGTGTTAACGGCAGTCTGATTTATACAAATAAAAACGTGGCACTGAGCCTGCCCAGAGCCCCAGGACAGCATGGCAGCCAGTCTTTCCCAGTTTGCGCTCAGCACCATTACTGCAGCACCAGTGCTGCAGACAAAGCAGTGGTAACCTGATGGAAGGGGAGGAAAGGCAGCAGCAAGTAGATGCCATCTGCCATCACTGACCCTGAGCCGCTGCGCCTTGAAACGGCGACTCCGGTGTCAGCAGCAAAGCTCTGCTTGCGAGAGTGAAACACAGAGCAATTGACCTTTACGTGACAGTGTGCAGAGTGTCAGCTCGAATGACACTGGGGGGGGGGTGTGTGTGT
>NW_009260684.1:3147104-3157747 GCF_000687185.1 Egretta garzetta
GGAGGGGTGCAGAGTGTCAGCTCGAAGGACCCTGGGGGGGGGGTGTGTGTGTGTGTTGTTAAGGCATATGATATCACCCACAGCAGGAAAATAGCAAAATGTCCCCTGGGAAAAAAAGCCTGTGATTCCTCCCGATGTTAGACTTCTTGGCTCACTGCTTCACAGATCCTTTGTCGGAGACAAGAGCTTATCCTCAGGGTACCTGCATTTCTCATAAAAGGTAAATTGCCTTTTAACTCCTCTCATTGCTTTATAACTGTCCTACTTAGATCTAATGATGTGCAAAAGTTTACAAAGTATTTTCAGATGACCTGGAATGCTTGCCAGCTTGTGAGTAGAGCAAATAGCTTAGCCAGGATAATAGAGGAAATCCACTGAATAGCTCAAGTCATTAAGATGTTTGCATTTGATGAGACAACCACTACCAAGGGCCAGAGGAAAATAAATTAGCCAGTGCTGCTCATGCTGGGTGCTGTGAGGCGTGCCTGCATCCATCCCTGACGTCCCCAGCACCTGCCGGCGGGAGTGAGTTGTTAGGCTCGGGTCTTTTCCCAGTGCACCAACTCGATTGCTTTCTGCCCAAGATCTTGAAAAGCTACAACGCACAATTGTGCAATTCCACACACAAGCAAATAAAACATTAAATCCCATAGTAACCATGTATGCATTGCTCCAGAAAGCTGCGGGGAGAGGGCTGAGCCAGCAGGTGTACCTCACTAGTGCTTTATGTGGGAAACAGCATCGACATGAAATTATAACGTGGGGATAAAAACCTCTTCCTATCCGTCTCCATTCTTGCAGCTTTCAACCATATTTTACAACTTTAAGGAAACTTTTTTCCCCTTTACTGCTGAGTGAAATGCACCCTTCTTCCCAGGAGTAACTGAGTAGCAACTGCCCAGAGGATGGGGAGGACATTGCAGGAGGACTGAGCGCTGACCAATGTGAACTCTGAGGGGTCAGGGAGACGGCAACCGCATGCAGACATAGGAGCCCTTGGGCTGCTTTTGGGTCTTCCCTTCTCACCACACGAACCTTGGAAAGGGAAGCTGAGACAATCACAAATATCTTAGGAGCAGCAGATGTAAAGGATTTTATCTTTGTCATTCAGCCTCAGGGACAAATGCAAAGAGAAGGCAGAAGGCATTAGGACTGCAAACAAAAGAAGCTGTTTTGCACCCATAGCTTCTGTGAAAAGGCCAGGAGTCAGACACCTTCAGGCAATGTGTTACACGGGCTCTTGTCCCTTGCCCAGCACTCAACTCCTGTGGGAGACCCTGTGATGCCATCAGGACTTCTGTCATCTCACTCCAGGACTCTTGAGCTTCCTCCTTCTCCTGCTATTTTGCTTTCTCATGCTAGACTCCAGTTCCTGGAGCAAAAAAAGAGGGGCTGCTAGCGCTCAGGTGGGAGATATTGCACTGGGGCTTATGTTTTACCCAAACTGTCAGAACATCATGTGAGGACTAATACTGGATTGTTATATTGGAACAAACCCAGATTAACTCTTTGTTTTTTCTCTCCAGCGGGCTGTGGCAACTCAGCATTTCCAAGTGGGTGTCTAAAGGGATAACAGAGAATGCATGCTCTTCCAGAGGGAGGTTAAAGCCATCCCTAATTGGGCTTATTATGTGCTGACTCCTTATGTGTCATTTCAACAGCTCAAGGGCCCCTTATGAGAAACTAATGACTTCAGAGGATTGTACATTACACACAGCTACCTGGAATTCTTCCCCAAGCCTCATTTTCCTTTGCTGGAGTCACAACAACACTGGATTTTTTTATAACTAGGTAAACACTGTGCTTCAGCAATTGTCTGCAGTAAAGAAATCCCAGGGCAAATTAGATTAGTCACAGGCACAGTGCTGAAGTCTTCAACATCCACTTCTGCACCAGGAAAGCTGTGTCCTTCGCAATGCTGTTGTTTTCTGACGTGACCCTCTTCGGATCCAGCACAGGTCTTGCCCCAGGGCTATGGAGTTCCTCTTCCTGCAACAAGAAAACATGAAGCTTTCAGGGAGGCAATTGCTGGGATTCGCTAAAAACTGTGTTAGGAGCAGTTTCGTAGGCGCTCAGCGGATGCCAGATTTGCACATATTCCCCTTCTCACCATTCATAAATATATGCACAAGCGCCACTTTATTCACACAGATTTTGGCAAAAGGCCCATTGAATTCAGCAGAGAGAAGTCCATTGACTTTGGTAGACTTTGCACATTGCGGGTGAGAACAGATGGAGGCTCCATTCACCAGTTGCCACTCATTATTTAAAGCTTATTATTGTTAAAGAGTTTTGCTAATACATTCACAAATGAAGCATGATCCAAGTGGAGTAACCACCACTGAATACTGGTGAATGGCAGACGTGCTCTTCGACCAAGGATGCAGTGAACAAAGGGCATCCCCGTATACTCAGGGCTTGCAAGGAGGAGGTTATTGGCCCACTTGTCTCCCAACCTTCAGAAGGCAGCAGGTCTGCAGCCAGTGCTTTCTGCCCAGAAGAAAAAGGCAGTTTCCAACAGTCCTGGTGTGAGACACCACAAACCTGACACAGGAGAAGGAGAAAGCAACCCCACATGAGCGCAGGTCCTTTCTGTTGCCAACAGGAAGGTTCTGTGGGTTTTGACAGGAGCTGTACTGAGCCTTTCCATAAGCTATAGCTATCCAGAGTGGAAACCCTCCTTGCATCATGAAGGACAAGGAATCACATTTCTTGAGCACAGCCAGGGGAAGGGAAGTCTTCTAGAGCAAAAGATTTCCGTCTTCTAGACCAAAAGATTTCCCTACACATGGCTGCTGCAGCTTTGGGGAAGATCTTTCCTCCAGGGACCCACACCACTGTGTTCCTCAAAGCTAGATCTCATCTCACTACAGTGGAGCTCCACGACTCCACGGAGCAAAGAAAGTAATGTGGGGACTGCCCGCTAGCTCATGTGCTCAGCGATCAGCTGTTATAAAAGTCAGAAGTTTACATTGCCTGTGGGTCTCCAGGGTTATAACAGACTTAAGATATGTGCCAGTAGTTCAGAAATTTCTAGCATTAATAAATAGAAGGGCCAATGGCTGTCACAAATGAGCTAGAAAAAGAACTTAAATACCCATGCTGACTTTAAGGGGTAAGATTAAAAATGAAAAATACTTGTTGGGCTAATCTAGAGGCTAATTTAATCTAAACTAATAGCTCCAACATGGGAGTAGCAAGAGGGAGAGGAATGGCTTAGTCCAAAGTAGAATGCAACCAGCAAAAATGGATCACTGAAGAACAAGGAAAATTCTTCTTGCTACAAGGCAGAGGCCTGAGCCCATCGGACAGCTTCTCCAGAAAGTGGTGCGAGAAACATGCTTGGCACACTCAACACAAAAAACATTCCGGGCTGCAGGTCAGCAGCCTGAGTAGGTCTGAGCCATCACCAGGCAAAGCACTCTCTGAGGCAGATGTAAATAATTAGCATTGATCAATGCAAATAGCCCAAAAGACAGCACTATGCACACATTTGGAGAGAAGTCATTAATTTCAGCTCCCAAATATCTGATAAAGGTGGCATCGGTGCAGCCGCCTCACACAGCGGCACGTTCCTGGTTGTTAATTACTGGAGTGCCAGAGCTGGGGAACATCTGCAATTTGAGCTTGGATGCTGGGCAGCCTCATATCTCTTGTGGCTGCTTTGTGTTTTAAGTAGACTGCAGCAAATGTTAGTGACAGACAAATTTGGGGACTAGGCCTGTCCCAGTTGTATTGCCTACAACTTAAGTTTCCTGGTTTTGTCTTCTTTTGTGGGTTCATAAACATGGTAGTGGGACTGTGTGAAAGTGTCAGAGCTTTGGGGCTCGCACAGCAGCAGGAAAGCACATTTCTGGTCCTGGAAACAGAAATTCTCCTAGAAATACAAAAATAACTTAGCTGTGTCCTCAGTGGCCTTTCATTTCTTGTGCTGGTCTCTGTGGCTTGGGGTTTCAGAGCCAGGAAGCTGCTCCTGGTATGAGGTGTTTCACAACCTTCATTCCTAGAGCTGTGGGCAGTGTTCTGCTTTCCTTCAGAGAGAGAGGACCTTCAGAGAGAGGCCTTCTCAACCTTCTCACCCAGGCCCTACGTCATTGCAAACCACCTGAACAGAGCTGGGAGATCTCGGGGACACACTTGGTCCAACTCCCCTAAGAAGGGGGCCAGTGTAAGAGGCCACTGGGGACGCCAAGAGAAGTTTTATTAGTTTTGGTGGGATGGCTACTCAGTTTGACACCGCCAGGACCAGGAAAGAGCCAGCTGAGCCTTGGGATGGGACAGAACAAATGGACCTATTGAGAAATGGGTGTATGGAGAAACAGACCTCTACCTCCTGCACCATCAAACCATCTCTGTTGAGGCAGCAGCCACATCAAGAGCATGACAAATGCTTCAGGTTCTTCTGTTGATCCCAAAGACTCCGCATATGGTCTGCGCACTGTCAGCTGCCTGGATGGCTTTTCTGTAGGAGCTGCATGTCCAGGCAGTCCAGCAGTCTGAGCAGCATATGCAAAAAGGTTGCCACATTCCTTCAGTGGAGGTCTTTGCATCCTGGGGGGACTTGCTTATTGCCCAGGTGCTCACACCACCTTTGTAATGGGAAAGAACATGGGCCAGAGCTGCCAGAAAAGAGGTTCTGACCACTGGAAATGGACTTTGTACAAGATCCTCACAGGAGAGAGACACAGGTGACAGTGAAGACCACATGGGAAATGCAAGTTTGTCCCCGGAGAAGACGAGACACCCACAGTTTCCAAGCAGACCGTCTGAGGGATTGTCTGTTTGCAAACTTCCTCATGAGATTTGTCACCGCGGCGTGGCTGCCATGTGCACACTCATCAGGACTTGAGAGGCAGCCTCTTTGAGGTACTTTCTGCTTAATCACAACCATTTTCAGTGCCATAAAAGAATGCTATGACTTACTCAAAATGAGATGCAGGCTGGAGGGATCCCCTGTTTGAGAAGAGTTATCATCCACCTACTTTGGTTTTCAGTTACTCCATGTGCCGGTGCAGCATCGCCTAAGCCAAACACTGACCAGAAGCTGGCCCTTCTCATACTGCAATATGTCACCAGGAGTAGGAAAACACATTTGCCTGGGTGTGAGCTCACATGATGTACTTACCATCAGAATCAGACAAAACCTTCCTTTTCGTGTTTATTAGAGCCAATGGAAATGTCTACTTGCTTGTAAAAATGGCATTTTGTTCTGTTGGAAATAAAAGGGTCTAAATAAAAATATTGTTTCTGCACTTGGAAAAAAAAAAGTCCAGGTTTTATTCTAGATGTTTTGCAAATATTTTTTTTCCATTTTTTCCAACTCCCCTCTAAATTTCACTTTTTTTTCTGATTTTTAATGAGCAACAGGAGACAGAAAAGGAGCAAGAAAAAGGGGTGTTTCTGCACTCATGGGGAAATATTTTTTATATTTATATTTACCCAGGAAGCTGAAAATGGACACCTAATCCAGTAGGAAGTTGTTCGCATGGACGCACTTCTCAGCCGGCATTGCCTGGGGTTAGGCTATGTCCTCCTCGTAAGGCAGAGCCGATCTAAAACCCACGCGAGGGCGTCCACCTGGGATCCACCATGGACTCTTCCAGGCATCCCTCTGCAGCTGGTGTGGCAGTGTGGACTCCTGGAGGCTGAATCATGGCAGCTAAAACGCTCATTATGCATGCTTGTTAGCATTTGTTTGGAAAGAAAATATGCTGCCCTCACTATTGAATTTTTTCTTATGCTGTAGGTAAGACAAAGCTGTATTAAGTGCTTGAGACACAGAGGTAAAGCCAGGGCTCTGCACATGGGCATAAATGATGGCACCAACCAGGAACTCTCTGGAGCCTCTCTGGAAACTGCTGTGGAGGTCCCTTTGTGCTAAGATCCTGGAGGACACAGAAGGAAAGCCTCCAAGTGGCCCTACCCTTTGAGGGGTAAGACAGCCCCTGGTCCTGTTGTCCACCACAGCCATCCTGAGCAGGGGAATGGGGGTGATCAGATCAGTCCCAGGGAGATGGGGAAGGGAGATATGAGCCTCTGATGACACAGGTCATCTTCAACCCAATGCAAAGCTTGTCTAGGCCACTCCAGGTGGGCACCTCTGGCTGCCTGAACCCTCTGGCTAAGAAAAACAGAGGAAAGTTTTAAAAACCATTGGAGTCTGGCTGGAACGATGCAGTTCACACAGATTAACTGTAAAGAGGTGACTCACCAGACTCCTCCTTGGATGAGACAGCAAGAGCTTGTTCCAGTGGTCAAGCACTGGATCAGGGGGCCAGAGGGACCATGGAGTCTCTGTCCTTTAAGATTTGCAAAACTTGCCTGGACAAGACACTGAGCAACCTGTGCTAGCATTGCAGCAAGGTCTGTCTGAATTATGCTGTGATTTTACATGCTGGAGCACATCAGGAGGAAAGTCCTTGCACAGAGTAATGCCAGAGTCACGTAAGGTGAACAAAGCCTGCTGTTTCTACACTTCTCAAAATGGTTCAGGAAAGAAAGTAAATGTAAATAAGTTATAAAGGAACTGAGTTCCCCAGTCCTCATTTTCTCTTTCTGCTTCAGGGCTTTTTGTCAAGACTACATGAACAGCATCTCTTGGGTCAGAAAGTGGCTTGAAAGGCTTGTTTAGGGGCTTTTTTAATGTCTCACACATATCCTTCCAAGGCTGGACTTGTTCTTATGGTGGTTTCAGCCATGGTTAATGAGTGCACTACTGCGGAGCTGATGCATGTGCAGTGTCTTTCATTTAATAATCGAGATGTGCACCTCTCAGGCAGATTGCAACTAAGCCCATTTTACAACAAAAGCTGTATGTATCAGGCAGGTTACCTACACTTCAAGGCTCTTCAGTGGTGAGCTATTTTTACAGCATCTCTTCTTTAACCATTTGGGTTGACCGTGTACCTGCTGCCTTCCTCTCCATGCTAACCCACACATCACACAGCCCACAGACGCGCAGCTACACCATGTCATGTTTCCCCATACAGAACCACCCTGACGGGTTGTGGAAGTCTCTCTCTTGCTTGTTTGACATCTGTGGGCATGCCCAACAGTTTTACTGAAGAAGACTTTCTTTTCCACCCAGAATTAACTCATATGCTCAGAAAAAGGCCACTTCTTCAGTCTGCAAGGCCATGTCTGGCCCAAGGCAGAATACTCCATTGCCTGTCCCTGCACTTTTCTGCACCCAGTGGAGATACTTAACAAATATAGGCTCCTTCCACTCAGCCACTGAAACAAAGGCAGAAGAAAAAGTGTTTCTTCTATATTTCAAAGCTAATTCTTCAAAAAAAAAGCAAGCAAAAATTCGCACCCTAGCTGCAGTCCCACCAGTGAAACCAGTGCAGGCAGGAGAGGGCCATGAGGCAGTTTGCTCTGAGAAAGCATGCCAAGCTCAAATCCAAATAGTTCTCAAATTGTCGGGTTTGGGTGTTTGGACTGACTAAATAAAACTCAAAACTTTCTGCTACAAACAGAAAAAACATGGTAAATCAAACTCCTGCATTTCCAGGGAAAAACGACACAAGCCAAATGTGTCAGATAACTCCTGTGCAGAGCTGGCCCTCCTCACCCACCCGCCCCCCTGCTCCAGCGCAGAGGCGCCGAGGGGAGGGATGAAGGAGGGCCAGCACCACCATCCCCTCCTCCCGCTGCTCCTTGCCACAAAGGTACACACAAGCCTGGACCCCGGGAACAGCTCTGTGCAGGCACCAAGGTTTCACAACGGTAACTGGGTGCCGAAGAGCAGCTTGGCTCTGTAGCTGGTATCAGTTAGTGTGTGCAGAGGCTAAAAATAGAGACCCTCCACTCTTGCAATGACTCAGACATGCAGAAGGGAAACCCGCAGGCTCTGTGCTTGGCTGTCCCCTGAGCTGATTGAAAAGTTTTCATCTAAAACTTTGTTTTGACACAAAACGTATTTTTGAAAAACAAACTAACCAAAAAAAAAAAAAAGCCACCACCAAAGCTGCTGGGAAGACTTCTCTTTTTGTCTAAGTTTGGAAGGGGTCTTGGGCAGAAAAGCATGACATTTTGTATTTTTTAAATTCTAGTTGGCAAGCCACCCACTAGTACTTACCTGCTAAGCTCTTTCTTGGAGACCTGTGAGAACGCATGAAATGGTAATGCAAGTGAAAGGTGCGCAAGTCCTCTGAAACTTTCATGGGAAATACTTTCCAGACAGCTCTAATTCCAGCTCAGGAAGAAAGCATATCCACCAGCTGGCCTGGCTGAACCCCCACAGGGAGGTGATCCTCTAGTCCTTTAACTCTCTCTGGTCAGCCCCTGCACCAGGGGCACCAGCCAGCGCCGCTCAGGCTTTGGCCATGCCATTGTTGTCTGGAGGCTGAGGGTCCTGATGGGGGAGAAGAAGAGAATTAGGATGCTGCGGGGAGCTGCATTGCTGCTTCAGTGCTGTCTTGCCCATGAGGAGAGCAGGTTGTTTCTCCCTGGCCCTCTGTTTATCTTCCCCATGGTTACAGCTGATTTTAAGATTGGTCGAGCATTGGGGCAGGTGCCCGTAGGTGGCGGATCCTCCATCCCCAGAGATTTTCAAAATAACTGGACAAGGCCAGGAGCAATCTCATCCAGCTTTGGCATTAGGAGATTGGAGTAGAGACCTTCAGGGATCCTTCTAGCCTTAATTTTTCCAGATTCTAGTGTAACCCCCCTCGGACTCTCATGTCTAGTGGAGTTGGGCAGGCACAGCCTTGACTCTTGGGAGTGGCGATGAGCCCATCAGCAGAGGAGCAGAGCAGGCCATGGCAGTCAGGCACCAGCCCATCCTGCCCTCCAAGCCTCCTCTCCTTCCGCTCAAGTCCCAGCTGGACTCATTTTGTCCTTTCCCATTTGGAGGCAAGGAGAGGAGTGGCAGTGTGGGACTCTATGCAGAAATCAGGCTCCAGGACAAAAGCACCTTGTTCACGAGGTGAGCCCCGCACCCGTGCTGCCAGCTCCACCCCCACAGAGGACCCAGGGCACCAGGCCAGGCTCTTCATTTTCCTATGCAGTCCCCAGAGACAGGACTGTGCTCTGTGGTGTTGCCTCTGTTGGACTGTGGCTCTACAAGGGCTTCCTTGTTGCATGCATAGGGCCGTGGAGGTACAACCCAACCGACCTGTGACAGTTGGGATGCTGAACAGTGAGAAGCCAGGCTTCAGCTGAGAGAAAACAAAACTGCTGCTGAAGCGGGTTCATTCTGTGTTAGCAATCAAGCATGCACTGGTGTAAGAGCTGTGTCATGGGCATCTCATCCTGCACTTAACATGCCCTGGGAGCATCCTTGCTTCCTTCTCTCTGCTCTGGTGTAGCTTTATGCCCAAGCTCCATCACAGACAGCAGGCCCGGCCCCGGAGGAGGAGGACATGAGCAGACACACCTACAAGAGGCCTTCTGTCCTGGTTTTGGCTGGGATAGAGTTAGTTTTCTTCATAGTAGCTTGCATAGTGCTGTGTTTTGGATTTAGTACTAGAAGAACGCTGATAACACACTGATGTTTTTAGTTGTTGCTGAGCAGTGCTTGGACTACTCAAGGACTTTTTCATCTTCTTCTGCTCTGCCAGGGGCATGAGAAGCTGGGGGTGGGCACAGCAAGGACAGCTGACCCCAACTGCCCAAAGGGCTATTCCAGACCACATAACGTTGTGTTCAGGGGGGAGTTGGTCAGCCAAGGGGAGAATGATCGTTGCTTGGGGTGGGCTAGGCATCGGTCAGCGGGTGGTGAGCAATTGCATGTGCATCACTTGTTTTGTACATTCTGTATATTCTCTTACCATTATCATTATTATTGTTGTTATTCTTTTCTTTTATTAAACTGTCTTAATCTCAACCCACAGGTCTTACTTTTTTTTCTGATTCTCTCCCCCATCCCACTGCAGGGCGGAGTGAGTGAGTGGCTGCGTGGTGCTTAGTTGCTGGCTGGGGTTAAACCACGACACCTTCAAACACTGCAATAAATCCCTTTTAGGAAAGGGCTGAGCCCTAAGGGCGATGACAGTGGGAGCCTGGCTCAGTCCCTGTCCTTGCCCTCTGTGGAGAGGCACCAAAGGCTGCGCCAGAGCCGTCCGACCCTGCAGCTGGAGATCTCAGCGCAGCCCTGGTCTCCAGTGGGGGGCTGCCCTGGCACAGCTGGACCCACAGTTAGAGCACGTACCCAGCTCCCATGGGAACACCAGCACAACTCTGTGCCTTGGCTCCCTGCGATGCAGGGCAAGGGGAGACAGTGAAAATGAGATCAACCAATAGCAACGGGATGCCAGTAAATCCCACACACAGCTGGGATGAAAAAGACCTCAGGAAGCCACTCCCCTCCTTCCCTGTCAGGGTCAACCCTACCCAAACTGATAGACCATCTGCCTGCCACCCTGGCCTGTGAGCCCATCAGGGCAGAGCCACCTGGCAGCAAGGGCTGCAGGTGGAAATAGCTCCTCCAGCTCCATCCACAGCTCCCATGTTCAGCACTAAGAGTGGAGATCCCCCACCCACTATGCATGCCTGGCTGGGCTGTTCCCTTTCCAGAAACCCACCATCACTTTGCCCACCCCTTGCTCATGCCAGCAAGGTCATGAAGACAGCGTGTTGCCCCTTGTCACTGCACGCAGCTTACAAGTGTCCCCTGCGTGGCAGCAGTCACTGCTCCCAGG
>NW_009260684.1:3157767-3168137 GCF_000687185.1 Egretta garzetta
TGCTGAACAGCACCTGGAGCTTTAGCAAGTCCATCAGAAATGAGATGGCCTGTCCTGAGCTTACCCTAGAGCTGACACTGCCACAAATGGGGCATGTGAAGAAATGACGTGTGGTGGTCCCTGGGGGGACCTGGCTGGCTGAGGAGCAGGTGCAGGACCCATGCCTACCTTTCAGCTCACTTGTGCCAATGCCTTGCAGCCAGTCTCTGTTCAGGACAGGGTCCATCCCACGGTCTTACTGGTTTCTGACTCTAAGAAAGCCAGGTAAAGATTTCTGCTGCAAGAACAACTGAATTTTCAATTAAATCATTGGACCAGAAAATGATTTTATAATCAATTCAGATCAAGCCACTTTTATTTTCCTGCTTTTTCACCAGCAAAGTGTTATATTTGGGATTAGCCAGGAACATTTTGTTCCAGTTGAAACAAAATTTCTGCTTTTATTATAGGCCTTTGTAACTAAGTCAGGTCCTTGGCTCTCAGGAGGGTCAGTTCACTTCTAACTGAGAGCACAGCGCTGAGGCTCAGGTAGGACATCGGGTGTTTGGTCTGAGTCCTGCCCCACCCATGGACATGTCCCACCGCAAGTTAGGAGGTCTCTCTGGGCCCCTCATGCCTCTCTCCTGGAGGACCCCTATGGACCGACTGTTACAGGCAGGAGCAAGACTCCTGCCCCTGGGGGAAGGACCATAACCCCCAGGCTCACAAGATGTTCTCGCTCTCCATGGACCAATAAATATTTCATTATTCTTCGCAAAGCAGAGCGCACTGAGACAGTCTTCCACCCCCTGGTTCTGCACACCCACAGCAGGACAAAGGCGCTCCACAGCTTGGCAGCTGTGGGAGTCCAGCCCCAAACATCTTATTCAGACCAAAAAGTCATGTCCAGCTTCCTGTGACCATCACTGGCATTTCCACGAATGCCATATTCACTGTGAGAAAAGTCGCTCTCTGTTAATAATGATACTTGAGTTGGTGGAAAACACTGGGAGTTTTTGCCCCATGAGATGTAACTATATTTTGTTTTGATCTGAATTGAGATTTTCTTTTCATTTTTGTCTGAAAAATTTTGGAATTGATGGCTTTTTTCCTTTCCCCTCCCAGCTTCTCATCTTTTTTCCTCTGAAGCTGCCAACCCCCAGGGTGTCCTGGTAAGGTTTCTGAAATTGGCGATACAAGGCAGGGTTTGGATCCCCATGAAATTGCCAGCTGCATTTTAAATGCAGCGGTTTTGCTATGTTACAAATAAACAGAATAGATGTGTGAGAGTCTGCTCTGAAATAGGGTACTGGGACAAAGAGAGAAGCATAGTGGGACCAAAATGCTCATGATGAATAGCAACACAGAAATGTCACTGCTCCTACACACCAGCCCATTGTTAAATGCTTCCACTTTCTTTAGTGAAATGACAAAAAACTGGTTGATGCCTTCAGCACAGCACAAAAAAACTCTATCCACATCTGCCTTAAAGTGTCAGATTCGTGCAGGAAGCAGAAGCGTTCCTGTGAGATTAGCATCTCTGTCTAAAACATGTTTGAAAGGCGAGAACACAATTCTAGCACAGTACAAGGCTCCCGCTGCATCCCCATGTGTTTTATTAACAATAACATTGTTAAAATGGGATTATATGCTCTTTAGTTCACTTTTTTCTTTTTTTTTTTTTTTTTAAGCATAACTAACTCAAAGGAGTTTCTGGGCACTTGCTCAGAAGTGTATTCTTCCTGGACCTTAAAAAACCCCCTCTAACGCAGTCCTTTAAGGTGATAGCAGAGGTCTGCTGTATGATGGCTAATGCTCTGCCCTGTGGTAGTACTCAGTCAATTTAATTCTGCCGCCACTGTTTATCTAAATTCCCATGAAGAAGTGGTGATTCCCAGCTCTGAGCAGTGCACAGTGTGAAAGCTCAGAGAATCAAAAAATCTGCTTATTTTTGTAGAAGCTGATCCAAGTTTCCTGACCACAGGAAAAGGAATCAAAGCTGCTGCTGAAGAGCAGCAGCACCAAAGCAAGAAGTCCTTCTCTCCCGCTGATGAGGCCAGAGTGGCTGTTCTGCCTCCTCCACCTTCCCCACTGGCTGAGGGCAGGACTGGACCCTCCTGGGGCCAGTGATGTCCCTTTGAAGGGTTTAAGTCAGCATCTCACCTTTCTACCATGGCATGAGGAGAACTCTCCTCCATCTAAACTACATGGCTGAGAGGTCGAGTTGGGACATCTAGAATTTGGGATTATGGTAGAAACACTCATCTCTGAAGAGCTGCTCCAGCTAAATGCTGGTGGGTGCTCTGTCTTTCATCCTCAGATCTCCCTCATGGTGGTGCATGTGGCTATACCACAGCCAAGAATATCTTTGGTAGATTTAGCTCCATCTACAGTGGACAGAAAGGTGGGCTCCAGATCAGATTAGATACTCACCCATGCTAGGAGTGCCCTGGGGACTGGCTTTGGGGCTCCTTGTGTCACGTTCCCAGGGACACCTTACTGCCTCCAGCATGAACCTGTGCTGCCCCAGCAGCACACCAGGTAGCCTCTAGCTACCTGGCCTGCCTGTCGAACCCAAGCCCAGCTCAGTCCTTGCAGATCTCCAGCATCAGACATCAGGACAGACCTTGGATTCACAGTCAAACGTGACTATAGATCCAGCACAGGAAAAGCCAAGGGAGTCTTTCTGGGCATTCATTACCTCAAGCCATTGTTTGTCTCCTTCCTCAGCTGCCTCATGGGAGACAAAAGAGAAGAACAATGAGTAATGCCTATAGAAGATATTCTGGGATTAGTTTAGGAGCCATAGATATTTTTATCAACAGCAATCAAGTGGATTTAGGGAGGTATTTTAGTTCTGTAGGCAGCATTCATGGACTGAGCTGCCAGTTACAGCTCCCGCGCTTCACAACAGATATGGACAAATTAGGATTTGCCTGGGATTGTTAGATTTCTTGGAAAACTTGCAGCAAAAGTCTAAAAAAAATCCTACATTCTTTACACAGAAGAAGAAAACATAATTTGAGGTGGTAACCTCTGACTCCCACTGAGTGGTAGATGACCTGTCTCCTTGTGGCTCTTCTCCAGATCTGCAAGTGACTCCAGAAGTCCCACGCGTGCCAGGAAGGATGGGTGGCTCTGAAGTCCCTTCTGTGCATGGCTGCCCTGCTAGACCACTGAGCTTATGATCCTGGGAAAGGATTAATTTGGGGAGTCTTTGCGTGCTACTCATCCAGCACCAAAGCAGTAGTGTTGGTCCCTCTGTTCTGCTCTTTCCATGCCACAAACAGAGAGGAAATGTGATTGCATCAGCACAGAGGAGCTGAGATGATGCAGCTTGTGGCCACGCAAGCAGGATTGAACTGGCTGAGCAACAGTAGCATTTGGTGATGGTCACATTCTGGGACAGAGTCTCACTGGCTCTGCCATTTCCAAGACCTGCATTTCCATCCATAGGCAACTCCTATATTTAGTAATCGTGCTGGTGGCAAAGGCCCAGCCTCCAGGATGTTGATTCAGACACCCAGACACTCAGCCACTTCCTGTTTGGATGCACTAAAATTATTTGCATCATTTAAAGTGATGTTGGTTAAGGGAAACAAAGCGTTCTTGTTAGAGGAGGCTGAGAGACGGGTTACATATCCATGCACAATGGAAAAAAGCAGAACAAATTGTCTCCATCTCCCAGCAGCAGCATGCATATATAGCATGTCCCCAGGACCCACTTTCACCACTCCTCCCGCACACTGGCACTTGTATTGCCACAACAATGCAGTAAAGCACTGTGATCCTCTGCTAAGCCACCTCCCAGGGCTGCTCTGCCAGCCCCGGGTGGCCCAACATCATCTCTAGCTACAGATCAGGAGCAGAGACATACCCAGGAGATGTGGTCTGCTGGCTGGAACAGGCCATAGAAAGAAATACAGGCTCTAGCATCTGCTGTGCCACCCAAGCAGTTACGGCTGGTGACAAGTTTTTCACAGCAAAATGCAGCTTTCCGCTGTCATACAGTCTTTACAACCACACTGTGGGCATAAATGTGGCACCTGAGCTGTTCATGAACATCTACCCTGAAGACTTCATTGGGTGGTGACTGTGTCTGTAAGCTGGACTCAGCTCTTGTCTCCATCCATACCTAATGTCTTGCCCTTAATCTGCACAAGCCAGTGCTGCTGCTGAGTGAAAGGGCAGACATGATTCAGTTTGGGCTGACTGCTTCTGGGGAGGGTGGTGATGGCGAGGGCCCCTGCCCAGCACTCCCAGTGTCTGAGGTTGCCCGTCTGCAGAGTCACAAAACCCAGTGGTGCCCCAGGGCCATTGGCTGTGGCTTGCGCCCAGAAGGGCAGTCAGGACAGCTTCCCGAGGAGCTCTGGATACTTGGAAACATCATTTTTCTGCTCAGCTGCCCTAGGCTGTGCATGCAGCTCACATCTCTGTGGCTTCTCCACTTCCAGAAGAGAGGTCAACAAAAATTTGCAAAATATTTTTTGGGAATCCTTGCAAGTGATCCTTTCCCCACTGCCTGCAGGACCTGGATGTCTGATAGTGCCCAACTGCTCCATGCTCAGCTCTTCCCTATCTCCCAAATACACAAAAACCCCAAGGCCTTTACTTCAGAGAAGGGAGTTGTCCTGGATACTTCACAACCCACCTCCAAAGTATGATCAGTTTGGCATTTCTTCTGTTTTTTCAAAGCCTTACTAATCTATTCCCAATGTCTAGGGAGGCTGATGACTCAATAGGTTTTTTCCCCACAGCCTGGACAAGCAATCTCTTGGCAAGGGCTGTTTATGACTGAGCTGCAGATGCATTTACCTATCCTGCCTTCTTTTTAGCTGATGCAATTAGTTGTATGGACCAAGAGCTTCAAAAGTGACTGGATATCTTAGTGTCTTCCTTCACTTTTCACACCAAACTTAAAAACAAACAACTTGGCACCTAAAAATGAAGGCATGTTTCACTGTCCCTCTGAAAAGTCTTGGCCAAAGTGCATTTTCCAAGCCCAAATTAGGTGAGTGCACTGTTTAAACTAAGGAGTGAAAGGCCAATTACAAATAACAAATCACAAGTTCTGAGTCATCCTCAGTCAACGACAGAGGCTCTGCAATCAGGATTTAGGTCATAACTGCATTGCTATTGTATGTGCAGGAATATAATCTGGCACCTACAGAGGTAGCTGAGCCAGCAAGGCAAACGAGTCAAAAATAGTTAAAATTTTATTTTTGTCTCTGCGTTTAGCAACTGCTTCTGCATATCTGTCATGGCAGAGCAAACCTGCAAAGTCACAGACTAGGATTTCTCAGAATCAAGTTGCAATTTGATTGTTGCAATGCGTTTTAAACCTCAGGTCAAAAGTTCCCAGCTCATGGCAATCCCAGAGTTTGAATATACTTTTTGATTTTATCATCTGATAGTAATTTGTAGGGTAAGCAGTGATTATAAAAGAAACCACCTGTCTGAGAAGACAAGGATCTCCCTCCAGCAGTCTGATTAATTTTCATGCTCAGAGCCAGCTTGGAGACCTGGAGCAGGGTGCACAGTTCTTGTGCTTCCCCATGCACCTTCAGCTGGCAGCAACCAGAAATGTTATTTAGTAATCCTAAGCAAGTCTGATACAAATCATGGGTGATAGCAGAAGGAAGGATCCAGGGCCTTTTGCTCACAGAGAAGACCATGCTGCCAGCTCCCTGGGGTAAGATGAGCCCAGCCAGGAGCAAATTTTCGCCACATCCCTGCACTCAAAATATCTGGCCTTTACAGCTCAGCCAGACCCAATGGCCAAACTCAGATTCCCAGCTCCACCCTAAACTGCATGCCCTGGGTGCTGCCTGTACATTTTATTCTGTGTTGATCCGCTCCTTTTGAAGGAAGATGGGATTTTGTATTTTCAGCTTCATCTACTTTCCCTTCTCCCACCGCACGCTGGGTCCGAGAGCATGCAAGCTGATCACAGCATTGTACAAAGCTAAGCCTTTGATTACAGGGGTGAAAACAAAGGTAAAAAAATGGAAAAATGCAAATACAATCACACAATGCAGCTGTAGAGCCAAGATAATTCCTGGTTACTGCCCGGACTGCTTTCTGGGGGATATCCCAGCCCGCAGCTCTAGCAGCCACATACCTCCTAGACACTGCCTACAGGAGCAGGATCCTTGAACATCTCCCTTTCCCCATCACTTCTCTTTTATCCATTTTCTTTCTCTGTTTGGCTCACATTGGCATTTGATGCAAATGTGCAAGGGACTTTTTCTTCCCCACTCAAGTCTCCTTGCCCTTGCAGACCTTCCAACTTCTCTGTTGAGTTCACTCCTTCAAGCTTAAAACACCCTCTTGTTGCTTGCAGGATGGTCACACTGTTCAGTAACTCTCAAGGAGCCTGCATCGCTCTCAACACACCTGCAGTTTTCTTCACAACTCTTATCTGCACCCGCACAACAATATCAAGGGCGTCTATGCCAGCTAAGAGCCTTTCTTCAACTTCCCCCCTCCTTCTGTCAGTTTGGGGGCTGCACTGTCACCCTGAGTGCTAACACATTGAGGAGCTGGGGATATTCCTGGGGCTTTTGAGCAATTAAGCCATGCACTGGCTTTTCAAGGCTCCGAGGCTCAAGGCAGCCCAGCACCAACAGCAGAGAGAAGCCAACAGGGGCCACAGCTCTCCATGGGTTGCTGTTGTTGCCATCAGTGCCAAAACTTGTCTATTTGTATGAGAGTGAAAGGAAATCCAAGAGCCAGAGCCAAGGCAAATCAGGTCTGGAAGCAACAGCCCACAAATAGCAAACTCTTCAAAAGGCATGCAGTAAGTTTTCAGCTCTGCTTTAACATATAGGACCTACTGACACCACACAGCCCGACAGCTCAGGCTGAGAAAAGTTGGAGGAAGGACCTAGGGTTGGATGGGGTTGGACCGGGGAAGGTTGGACAGCGGTGAGGGGGGTCACAGGCACCCACGGAGTAGTTTTCTGAAAGAATTTGTGAAAAGCTGTAATTGATTAAGAAATGGGGTAATCATGTAATCTGCTGCTTTCAGAGGATGGGGTTATTAATCCACCAGACAGGTCCAGCAAAAGCCCTGTCATCAGGGGAGATGCTGTGGGGAAGAAGAAAGGCTGCACGCATGGCTGCGCTGGTATCCAGCAAGCCCACTCCCCTTTGGGGCGGAAGAGCAATGGGACTCGTTGGATCCTGCCTCCAGACCACATGCTGTGAGCAGGAGTATGCAGTACATGCCATGCTAATCAGGCCACACCTGATTGCCAACTGTGTTTGCTGACCCCCGAATTAAACTGATTCAGCCTCTGATTTTATCCAGACATCCCCTGAAGACCCCTTTTGTGAGATTCATCTCACCATGAGAGGACTATGTCAGTTGAGGGTCCCTTTACAAACCATAGCAGAGTCCAACTCATCTGCTGGACCTGTTAAGACGGGGGTTCAATCTGATATTAAGACACTCATGAGCTGCCTTCACCAGTCAGTGGAGTTTAGGGGGAGGCCAGAGGTGCCAGCTTTGGGGTGAACCGACCTGCCTTTGTGTCTCTGCTGGCTCTGAATTAAACAGCTCTCCCACAGCAATCTCTGAAGACTAGACACCAGCTGATGGGAGACACCCACCCTGACCCCTAGATGCAGGTGCCTTGATCACAAACTGAATCTGATCCCAGATGTTACAGGAGAGGAAAGCACCTGCGTGCACTGCCCCCCTTCCCAACCTGTCCCTCTCCTACCCTCTCAGCTTGTACAGACCCCAAGATATATTATTGACGGCAAAGCTCCTGTTCACACCACAGGGCACAAGGTCAGAGCCAAGGCACAAGCCAGCTGCTGCCTTCCCCAAGCCTTTGACACCCTTCACTTGGCCAGCCTCTCCGGACAGAGGCAGGGATGCTCCGCTAGAGCCCCGGGTGCCCCAGGCTCTCCGGGTGCAGACAGGGCATCCCCATCACCTTCTGCCAGAAGGACTTTCTACCCAAGGGTCATGCAGCACTGTACTCTCACAGGGACCTAATGGCACGTGAACATAAAAGGAAAACCCAGACCTACCATGGGGATACACTGAGTGGCCAAGGCATCTCCAAGTCTTGGCATGTCTTGGCTGTAAGAAGCACTGGAGCATTATCCCCTGCTTAGCAGAGCCATGCAAGCTGCAGAGCACAGGCAGATTACCTGGTCCCAGGCCTGTCCGGTTAATCTGTGCTCAGTTTCTTTATCCTGTCTGTGTATATATAACCTCCTTCCTGGCCACCTGCAACCATTGGCGGGGGGAGAGCGCACGCCAAGGGGGTGGAGGGCAGGAGAGACGTGCAGTGAGCACCTCGACAGCAGCTCAGCTGCTGCAGCATCCTTGGGGTTGGCATCCTTAGAGTGTGCGGCCATGTGGGGGGCAGCAAGCAGCTCCACGTGCCCAGTGACACAAGGAGGGACCACAGTCTCCTCTGCACCCCTGGCACTGGGCTCTTTTGAGTGGGGCTGGGTGATCTTGCATTCAGCCATAGCCAAGCTGGATTCAGCGCTTAGGACAGTCTCAGACCAAGATGGAGCTGAAATGGGAGATGCAGAGCACAGGGGAATGGGGGTTGGGGTGCTTTCACTCCTAAGAGTAAGAAATCAATGCAAACAAGGGATTTTCTTTTCTATGAACAAGCTAGAGGTGCAGTTCTGGATAGAAATAGAGGAGGTGAAGACATGGCAGGGAGAAGTGATGGGACCTGCCCCATCATGGGACTCCTGGGCAGGACACAGAAGCACAGAATCACAGAATGGCAGGGGCTGGCAGGGCCCTCCAGAGATCACCCAATCCAACCCCCCTGCTCAAGCAGGCTCACCCAGAGCAGGGTGCACAGGACATTGTCCAGGTGGGGTTTGAATATCTCCAGAGACGGAGACTCCACAGCCCTCCTGGGCAGCCTGTGCCAGATGGAGGGACACAGGGATGGAGGGACACAGGGATGGAGGGACACAGGGATGGAGGGACACAGGGGCTGTGCCGTACAGACTGACATGGCTGGGGGGGGGTGGAGGAGCCGCTGGCAGGGGCATGCCTCCAGGCTGGTGCAGAGAGGGAACTGGGGTCCCACAGCAGGCTACGAGCATTTCTCACAGTTGGAGGCAATGCAGACAAATGCAGACCAGTTTGCATCCTCCAGCCTGCTCAAAGCCCTGCATGATGCTACTCACCAGAGACAGGGTGAGTAGGTAGTAATAGGTAGTAGTCCCCATGCAGGGTTTCTGCCACTGATTTAAATGGATTTCCAAAAATCCAGATAGCACCAGGTGGGCTGGCTGTGCCCATTCTGACAGCCCCATTTAAAGTAAAGGTCAAATGACCCTCAGGGGTAATCACTCAAAACACAGAAAACCCACCAAAATGAAAAAACAACCAAAAAAATGGGCATTTAGATTCTCTGGAAATCAAAATGTTGGTGCTTTCACTGTAAGAATTATTTCCTGGATTAACTTTCTGGTGTGAGCAGGCATTTCCCCTCAAACAATAATAAAATTCCTGGGTATCAAATTCAAAACAAAATAACCCATTAAATTGAGCAAAATAAATCAAAATGCAGCATCTCCAAAACATCATCTTGCATTTCTTTTTTCTTCTAGCTACAGAACTGTGACACTCTTGCAAAAAAAAAAATCCTGTCCACTCAAATCTACATTTTTGTCTTTGGTTAAATAAAATATTTGGCAAGAAGAAACAATACAGGTTTACAAGTGGTTTGTGAAGACTGTGCTTGTTGCAGTGATTTAATTAAAAGCCATTTCACATGAGGGATTCACACATCCTCTCTGCCCTCAGGAATATTTTACTTTTGTTCTTTCTCTCTCTTTTCTGCTCTGTTTGCAAAGCCAAGACCATCCAGCCTGACAGGACGCAGTTGGTCTTTGGACGCTAGGGAAAATGGTTGGAGGATCAGGAGCGCAGGTAGTGTTCTCCTTGATCCCATTAGTGTCAGGAGGGAACATGGAAAGGATCAGGAAAACCAGAGTGGTTAATGCGTGGCTCAAAGGTTGGTGCCATCGGAAGGGCTTGGGGTTCTTTGACTATGGGGAGGTTTTTACGGCGCCGGGCCTGTTGACAACAGACGGTGCCCAGCTCTCTCAGAGGGGAAAAAGGATCCTCGCTCATGAACTGGCGGGGCTTGTTGAGAGGGCTTTAAACTAGGCCTGAAGGGGGGAGGGGATATAAACAGGCTCACTAGAAAGGAGCCTGGGGGTGTCACCCCATTGCTGGGGGTGAAACCAATAGCCCAGCTCAAGTGCATCTACACTAATGCACGCAGCATGGGCAACAAACGGGAGGAGCTGGAAGCCATTGTGCAGCAGGATGGCTATGATGTAGTCGCCATCACAGAAACGTGGTGGGATGCATCTCATGACTGGAATGCTGC
>NW_009260684.1:3170574-3176767 GCF_000687185.1 Egretta garzetta
TGGAGGTATTTAAAAGAAGGATAGATGAGGTGCTTAGGGACATGGTTTAGTGGTGGGATGGCAGGGTTAGGTTAAAGGTTGGACTCGATGATCTTAAAGGTCTTTTCCAACCAAAGCGATTCTATGATTCTATGATTTGTATTAAGGTAAACTTGAACAAAATCCTGTTTAGCTCATGTTCAGAGACAATCAGAGCTCCTAGTGCCAAGGGCTTATTTCAGGGGGATTTGTGCAGCTTGACACAGAGAGGAGTTCAATTTGAGCCCCCAGAAATATGTCAGTTACTGCTGGAAGGCAAACCGGCGTGTGCATGGGACGCATGCTCCTGCGGGAGTTCACGCGTCCCACACTCCTCTGGGGAGAAGGCGGCTGGAAGGAACATGAAGAGCTCTGGCAGAAGGGGTCAGGAGAGGCAAGTCTAATCCAGGGAGGAGAAACTAGAACAGTGTATGGGTGAAAACCAGGAGGACAAGCATAACCAGGACTTCTGCACCAGCAGCTGAGCCTTGCAAGTGCACAGCAAGCACTGAGCCCAGGGATTTATTAGAAATACCAAGGAAACCAGTGGCAGTGCTGGCTGCTCACTGTCCCAGCAGTGTTGGGCATGCTTTGCTGGTGAGTCTGCTTTCGGGAAAGCCTGGCAGAGAAGCCTGCTCCTTGTAAAGCAATGGGTGCAAGCTCTGCCTCAAGTCTGAGGGCTTCCAAACCTGCACACCAGGTGCTGAGTCTCTCTGAATGCTCCCCCCCAGTCTCACAGCCTAGTCAAAGAGGACTAGATCATCACCTAGTTTGAGAGATGAAGACCCGTCCTGGCCATCTCATCCCAAGGCGGAGCATTTGATCAGGTAATTCCTGGTCATGGCTGTAGATGTTTGATGAACTACCAATGATGTTTTAGATAGACACCTCAAATCACCAATATGATGCAGTGGAGATTAATATAGGCCTGTGGTTGTTCACCATAATTCAAATACCTTATAGAAACCACAGGGCAAATGAAGAAGCCAAACCCTCCAGCTCAGGTAAACTGGGGGACGCATCTCCAGCAATGAGCACTCTACTCCCCAGGGTGGTGCTGCAGGAGATCCCTGTGCTGGAGGCTAAACCAAGCTGTCCCTGCTCTGGCCACAGAGAGTGCAATGCACCCTTGGGCTCAAAACACACTTCTGGCCTCTGGCCTGGGTCCTACATCTGCTTTTGTCTGTAATGGGAACCAAAGTGCATGTGCATACCATTAATTTCTTGCTCCCTGCAGCAGGAAGCAATGGTCTGGCTCCATATCACCACCGATGGAATGAGGCACTGCTGCAGCATTGGGGGCAGGATAGATCAGTGGGTTACGTGGTTCCCAGGGGATGGGCAGTGGGGTTTCTGTCACAGCCAGATTCTGGGAGGGGACATCACAGGACCATCTGGTGCCTGCCTCCACAGCCAGCACAGGGGAAAATCAGAACAGGGCTTTCAGCATCAGTGCAAATGCACCACAATGTGCAGGGTAGGAGGGAGTCAAGGCCTTTTGTATTAAGTGCTCTGAAAGCGGCTCTGCCCGCTCAGGGAAAGGGACAGGACAGCCAGGAAAGGAAATCAGTGTCCAGTTGCTGCACCAGCCTCCCTGATGCTCTGCACCAGGCCATGGCCCTGTGTCCTCCCCACAACGATCCCCACAGTGGTGGCTGAAGAAAGAGGAGGGATGGTGATTTCTTATAATCTGGCCCTTTTCCCTGCCTTTGAAAGAGTTCCCCACCGCCAAATGTCTACACTGATGCAACCCATCAGAGCTAGACATAGGTCACCACCTCTGCCACTTGTGCCATGTGGCATAAATGGCTTTGCTGACCCTAATGCTTTGGAGCTTATGGCTCCTCATCCAGGAGACAGCCATCCTGCTCAGTTTCCTGCTGGCAAAATTAAGTTAGAAATGCAATTTGGGAGCTCAGAGAGCAAAATGTGCTCCTGTCCTCTCCTCCATGACGAGGGTCAAGCAGGGCGAGCATGTGCCCCTACCCTCTCTTGCAAGCACTGCATCTGCTTCCTCCCTGGCCTCTCAGGAAGCAGGGAAGTCACTCACTGACCTATGAGCAAGTGCTGTGAGAGGGTTAAACTGGAGATGTCAACAGCATCTGTCTGGGAGCCAGCAGGTAAGTCAAGAATTTCCCCAGTCTCACACCTTGCAGTGGAGCGGGCCGCAGTGTTGCAACACCTCTTACAAGCTCAGAAGAAGCATTAAAGAAGTTCACAGGATGGAAGCACTTCTTCTAGGACTGTTGCGTAATCCAGATAAGTAGATAAGCCTGTAATATTTGCACAACACCATGTCCCTTCATTGGCCTTGTTACTGGTCTCATTTTGCAGGGCTTAATTCAGGGGATCTGATGGATTGAGTACACCTTTCAGGTCACCTATTCCTTGGGAGGTGGCTGTGACCCAGCTCTAGTGTTGTGCTACTGGAAGCTTTAAAGGGACAGAGACACCTTGCTGACAGCTGTACTTTATGCTTTGCAAATCTGTCCCGAAGATATTTTGGAAATGGCACTATGGCACCTATGGACAATACTTGGGCAGCTTCTCATGGAAGGACTGTGGCAGCGCAAAACCACCATGGGAAGAGAATCGTGAGCTGCCAGAGATGAAATAACCTTTGCACTAACACACAGATCCACACAGCTTGGGCACATTCCTGAACAACTGTTTACTTGGCACAGGATGTGGGGATTGAGTAGTGGCAGAACTCAGGTGTCAGGGAAAAAGATGGGACACAGGCAAATGCACTGACTGAGCACAGGCGTGGGCCTGAGCCTGCCAGGAACTCTCCTGTTCCAGTAATTCCCCTCTCTGGGATTTACCAGGCAGCCTGAGGGGAGGGCACAGTATCATCTACCCAGCAAGCAGGTGGCATCACCTTGTACTTTCCTTTGGGCTGCTGGTGCAGGGAGAATCCAGCCAGCAGGCTCCAGGGAAGTGCCCCAAGCACAAGGGCACAGAGCAATCAGAGCTGTACTCTGAGCACTTGCAGAGTCCATCATCGAGCCAACAAGCAGGGAACCAAGTTGTGCTGAAAGCTGGCCTTCCCTCTTGGAACTTTGTGCAAGCAAGTCCCACACCTCACATTGAACAGGACCTGGGTGGTCAGAGCAGGAAGCTCAGAACTCGGCAGGATACTGCTCAGAGCTGCCCCAGCCCCACACATTGTGCACGAGCCTGAACAGACTGGGGGGCAGAGGGGAGTGGACGCAGAAACTTTCTGCCCCAAGGACCCCTGCCTGCTCGCAGGTCACACCAGACGAATCTTCACCTCTCAGGGGAATGCAAACGTCTTCCCCATTTCTCTGGAGCATGGGATGCCTTGTCCTTGGGTAAAGAGGCCTTCAGCGATCTTCAGCATTTCTAAATTGCCACAGAGCCTCAGTAGGGGCCACATTGCTCCTCACACTCTTTAAAGACATGTAGATGCCCTATGCCTGTGACTATTCAGAGGCCATCAGTCCCAGCCCCACTCTCACACCGTGGGGCTCTGGCCCAAGTCCTCTTGTAAGCCCATGGTGTTTTAGCAATGGCTTTTTTTCTCTCCCTCTTGGGTTGCTTTGACTTGCTCCCAGGCCACAGCCCTTTGGCAACATCCATTGAGAACCAACCCCCTCCCCAGGGTGTCCACAGCCACTGTGTGGGACTTGCAGGGAAAACATCTCTCGTGGGAACACGGAGGCAGAAGACACAGGACAGGGCCAGCAGAGCCAGCGTGGCTGCAGCTTACAGCCCTGCTCCCTGGGTGAGCCACAGCTGCACTGTCTACACCAGCGTCAAGGGGAGGGCAGGGATGGCTGGCCCAGGGGAAGGGTCTTCCCTGCTCTGTTCCCTGCCCCTGCCAGGGATGGGGACCTTACAACTGCTCATAAAGCCACCTCTCCTGCCCTTTCTTTCTACTTCTTAATCATGAAGCATCTACTTAATCATGAACATCCTACTTGCCCTGTTCCCCACCTCGACCTCATCCACACGCCACAGGCACAGCCTGGAGAAATGTTTTTCCTCTTCACCCAGCCCGGGTCAGCAACCTGCAGAAGCCTGCAGGGAAGGAGAAAGAAGCCATGGCAGCCTGACCCCATGTCTCTGGACAAGGGGAGGAAGCAGAACAGAGCTGCCTCGTGGCATGGGTACAGATAGCTCCCTCATCTTCCCCAAAATCTCTTCCTAGGGGACCGCCAAGCAGCCAAGCAAAGACTGGCCAGGGAAGAAGGGAAGGAGTTGGCATAAGTGATGGTAAAAGACTTCCCACTCATTGCCTTTCCTTCTTGGTAGGGATTGCAGTGCAACTGCAAGATTGCAAAATCCATGCTTGGGATTCTTTTAAAAATGCTAATTCTGGGTTTTCAATCTTGAGCTGGCCAGAGGGCCACACTGAAATAACAAAACACCATTTGTTTTCCTGAGGGAAAAACTAGAGGCTTGTTTGCTTTCTTTCAACATCAGCAAGTCAGATCTTACATGTCTCACGCACTGAATTTTTTGAGGAAAAAGAGCAGGTGGTTTTGTAGCATCAGATGCACCAGGAAAACATAGTCCCATTGCTTGAGTTGTGTCAAAATGGTTAAACATGTCAGTCATTCTTGGTTTTTCCACTCAATGACTAAATAAACAGCAGGGAGAAAAGGTTAGTCCTTAAAGTCACAGTGCTTACCAGCAAGGGTTAGGTGAAGCTCATTTTCTTCACGTGGGACCTCTAACAAGTCCTACAGGAAACCCAAGAAATGGCAGACATGACCTTCCTGGCAAATCAAATGTGAAAAACAAGGAAGCCACGTTAGGCAAGCTTTTTAAGGAAGCAAAAAAAAAGGGCACAGCCCTTTTATTTTTCCTCAGCAGATCCTCTCTGAGGACATTGTAGTACTGTAAACTAGATCTCAACTTGGCTGGTAA
Source organism: Egretta garzetta (assembly GCF_000687185.1). Lineage (NCBI taxonomy): Eukaryota > Metazoa > Chordata > Aves > Pelecaniformes > Ardeidae > Egretta > Egretta garzetta. The sequence goes on from NW_009260684.1 coordinate 3,175,489, forward strand.
CCGAGTTCAGTACTGGCACTCTTCAGAATTAGTCTTGTGGGGGTCTAAATTCATCCAGAGGAGGAGCAGAGCCTTGAAGAAAGAGAAATGAGCCTGTGGATGTCTGCAGTCAGCTGGGGTGGGGATCTGAGCATTTTATCACAGCCTCCTGGTCCTAGCATTTTACAGACCCAAAAGGCAGTGTCCCTGGAAAACCCTGGGGGCTGGACCCAGAAAAAAAGCCCAGCTCTGTGCTCAAAGGAGCCAGAGGTCTTTTATTGCTCTCCTCTAGGAGGATCCAGTTTCCACCCAACAAGCACAGAGGGGGTGCAAAAATATGTGTCCTGGTAACTGATCACGTTGTCTTCTCTCTTGGTTATGTTCCTTTTCAAAGCCCCTCCAATGTGTCAAGGTGGTTTATGGTTTAAAGGTTTTCCAGTCTGCTAATCCAAGTTGTGGGAGTCCCATCCCAGAGGAGAAATCCAGGAGGGGCTCAGTCACCCAAACGAACAACAAAACACATCCAAGAGAGGATGGGCACAGAGGTCATCAAGCAAGTGCAAGAGTCTCCAAGGTTGATGCTGCATCTCAGGGGCTACTTGAAATCCTACAATCGCAAGGGAGTATGGGGTTTATGCACTGTTGGCCAGACCAAAAAGAGCTATCTGTCTAGGAAGAGGTGGACTGTGTCCTGGACTCCCTGTCAATTAAGGTCAGTGGGGGTAGACTCATAGAAACTCAATGAGAGCCTCACTTTACCAAGTGGACTTCACGCTCTGCGTGACTTGCACTCAGCTTTCTCTGCCAGGATACAGGTTGGCCATGTTCTGCCTTTGCCTGCATCACCACAGTTGCCTTCATTTGCCCTCCTGATTTCCACCAATGCTGGTCTCATTTTCTCCAGTTTTTGTTATTTAGTAAGAACATTTGTGAGGACCGAACATGAGACTCCTCCAGTTGGAGAGGCTGTTGTGATGGACAAGCAATGGCAAAATTCACACCACAAAACTCACATGGCAAGCTCAGCCCAAGGGTACCAGAAAGCTGCAAAAGGGGCACCATGGGCATTACATTTCACTATGGAAAGGTTTGGATCCCCAATGGGAAGCAGTCAACAGTATCCTGCTTGTTGCCCAGGATGATCAGATATGACTGATAAATGACCAAATAGAAGGAAAAGATGCAATACAGAAGACAATGCAGAAACAATGGGGCTCTGAGGTCCAGTAGCCAACACCAAGGCTTGTTCTCAGACCCACAGAGGAAACTGCCTGTCCTTCTTCTGGGACCATGAGCATAT
>NW_009260684.1:3177074-3187346 GCF_000687185.1 Egretta garzetta
TTTTCGCCGGGACCCACCCCATCATAAGCCAATCCAAGACTGGAGGCTGGTAGAGTCGTAGCTCCCGCATGGCCACAGAAGACATTGGGAGCTGCCTGCAGAAGCCCAGCACCTTTTTCACTCCTGCCATGGTGCAGAGTGAAGAGTTAAATTCTCTCCCTCAGCAAGAGCACAGAGGCAGCTCCCAGTCACCACCATCTGCTCTCATTCACACATGAGCTGTGCCGGGCACCATTCAGTTCATCATTTATTCCCTTTGACAAAACCAGAACTGCTGCGATCACTTATAATGAAGGAGAAGAATGGCTGAGCCGTTCCCAGCATGCATGGGAAGCTGGGCTGGCTGGGAGCTCATGGGGAGGGGAAACATCTGGTCACAGGAGAGGGTCCTTCCCTCAGTGCAGCACGAGGGTGCTGTCTTCTGGAAAATGTCTCACAACTGCAAGCCAGGTTATGGCCCGTGCACTAATAGCTGTACACAGAGCAGCCTTGCCTGCGTACCCAACTTCCCATGCAAGCCAGAGTGTTTATACACAACGAGCATCCTCGGTTTGCAGCACATCGGCCCCTCCCCAGCAAACTTTTGGTCAGCTCCAGACCAGCAGTGATTGTTTAGCAATCGATCCCATCACCGACCACAATGATCTGGGAGCAGTCCCAAGAAGCCCCAAGAGTCCGTTTACACTGAACCTGGCCAGAAGTTGCCCAGCTGAAATGTGTTGTTGCAAATGGTCGTGAACAGAATTGCAACTGCTGGAGGGAAACAGCCCAAGCCTCATTCAAAATAAAAGAGGGGGGGGGGGATATTTTTTAAAAAATGACTCATTCTCCTGAAAACCTAAACTGTTCTATAGTTAAAAAATCACTTTTCATTTAGACATTTCTGGCAATTTATACCTGTAAAGGTTTTTTAAAAAAATGTTGGAAGAGGATAAAGTATCTATAAATTATTCAAATGAAATGTTTAGATTAATTCAAACTAAATATTTTTTAATGGCTTCTTCCATGAAATTTTCAACATTTTTTTCTAATTCAGGCAGGAAATGGTTTCAGATACTCATAAACTCATGGGATGGGAAGTGAGATCTAGTGAAAATCAGCTGATAATTGCTCCTCTAAATCACTTGGCAACCACTCCTGAAAAAACAATTCGCGCCACAGAGAATCAAGATGGGAAAAGTAAGCTAAATGCATACCAATGAATTCAGCTAGCTCTGGTCTGCAGAGGCCAGAGGCTTTAGTGAGTCACGAGCTTTTCTACAAGAGGCTGTTTTTCTTCCTTGTCTCCCCTTTTTGGCTCATGCAAATACAGTTTGTGCGCCTTCCCCCTGCCTAAAGTTTGTTTTCTGGAAGTCCTGGCTGTGCAAACAGCTGCAGCTCCACGGTGCCAGTTCCGGCTCCTCACTCAGATGTCTAGCACACTGCCGACCAGAAGGAGCTCTTAGATGAGGTGGTGGCAACAGGGACAGGTAAAGTTTAGAAAGCCGAAGCAAGCAAACAGGAAGCGGTGGGGGCAGGGGACACTTGTGCTGTTGCTTTTACTCCCTCACTGGCGCAGTGCACAGTGCTGGCAGGGCAAGGGAAAGCATCAATGGTGCCTTGAGAGCCAGGAGATGCCTTGCTGAAGGGCCACAGTGCTGGCATCCCCCACTACTGCTCATCCAGCCGGCTCCACATCATTCTCCTTGGATCCCCCTTTACTGACTCCTTCTCATTGCGTTTTCCATTTGCCAAACAATCAGCAGCCTGCAATCGTTTCCACACTCATTTCATAGCTTGGGGGTGAATTGCCTCTTAGGCCAATGCAGCCCAAGATAGCCCAGAAACCCAGTTAACTTCCCTGCACCCAGTGAAGAAATGCTTCAGAAATTCCCCGGGCAAGGTTACCGTGGTCTGAAATACCATGACTATTGCCCTGGTTTTGATATCCCTTGCTGGGTAACTCTCTATGCTGACTGCTGGGACCCCTCCAACTCGGTGCTGCCTGTGTTTTGCAACCCAGATACTCATTCCAGCAGGAGCATTGTCCCTGGAGGCAGTGTCTGTGCCAGGCAGGCAAAGCAGCTCGCTAGGTGCCCTTGTCTTGCTTAATTCAAAACAAAGCAGAAAGGGAGCCGCAATGGGTGTTGGGGTCCTCAACTACAGCCTGTCAGCCCCTGTGGGAAGGGTTTCGTTCCCCACCTCCACACTGCAGTGCCAGGGTGAGATTTTAAACAGTCCCAGGTATTGACCCAGGGGAAAGGAGGTGCAGGAGCCTTTTAGAGGCATTAGCCGGTGGGAGCTGGGTGGCGTGGCTTTATGCTATGATGCTGAGCTGTTACAGCTCTGACACTGACTGAGACCCACTTCTCTCAAATCCTTTCATTCTAAGTAAAATAAACCACAGCGAGAGCTTAAAAGGCAGCTGACAGCATCTCTAGGTAAGAGAGCCAGACCACAGCTGGAATCATGGCTGACAGCAGTGAAAATGTGCAGAGCCCAGAGGACTTTGCTCCTGTGCACCTCCTGGTTTCGGTATTTTTCAGTTAGCTCTGGCAGCAGAGGGTATGAAACTGTAGAGACATCTGAGCACTGCATTCCACGTAAAAATGAAACTAATCAACCATATGTTTTTAAAATGAGGGTAATAACAATGGGTAAAAACAAAATAGCTTGCAACTCCTCCTCTGAGGCTGAGGAGCCAATCTTGCAACACTGACACCCAAGGAGACCAGAGATGCTGGCCGGCATGCAGCAACCCCCGTTTTGGGGGATGCAGACCTGGATGACAACCTCTTCAGGCCCCAACACAGTGGCCAGCACCAAGTCATCCCAGCTCATTCCCAGCTGGTTGGTGCTCAAAAGTCCTCCAGTCTTGCAGGCAGAGGCAGTGTGCCATGCCTTACCTGCCACTCTCGTGGCCTGCTCTGGTGATGGGCTACTGCCGGAGTGATTCTCTGGACCACTTCTGGATGAAGATGTAGTGTTTTCTATCACCGACAACCCAAGGCCATAGGTGTAAAACAACTGCATTTTTCATCATCATCGCTGGGATAGACTGTCCCAGCTGATCATAGTTTCCCACACTGCTCTGGCTGATGGGATGGATTTGATATGGTCCCTTCCTTCTCTGCATTGGGTAGGGCAAGCATCTGCCATGCTCAGCAAAGATCTCCTAGGCAGGTAAATCTCAGGACTGCTCAGCAAGAAGGAAAGGGGAAGACCAAGCCAGGCAGTGGCATGTTATTTTCCTGCATCTCTGCAAGTCACTAACAGAGAGAAGGAAACATCACCAGCAAGTGGCCAGCACAGGTGAAACTGCCCAGCCTGATGGGTGAAGAGTATCCACGGTATTACAGGGAGGCAGGAGTCAAATCAGGCCGCTCAGAGAAGAGCACGCTGAGCTGTACAGTGTAAGACAAAAGAGACAAGATCAAGCGCGGCACTTGGAAACAGCTGCAGGAACCACAGCAGATGACATTGCTTTGCAACAGTCTGCAACTGTCAATGGAGCATGTATGGCATGGAGACAATGCCAGCAGCACCATCGGTGCACAGACATCCCTGGGCGCTGCAGAAGGTGAATGCAGAGAACCTCTCATGTTTGAGGTGGATTTGGATGCTGGAGCCAGATGGCTCCAGAACCAGTGACAGCAGCACTGGAAGAGGCACTGGGGGCAGTCAAAAAGGCCATATGAGGTCAGACTCGGTGTAAGAGGGGTGAGCTGCCTCTGTAAGAGACGGATGTGAACTAAGCCTCTGGCTGTCAGACACAGCTGATCAGAAAAGATGTGGCTTGTGTGGTACCCCAAGAAAACCCACGGCAAGGCACCCTGCAGTGAGAAGCCAGGGACCAGCACATACAGAAATTGAGGATATTGTCCATGGGATGGAGAAGATTCCAGCAGTTATGGAAGGACAACAAAGCAATCATCCATACCACACTTTGGAAGAAAAGCTGGATATCAAACAGCTCCAAGAACTGATCAGGACTCATGTCCCCATAGCTGGCAGAAAGGGGCAGCCTAGCTCAGTGCATCAGCAGTCCTGCTGGTGCTGCTACAGCTCCCGCTAGCCTTGCCCTTTCCTCTACTTCAAGCATTGCATATAAATCAAAAGATTAAATAGACACATAATAAAGGGAAGATTTTGGTCACAGGGAGAGGACTGTGGGGGCACAAATGGTACCAAATATTTTTCCATGCCCGGTGCATCACTGCAAGCTGGGGCAGGTGCACTTACAAAAACAGACCCCATGTTTGTGCACTCTGAAGACTGTTACCAAGCTGTGTTTAGGACCCAGCAGAAAACTGAAACTCCTTTTTATGATGTGGAGGCTACTAACTTGTAAGTAAATAGCATTTTGTCTAGTTACTAACATCAGAGCCTGGCCAGGGACTCCAGGCAGGTCTGGGCTAAACAACCGAAACTGCAACATCCACAGAATGACTGTAACATTTGCTAACGTCAAGGCAGCAAAAGGTGCAGAGAGGTCGTACGTAGATGAGGGCTGCATCTTGGACTAAAGAGGGCATGGAGGTGCCTTGGAGTGCAGGGAGATGCAGCCAGTCCCCCCAGCACCTGAGAGCTGGGCAGTGGGAACAAAGCAAGCGGGTGAAGCAGGAGGGTTCCCTGCAAGCCCCCAGCCTGCAGCATCCCCATGGCAAGAGCAGACTGGATTGCTTGGTGAGGCATCCCCACAGCACACGGCAGCCCGCAGACTAGCGCCTAATACCAGCCACGTGCGAGCAGAAGAGAGTCAGCGCACATAACTAGATTCTGGCTCACATACACACACACATAGTTTTATTACAAGAAACCATTTAATCTATATGTCCAGAGGGTCTTGGTTAATGCCTCTAACCTGGGCACTCATGGGAAAATGCCTCCACTGCAAAAACCCTTTGTAACTTATGCTCCCTTGAGCTGCTAGAAGATGGGGTTGTGATTTGTAGCTGCATGGATCCAGTCCAGCACTAGAGAGACAGAGCTGACACTGGAAGGCTTGGTTAAGGGCCAGGCTGCCGTGTGCCTGCATGCATAGGTTCAAGGAGTTTGCAAAGCCGCTTGGCTTTAGCTGTATCTCTACTAATCCCTGGTGCACCCTACTTACACCTGAGGTAGGTATCCAAACCCTGCCTGTCCACCACAAGTTAGCCTCCAGCAGCACCCACACGGCAGGAGCTGTCACCTGGTAGTGTTTCATCTATAGAAACAAAAATGCAAACAACCACAATTAGAAATGGCGGTGGAGGTCACTGGGGAATACAAAAATTCCAGTTGCAGCACAAAGTTCAATGCAAGATCATGTAGGTGGGGAAGTAAGTTTTTATTTTTGACAAAGGTGACTCAACTCACACTCAAGTCTCTCCCAGGTTTCACTCGCTCGTTCCTTCATGCTCCCATACAAGCACCAAGATGTGTGTGCCCAAGCAGCCTGGTCAGGACCACCTGCAGTGACAGGAGAAATAAGGGACAGCAGCTCCCAGGGCCCCATCACAGCTCCGAGATTCTCCTTAGATGAGTGGCTACGCACTGAGTCTTGTGCATGCTTCTTCTATCCTTTAGGAACAGACAATGATCAGGATCTTCTGCCTCTTCATCCCGTCCTGCCTCTGTGAGTCATTAGGCTGATTTACTCACCTGGTTGGGCTCCTTTCTGGGTGTAATCTCTCCTTTGTTTTACTTTTTTTAACAAAGGCTGTCCTTTGTTTCACTGCTCCAGATGTCTTGGGAAGCTGCATGTCCTTTGCTCTGCTCTTGACCAGCAGATCAGCACATACCATTCTTTTAACCCTTCTTCTCGCTGTTTCTCCTGCTGCTTTCACATCCAGACATCCCCATTCAGGTCAATTTTAAGTTTCTGCTACAAATCTCCACAGTCTGAGCTGAACTCCACATTGCTGACACCAAGTTACAAAAATCCCTAAAAGCACAGTGGGTTTTTCATTGCATTGCTTAGCACACAAACAATCACAACACCCTTCCCTCTTACCAGCTCCTTGGAAAGCTTCAGCATCAGCATTAAAAGCTGAATTTCACCAGTACAGTGGATTCCTGAAAAAGTCCCACATTCCGTTTATTATATTGTGTTGGGGCCCTGCAGCTTTTAAACTGGATCTCCTTCATGTTTAGTTGGATTCATGCACGAATGAGCATGCATGACAGAGAAGATCTGGTTTGTCTAAAACCTTGTGACCAGGAAAGGCTCTGCAAGCTCATATATAGTCTATTGACTAGCTGGGGTCTCTTCCTATGCGGCATCTCCTCTCCCACCTGATATCCACATTTGGGATCACTCCAGCCTTTCCCAGCCAGGCTCCTAAGGGTTTCTACATACAAAGCCAAAAGCAGAAGACCCAGGTGGACCAAGGAGCATCAAAGGATTTGTCACAGTGCAGCTGTATAACTTCAGGTAACCACCTAGCCACATGGGGAAGCACTTCCAAAAGCTGCAAAGGAGAGAGATACAAGAACAAGTAGGGGGACACCACCAAGATTTCCAGCACAACACAGAGGAATTTGAAGAAAGTCCCATGGACCCTACTGGAAAGGGACTCCAGCAGCACAAGATCACAGCATGCCTCAGCATGCCTCAGCAGCATGCAGACACTCCAGCAGTGCCAGCCCCTCTGCTGTTTCGTCCTCCCTCTTGGCCTGGACCCCCCGAGGAGCCCCAGATCCCAGAAGAAGCCAGGCTGCTCCAGGCTGGGAGGTGGAAGAGGGACACTCTGGGGACTGCACACAGGTGAGCCCACAGCCTGTCCCAAATACCCCAGACCAGTGTGAGAAGGAATGTAGTGCCCAATGAAGCTGAGCAGTTCTATCAGCTCTCCTGTGACAAGGTCCTAGAAGAGGATGGGTAAGAACATTAGCAGAGGAAGGGTGTTCACCAGAGAAGAGACGGGACTCAATTGCGGGGTGGGAGCTGTCTCACAGGATGCACCAGGAGGCTCATGGAGGGTGCACATGCCCCTCCCTCTCCAGCTTCTTAAGGGGAGAAGAGCAACAACCACCAGGGGCACAACTCAGGATGCCCCATACAGAAGAGCAGAGAGCAGCCAAGAGCTGCAGAGCAGGCACCCTCCATCCCCTGTGCCCGCGGGGCTGGCTCAAATGTCAGGGTGGCTTTGATCTTCCTTTCTCCTTGTGAGTGGAGACACAGGATTCCCAAGCCCCAAGGAAGCTGGTGGGTGACCAGGGCTGGTGTCCCCAAACTAGGAGAGGGCATATTTAAGCCAAGTGCCCCTTTGAACCTGACCTGGCACAGTGTTCTTGTAGCACAGCCAAGGAATCTCTGCTGGCCTGACCAGCATTGTCCCCATCTCAGCCGCCATGGGGACCATGCCTGTGACCTCAGGATCTCCCTGATGTTGAAAGCTGCTGCTCACAAAGCCACCAAATGCCCAAGTAGCTCCCACACCTACAGACTGAGACCAAGCTGGCGGAGCTGGCCCAGCAGGCCAGCCCAGGTTGCAAATCTGCAGCTGACAGGACAAGCCCTGAGCAGACAGGACTGCATTCCCGGGTGGCAAGCAGAGCCTCTGGTACCCTTCATGAGCTGCTTTCAGAGGGATTATGCTTGCAAATGAACTCAGCCAGCACGGACTCCTGAAACAGCCACCATGCAGCCAAGGGACCATCCCCAGCTCCACTCACACCACTTGCAGTCTCTGAAGGGGCTATCATGGTCACGAAGATCCCATCCTGACCTCTGGTCCCCCAGCCACAACCCCTGTTAAGTGTCTCACAGACAGAGCTCTCCTTCCCCACCAAAGAGCTTTGCTCTTTGCCTCATGCCAGATGCTCACGCAGCTCTTTGCAAGGGCAATCATCTCAATCTTTCTTTTTTCTTTTTTTTTGGAAAATATTTTCCTTTTCCACTTAGAAGTTGTTCTGCTCCCACAGAGCTCAGAGAAATGGGTCTCATTCTTATCTGCAGGCCTGAGCTGATAGCAGATGAACTCTGGCAGGTCTTCCAGGAGGGTGTGTGCAAGGTGATTTCAGCCATAAAGCCACGGTGGGTGGGGTGCGATTCTTTTTTTTTTTACCCTCCTCATTCTCCACTGAGATAGTTGCACTGATTTACAGGTTCCCCATGCCCCACAGGAGGTATGGCCATAGATGTGACAGCCTGGGTGGGTGTGCAGGAGGCGGGTCCTGTGCCCAGTGGAACCTGCAACTTGCTCTGACCCTGGGCAAGCAGCCCAGGGTGATCCTGCAGTTTTTCACACACTCCCCAGGAGCTGTGCCTGATCCCATGGCGGGGCATGGGACAAGGGTTGGGATCCCACCTCCTGTGTGTGGCTGGACATACCTGCTGGGGCTGTGGGCAAGCCCTGGGTTTCACCATGTGGTCAGCCCGCAGGGCAGGACAGTGCCAAAATATCTTAAGGGCGGATGTCATGAGGACAGAGCCAGACTCTTCTCAGTGGCACCCAGCAACAGGACAAGGGGCAATGGGCACAAACCGAAGCATAAGAGGTTCCAGTTGAATATACGGAAGAAATTCTTTTACTTTGAGGGTGACAGAGCACTGGAACAGGCTGCCCAGGGGGGTTGTGGAGTCTCCTTCTTTGGAGATATTCAAAGACCTTCTGGACAATGTCCTGTGCACCCTGCTCTGGGTGAGCCTGCTTGAGCAGGGGGGTTGGACTGGGTGGTCTCTGGACATCCCTTCCAACCCCTGCCAGTCTGGGATTCTGTGTGCAAGGTGGGGGAGAAGCAACCGCTGAGCAGCCCTTTTGGGGAGAGAGCGGTTAAAGGACCACGGACAGGCTGTGCTGAGCTGGGGGGAGCGGGGCTGCATTCAGCAGAGCCCGAGTGAGGGCCGGCCCGACGGCCGGGCACCCCCTCTCCCCGGGCAGGGGGACGCCTTTGTGCATGCTGTGTGCATAATAGACCGGCCGCGGGAAGAGGTACTGTCCCTCTGCTCCAAACACAACCTCAATTAGATGAATGGCTCTATAATCCCATAGAGGAGCTCAGCTGGGAACTGACCATGCGAGAGGCAAGCCAGCCCTCCCCCAGCCGGGCGGTGAAAGGGGACCCCCCCAGCCCCCGGCACGGAGGAAGAGGAGGGAACCAGAGCCCCAAAGGCTGCCGGGGAGCGCCCGCGCCCCAGCCCGGCAGACGGCAGTGGCAGGGGGGGGCCCCGGGAGAAGACGGGGCAGCAAAACGGGGAGAGCATGTTCTCCCCCCGTGCCAGGAGATGCCACCACGGGACAAGAGGAGAAAGGAAGGAGAAGAGGTCACAGGGGACTCGCTCCAAACTCTATTCCCTTCTCCTGCTCTGCCCCGGGTACATCCCGGGGCACTTGCTCCTCCTGCTGCCCTGGCCAAAAGGCAGAACCACTCACCATCAGTGAACACGGCGGCAGTGCAAGCAGCAGAGCTGAGTGCTCCCTTCCCTCCCAGCGTCTCTGGGCTCTCAGAGGGAATTTCCTCTCTCACTGAAATTCTCAGACTTGTCCCTAGTGCCAGAGAGAGGCAATTTGGGGAAAGTCTTGAGAAACTTAGGTTGTGCAATGGGGAGTTTAAAGCTATTTTCAACCCACAAGGCAACTGACAACACTTTTGTCAGCAACTATTACCAAAACCCTCCAGTTCCCCTGTTACAGCAACTCCTTCTCAGGCACGAGCCCACTGTAGGACATCACTCACTGCTCCACAATAGAAGTGCTCAGCTCACAGGTTTCAAACCATCAGATCCTTGGCTTTGCTGTGCCCTCCTCCATCCCTCCAAGCATCCCAACATCCTTCAGAACAAGCCCCCCCTGCCAGGGGCACCCTCCAGCCCCCTGACTTAGGGCAGAGGGGAGAGCAGTTGTGGTGCTGCAGCACCCAAAGGAACGTCGTCCAACACCACCACACATCACCCAGTCCAAGGGGCAGCTTGGCAAGCTCTGCAGGGCAACAGCAAGTCATTTTCTTGCTACAGTCAAGAGCTCTGAGCCTGAATACGCACAGCTGGGCACAAAGTGACTAGAGATCACATCTGCTGAATAAGAAGGGGTCATTGTTATGCTTTGTCACCCATTTCAGAGCAGATCGCACTTTAAAGCCATTTGGTTTTGCACTCTGAATAGTTAAAAAGGTCAGGCACTGAGCATGGGCAGTGGGGTGTTTTCCTAGCGCTGGAGCACGATGTGAATATTCCCAGGTGCGAATATTTGTCTGAACATCCGCTGCCTTCCCAGTCCCACAGCCTGGGAGGGGAGAGCTTTGGGCTCTTCCACAGCTGGGACTTGGAGCACGTTGTTCTTTCCTTGTCCCCGCTAACCCTCCGACTCT
>NW_009260684.1:3187364-3190231 GCF_000687185.1 Egretta garzetta
GATGAGCCTTGGGCGACCTGAGGGCTCAGAGGCAGGGCTCAGCCACAGCCTGACCCTGCAACCGATGCCTTTAATTTACTGTTTATCTGAAAACCAGCCAGAACATGCTAATGAAATGCCAGTTATTGGTTGCCAGTGAAAGGGGCGCTGCTTTCTCCTGCTTTTTGTGTCCCAGGATGCATGCTGGAAGCACTGTGCAAAACAGGCACCCACAGCCAGCCAGGCATGCTCCCCACCACGCTGCTCCCACAGTGCAATTACAAACCCAGACATAAATCATGGTTAACCTTTGCTCTCTCTCATATGTTTGTCCAGAGGCTACAGAAATATTGCACAAGACACGTGATAGCCAGAGAAACAAAAATAACTTTTATTAAACTGTCCCAGAGTGGGAGTGGAGGGGGAATTTTTGGAAAGTCAATACTTTTCACAGCAAGGGAATGCATTCGGGAAAATAATGCAGACCAGGTATTCTTTTGTCAGCTGTTAAAGGTATGTGTTAGGATCTCCAAAGGGACAGATACACACCCTCATGACTCACATACAGTAGGGCTTTGCGCTCTGACTCTGACTTTGACGTATTGTTTGCTCTTTTCAAAATCAAAACAACTTGCTTTCCCATCAGCTCAGCTCTTTCCAACTGCTCTGACTTTAAAATCCCTTCTAATTCCCTTTCCCTCCTCTCCCTCTACCTCTCCTTTCCCTCCCACTGCTGCAAAACAAAGATGAACATGTCCTAATGCCTCGTTATTTCTGAATGACACAGGATTAACTAGAAGGAAAGAAATCTGATTTTGCAAAACCAAATGAGGTTTGAATTGCAAGGAAAATAAACACTTTGCTTTGCCCAATGCAGAACCGATTGCGAGATGTTTGCATCTACCTGCAGATAGAGATAACACCTAGTTGTGCGTACATTCATGATGCTAAAACTGCAGTCACAAAAGCTGGGAAAGAAAATTACTGTAGGCTGAAACCCATGAAAGTAGGCACCAGAAAAGGTGGCAGAAAAGCCCAGTGAATATTCAGGCTGAGTTTTTGAAGAGGAATCGCATATCCTAGAGCATGCAAACATAGCCTCCTGCATCTTTTGTATTCACTTTCCATGAACCTGCAACTGGATGAGTTTTACTAGCACAAATGTTGGAGGAAAGTGAAGTTCAAAGCTGCATGCATGAGTAACCATGGAAACTGAATTTTAAATTTGCACATGTGAGTATTCGTATCCAAAGTACTTCGTACACTCGGCCAATGCGGGAAGAGGGACACCATCATGTCACAACTGGCCAATCGCAACTTTGAAACACAGCTTGAATTTCAAATATCACCTACTTACGGCAAACCTCCGTCCGCCAAGCAGAGAAAAAAAGAAATGTGAAAAAACCTGCCTCGAATTGCCATCTGCTCGTGAATATTCCACAATTAGCAGAGATGGATTCATTGGATACATTATTCATTGTGGATTATTCACCCAGATCTAACAGCGATAGTGCAATGGGTATTTAAATATTGTGATGAGGAATGTTGCAGACATGGAAGGTGTATGTGACCATCCCCATGTATGAATATGGATGTGCTCCTATCCTGCAGGAATCTCTGGGAACAATAGCTGTGTGGTAAAAACCTTGTCCTCTGCACCAACAGAAAACCTAGAACTCCATGATAAACTGCATTTTTTTTAATCCCTTTTCCTCTTCATTTGTCCTCTGCCCCAACCCCTCCTCCCTCAGCTGGGCTACTAATGCACCAAAATCAGCTGCCATTTTAGCAACAAAGGCATTTGATGTTTCCCTTGCTGTGGCTTAGCTTATAGAAGAGGTTTGGTGAGACAATATTTCTCCCACTTCCACCCCAACCTTCCAGTGTCACCCACATTAGGCAGTGAAAATAATAAAAACAAAACAAAAACCTCCTAGTGCAATGCCGTGTTTGCAAGCAGGGCTTTCCCAGGAAAGCTTCACAAGTTGCCTTGCAGTTTGCAGCGACTGCAGCGCAGATCGGTTTTGGGCCCCTTTGCAGGTTCAGCTTTCATGGCATGGAGCCAGCCATTTGGTGGCCATCAGTGGCAGATTGACCCTTGCAGGCCTGTGTGCCAAAGTCATGGCAAAACAAAGACACCCCAAAGAAACCCCTCAACTAAAAGTGATAAACAGGCATGGAAAGAAACAGCCTTGAGAAGGGAGCAGGTTTGGAGGGGTGCACACTCTGGCAAGAGGCTGGGGTATGAGGGAGCCGGTGCAACAAGGCTGTGCCAGGATTGCTTAAGGAGAAACAACACAGAGAAAAGGAAAGGGGAAAACCGATAAGAAAGAGGAAAAAAAAATATACAAATCTAATGAAAGAGTCCAAAGTAGCACAGGATGGGGTTATGCAACTTCAATTTGTCCAGTGCTGTTCGCAGACAAACACTCCCCCGAAGCAGCAGGGACTTGTGCAAGTGAAGGTTGTGAAATCCCCATGCTGCTGCCAGCCATTGCCCAACTCTGTCAGGTAGCAAGGCTGTACTGCAAAGGACAAGCCAGGATCCTACAAACACTGCAGCAAGGCTCTGGCATGATGTGCACACAGATCTTCACCATGGAGCCTGGGCTGAAATCTCTTCGCGGTGCCACGTTGGGCCTTGATGGCCTGCGGCATAGTAGTCCTCTGCCAGGCAAGCTCTCCTGAGGTCTCATTGAAACAGTGCAATCCTTATGCAGTAAGACGTGGTCAAGGATAGACAGGACAGCTTTTCTGCTGTTCTTAGAAGCAGCTCCCAGGCTACTACTGTTGCAGAAGATAGGTGGTCTGCTCTCTGATGGGCCAGGGTGTCCCATGCAGGAGGTTTACAGGTGTCATATACAGGCACAGAGGTGACTCCCCAGGTG
>NW_009260684.1:3190415-3194005 GCF_000687185.1 Egretta garzetta
CCTGCTGAAACAGAAGAACGCGAGAAACTCCCATCCAAAAGTGCCTGTAGTGTCCAGGACTACATGTGCTCAAAGCTCGCAAGGAAACTGATCTTCCTTGGAGTCCATAGGCACACTGAGCCTAATTTCTTGGTCCCAAAAGTTTAGGCAGGTAGCAAACCTCGGGTCAGCGCACAGATACCCAGCTTTAGGACGTTGGGCAGCCTTGGGCAGGGTCGGCTGAACCCACAGAGGCCAGATTAGGATCTTCAACTGAGAGGCTCTCCTGAAAACAAGCTTGTAAAATCCACCGAAGTGGGGCACCAGGAGCCAACATGCTATCTGGGAGCTCCCATGGGAGGACTGGGGTTTATTTAGACCTTCCTACACAGATTCCCATGATTGAGTTGGAAGAGTAAGTCCCAACTGGAAGAGCAGCCTTGGCAGTGGGATGATTGTCTGGTATTTGGAGTCTGTAAATCCATGGGTGTCTGTAAACCCTCAACTCTGATCTGCAGAGTTTGACTTCGTGCAAGCTGCACAGAGGCGCTCCCTCGCCACGCTCTGCCAGGGATGGGATTGGGCAATTAAATGGTAATTTGGCAAATCATTTATTTGCTAAAAAAATGTGATTTTTGTCCCTTTAAAGTTCAATATTGAGATTTAACTTGCAGCATAAAGTTCATTGAAAAAGATCGGGATTTGCACTGCCGGCAAGGGCAGGGGACAGTCCTTTTTCACCCACACATCTAGGAAGCCAGAGAACAAGGTTGGGGGATTTGAGCCCCATTTCACTAGCACTTTCCTTCATTCTTCAACTACAGAACCCACATGGCAGGTTTTATTCATTCCACACAAGCAAACAGAAGAGTGACTGCATTAGCAAGCTTCAGACACAGACCAGGACATACCCCATGTCCCATCTGTGAGAGCTGCCCCCCACCCCCATGCTGTGTGTGGACACGTCCTTGTACATGTCAATTCCATGCGTGTCTCCCAAGGCTTTTAAATAGCACCATGATCACACACTGCTGTGCTCTTCCGTGGCTCAACCCTGAATCTGCCCTCCTGTCTACAGGTGTCATCAGGACTATGTACATTGTTGGGGGGATCAGTGCCTTTTCCTACAGAGCGTCCATCCTGAAATATCATCATGAAAGAAGATGGAAAAGAGGAGCGGAGGGGACCTATTGCAGAGGAGCCAGTCCTAAGTCCTGGAGTTAATGACAAAGTCCTCCTCCTCCCAAGCACTGTCAATGCAGCCCGTGCTGACCCAGTCCCAAAGGTAGAGCTAGGAGGTGTTTCTGGTCTTGCTCAGAGCAGCAAAAAGAGCAGCAGCTCTATCTCATACACATGTTGCCTCAGTTGTTCCAGGCCTACAGTGCTCCACAGACCCTTTGGAAGGAGCCAGAACCAGAGAATGATGTGATTTCAGTGCCAGTGCAGCACCAGAGCCACCCCAATGAGCTCTGGAGCATCTCCAAGCCATGCCTTGTGCCACACAAGCTGGTGCTCCTCATTTCCTACTGTACTGTTACTCAGTCCCTCAGTGAGCCTGGAAGAGCAGCCACCAATGACAACTTGCCTCTGGGGCTAGATGAGGTGCACAGGCTGAGTCTGGAACTGAGACAAAGAGCCCTGGAGAGAGGAGATGAACATGTAATGAATGGAGAGAAGCATCAAGTCCCCAAGGGGAACAAAGCAGCAGCTCCGCATCTTGTCTGGTTCTGTTTCCCTTTCCTCTCCAATGTTCAAAGTCCTTTTCACAGGTACAGGTGGGACCGTGCACTCTTTTGCCTCTCCTTTCTGGCCAGCAAAACAAAATACTGGAGGATCTAAAAACTGCTGTAACATGGCCATAGTCTGTAAGAACATCTCCTCCACCAGCAAGGGCAAACCCATCATTCTTCACCATCATCCTGCTCTGGATAAGGGGTCAGGGCTACAGCTACGGAGTTGTAGCTCGACACATTTGAAGCTGGGAGGGGAATCACTCCATCTTTTTGTCCACCTCTTAGACAAAACCTGCAAGCCCACCCAGAAACAAGCAATTCCAGAGGACTGGAGGAAAATGAGGAAAGGGTGTGAGGGTGGTGGTGATGGGTTTCACTAGGTGCCACCTGAACTGAAGCCACTTTCAAAGCAAATTTAGGCCAATACCAGAAGGTGGTCAGCAGTGAGTTCCTGCCTGCAGATCAAGACCTGTTCATCTCAATAAGTTTCTGCTGGAAATACAGTTCGGCCAACATAGAAATTTGTTGTTGGAATGTGTCAGTTTTTAGATCATATTTTCAATGGAAAAAAAGTCAAAAATAATAATTTCATTTTTTCCTTCTTATTTCAGTGAGGTAGAATGTTTCATTTGACCATGATTCATTTTATTTAAACCTTCATAGCTAAATAACTTTTTGTACTAGAATAATATATGTGCATCCACATTAGGTATTTACCCTGTAAATCTGCTGAAATGAGCTACCATTACCAAATTACTGCATTCTGCTCCATTTTACAACTACATTTTCCTAGGTGACACCTTCCAATTTGTGCACTGATGTGAACTTGCATGCGTTTTCTTATGGTTGAAGTAGCCTTGTCTGATAGGATCTATCCTGAAGTCCCACCAGTGTGTTCTTGAGGTTGGATTACTCGATGAGTGTCCAGGATGAGCAGCATTTGCAAGGATTACCTGGTATTCAGTCCTTTCCCAGCAGTAACAAGGGAAAGACCCAGCACATAAAAAGACTTACCCTGATGAAGCCATCCTCTTCCAGCCCAGACTGAACCAGACAGGTACACAAATCATGGTTAGTATCCTCTGAACTTTCATGGTATGCAAAAAGAGTCTATTTAAATCCAGAATTGAGATTTGACCTCTTTAATTGACCAGGGAAGAAAGCCTTTTCAAACCCTGGGAAGAAAAGGGTTATTGCTGTCTTGTAGGAGAGTTGCCTGGATGCTGTTCCAGCACTTTTACTGGTGACTTGTAGTGAATTATGTGTTCACTGCCTTGGTTTCCTCATTTGTGAAGCCTTTCTTTTTCCCAGAGGGTGTCTGCAAACTCACTGGTGCTAATAAGCCCAGCAAACACTTGTGGGGGGACATGCAAAAGAGGTCACAGGACCTTGGCACCACCACGGGCTGTTACGGCACAGGCTGTGAACTCTGGGCACCACCAGGCTCTTTGATCTTGGTTCCTCACCCATCCACACTGCACAGAGCAGTGCTGGGCCAGCTCCTCTCCGGGGTGTTCCCTACAGGTAGTATGGAGGAGACCACCCCAGGTTTGGGTCCTGTCACTGTGCCCAGACCTCCACTATCTGAGGCGCATCCCAAGTTGTCCCCCCCCAACCTGCACATGGACCAGCTGCAGGAATCACTGTGACTGTCCTGTCCCGAACACATGTCCTTTGGGACTAATCCTGCCCTTTCACATATGTCTGTACAGCACCTAGCACAACGACTTAGTAACTATAACAGAAGCTAAATTACTGCTAAAATTAGGTGCTTATTAACATCATAGCCTCTGGGCACCACCACAACACTTAATAATGCTGTAGTCTAAGAGTAACTCAGGACCCATCACACTTCGTGAAAAACTGTCCTTAGGGAAA
>NW_009260684.1:3194403-3202178 GCF_000687185.1 Egretta garzetta
CGAGGTCTTGGTGTTCCATTAGGCCATATTTTACACATGGAAAAAAAAAAAATCTATTCAAGTGCCTAAGGATTTCAATTCAGTTCAATGATTTCAGCTGCAAAATGAAGGCGTGCGTATGTTGTCACCCCTGAACTTTACTTTTGATGGTAAGCTTTGAGTCATAAGCTTTGAGGACAGTTTTTGGGTGTCAGGACACCTCATGACGGTGTAAAGGCCAGGGCAGGTCCCATGGCACCACCACACACACGCACCAGTGCAATAAATCTGTCAGCCACACTGTGTTTTCTGTCTAGTTCCCACAGTCTCTGTCCTGCCACCAGGAGGGTTCCTGGTGGGGTCAGCTCCAACCCCAGGGGGAATTTAGGACCATGGCTGGAATGGAGCACAGCCAAAATACAATATGCTGCTTAAATCCAGCCCAGTTGACTGAAGTATTGAAGGTGAAATATGGTCCATGGCAGGTCCCTCAGGAAAGGCTGAGAAGCAAGAGGACAAAGCCAGCTGTTCCAGGTGCCACATGGTGACACAAGGGGCAGGGTGAGCTCAGCATGGCATGGTGTGTGGGACACGGAGGAAAGGCTGTGGGCACTCCCCAGGTCCCAGGGCTGTCCTCTGCCAGACATGGCACCCTGGACAGCACACAGGCATCCTAGCAGGGGCCGTCTCCAAGCCCATCAACTGCTTGGGGATGCAGAGACAGAATCAGAGCAGAGCTTGCAGGGACAGGGACAGACCCAAGGATCTCCTCTGCAGACAACCCCCTGCCACCCGGATCTGCTTGCTGTTTGTCCCAGGTGAAGGAACGGCTTGCATGGCCGCAAATGAGCAGCCATGAGGCTGTAGGCGAGCACCGGCTGAGCTGAGAATTCAGATGCTGCTATCGCAGCACACACCTTCTCTTCTGTTGCTGATTAATGAGGCTGAAAAGGAAGGACTCGGAGGCTCCGCCCAGCCCTGCCCCTCATGCACATCCCCCACAAGCACTCATATTATCTGTATCAAGCACATTTTTATGTAAATGTCCTAACCATCCCTTTCAGAGGTACAATGGCTCCTAGACTAAGCCCCTGAATGGCATCGACACATTTCTCCTGCCTCAGCTGCTGGCCCAGACAAACAGAAGTGTGGCTTTCCACAAAGGACTATGGTAATGCAGAGCTGGAGGAGAGATGAGGGGAGGGGGCAAGCAGGGGCCAAAGCTATTTCAATGACAGAAGAAAAGCAGGCTCTTGGTATCTGGATGAGTCAAGGAAGGGACAGGCCCCACAGATGGATAAATGGAGTTGCACAAGGCACACAGCTCAGCCCCAAAACAATGCACCATCTTTGGTTGGCGTGGTGGCCCTAGGGTCCACCGCCGGGCTCCAGAGTGTTGCTGGAAAGGCAGGATCTGGGCTTGCAACCTGGGATCTAACACAGGAAAACTGAAACAGCCTACGGAAGAGGGAAGGAGCATGTGGAAAACCATGAAACATTGAAGACTCTCACATGACATCCCCAGCCTCTGAACGTGCCACAGGGCACAGTCCAAGCAACAAAAAGAGAGGTGATATCCCACACTCCACCCACATCCCACCACAACTGGGACCTCCTGCCCTCAGGTCTCCTAAAGTGGGACTCCATGAGGCCAGGCACACCCGGCAGCTCTCCCTGCACCAGGCGTGCAAGGGTCCTTGTTCATGACAGAACAATTTCTTCTGCCAGGAATAGGTCAACAAGTAACATGCTCATTGAGAAGGGTTTCAAAGCACCCAAAGGCACCTCTCACATAATGTTCAAGGGTGGTCTGCCAAAGAGGCAGCTTCCGAACACCACCCAGCCATCCACCAGGCAAAGGGACTTTCCAGCTTTTCTCTGCAGCAGTTTTGCACAACAAACCAAGTGCTACAACTTGGTGCACCTCTCGTAGGTTGGATCAACAGGAACAACCTCATAAGAACCTTGACATGCATACCCGAGATGTGGCTTGCCTTGGCTTTCCCTTGTGCTCCAGCCTGGGCTCAGTAAAGCCTCTACAAGCCCTGATGTGCATGGGACCCTGTCACTGTTGGAGGGGCCCAGAGGGAAGGAAGGTAAAGCTCAGTTTATGCTCCTGCAGGATTGCTGCAGTTGTGAGACACAGCAGAGAAAAACCTGTGGGGAACTGAACATGTCTGTATGAGGAGGGTGTGCAGGGAGCAGGCTGCCCTGCTGAAGGCAGCAATGAAATGACGTATGGATTTGCCACTTGCCGCCTCGCATGTTGGCTGGGGCAGAGCCCTGAAGATGGGAACATGAAGCAAATGTCTATGCACGAACAGGCCAATTTGGGGCTGTCCAGGTGTTCCACACCAATGTCACCTGAATTTCATGGGGTCAGCTGTACAACACCAGCTGTGCTCTGCTGATGGGGAGCAGCAACACCAGACCCGCCCTGGCAAATCTCCCTCTCCTGTGCTCTGCTTTCACATGTCCTGGCCGCTCACACCAACCATCCCATGAGGCTGCTGTGAAACACCTGGAACTGGCCAGGTTTGGAGGGGATGGGGGGTGCAGAACAGCATGGCTTTCCCAGCATCCCTGTGAGCCAGAGCGCCAAGCAAGCTCAACAAGATGGTCAGGATCCATGCAGAAAGCCCAGGGCAGTGTTTCCAGCTGCTTCTCACTTACAGAAATCCAGGCTGTACATGGCCTTACTCTTGCTGCCAGCCAAACCTATTAGTCTCCCTCTGCAAAATCAGGCCAAGGGCACACAGGCATCCTTTCCATTGATTCTTTCACTCTGTTTTGATAATTCATCACTAAACTGCAAGTAACTTTGCAGTGAGAGGCAGTAACTAGGGGGACAGTCATGGCACAAGCACTGGATTTGGCCCCAGTGTGATGGGAAGGGATGGTGCCTGCCCTCCCTCTTGCCATGAGCATGGAGACATGGCCAAGGGGAGGGAAGACAGTGCCCCAGCCCACCTGGGTTGCAATGCCCATGGGGACCACTCATACCACTCTCCTGTCCCACTTCCTCCAGCGCTACTCCCTGGGTGAGCTGGACCACCCTCCTCCCCTCTCCAGGTCCTCCAGCACTGTTTATTCCAGCAGACTTTGCACCATCCACCTGCCCCACCAGTGGGACAGAGCGGGAGGGACAGGACAGCCCTGGGTGTGGGAAGGAGATCCCGGGGCTGACTCTGGAGTGGCACTGATGGAGGGGATGGTGCACAGGGCATGAGGCCGCAGCAGCCTGGGTCTCTGGGTCCCACTGGTGCCAGGCCAGCTCAAGGGCTAAAACAAGCTTTCTGACTGCAAATGAACTTCTCCTTCACTCCCTCCGAACATGCAGTTTTCTAATGTTTCCCAAGCCCAGGGCCCCATCCCACCCATGAGGCTGGGGTCTGCAAACACAAGCAACATGCAGCTGAGGTTTGGGTCGACTGCGCAGCTCTGCCCTGGAATGTGGGCTTTGCAACAAACAATTATGATAATTGCCAGTGACAATAACAGGCAGAAAATGTTTGTGTCATGGCAACACAGGAAACAAACTCCAAGCAGATCCTGTGTCCATCAGCCATCCCTGCCAGCACAGCTCATGCTCACGCTGCTGATGATGCCCCCAGCTTTTCTAACAGCTGGGCCATACTCCGCTATGCACCCACCAGCTCAGAAGCCAAACCAGCATGGGTTATGTGACCCCGGAGTTGTCCTGACCTGGAGATAGCAGTTACGGTTACATGTGGGGCGGTTTTCACTTGGATAGGCACCCCTGCAGTGCTCAGCCCCACAAAAGTACCCCAAATCAGAGCTAATCCTCAGATCCCTCCAAAATGAGGATGCATAAGATAATTTCATAGGGAAGAGCTACTTTGCAAAGTCCACTGTGGGGTTATTCAGCACGTGACGCACACAGGCATCCCCCAGCTCTTGGCACATCTCCCAGCCCAAGCCCTGGAGGTGGGTCATGTCCCATCCACCTCAAGCCTTGCAAAGTTCATGATGTCCACAAGCAAAGTCCCTTCCCTGTTATTTTGCAGCCAGGTCTCTTTACAATGGGAGGGTGGAAGACCCAAGCACACCAAGGACACCAGGAGCCAGGCATGTCACCCCCTGTGTGCCTGCCATTTCCAGCCCACTCTGCCCCCACTTCTCCTCCTCAAACCCATACTTTTGCATAGCTCAGTCGTGGCTCATGAGACTTCCCAACAATTTCCCATTAAAAAAAAACCAACCATCATCTCTGGACTGAGGCCAGAGAAATAAAACTTCAGCTCCACAGGAGTGTATAACCAAGGTTGTAACTGAAGCTGCACTTATGCAGGCAGTTTGGCTGCTGGCATCTGCTTGTGACCACCACACCACAGTGTTGAGTTGCAAGCCAGGGAGAGGGCAAGCGTGGCCCATTCCTGCCCCACAGACCTGCACCCCTCCTGCCCTCAGCCACTGGCTGCACCAGGAGCCATGGCTCTGCAGGGCTCACGCAGCCAGGGGGGGAGCGGGTGGCTTCTTCCTCCTCATCCATCGGCAGCATCTCTCTTTGCCATGCTGAGGGTGCAATTAGATCTGTGTGGTCAGCTAAAGACGAGCGAGCTGGATTCTCGTCACCAAGGGCTTGCTCTGAAAGCAAGGACATTGCGTAAGAGCAAATGGATGGCGTGACACGACCTGCAGCATCTTCACTGCCAACAACAATGCACAAGGACCAGACAGCACAGGCTGGCTCTAAGATCCCGCACTGACAGGTAGAAAAGATGGTGTCCCCTGTCTTGTTTGAGCTCCAGAGTCAGAGACACCAAATATTTTCATTTCACTCCATTTTCCATTTAATATCTAAAAAGTTGAACAAGCAGCTCTGCAGCCTGCTGCTGTTACCTGCCACTAACTCCTGCAGCCCTGGGAAGCTCCCAAAGAGCAGGCAAAGTTAACACTGGGCCAAATGTTTAGAAAGGGAAGGAAAAATGACTCAGATGCACTTGCAGGCTCATCCGTCTGGCTTTGATGCCAGGTGAAGGAGCAATTGATACACCACTCTCTTAGCGAGTAATTAAAATAGAACAATATAATTAAGACCAATTACATGGTTATATGGAAATGGATTTTGTCAGATTAGCACGGTGCTTCTTGAGGAGATTAAAAGATTGGGTGATAATGAAAAAGTGCTTCTAGGTGAATTTCTGACTGAGGTGTCTGAGATGGTGCCACAGAATGGCTCTCAGGGATCAAGTCCATGCTATGAATGGGTGATCTCAAAACCGGGAGTAATTGCTTTGCCATTTTACCAGCCAGGTCTCAGCTTTTCATGTTTGTTACCATTTTCATGGGAAAAAATCAAATCTGGAGTGCTTTCCAGGAGAAGTGTAGGGCTCTGCATGCAGTCTTGATGCTAAATCTCCCCAGAGGCCAGGACAAAAAGCCCTGCACTGGGTTCCTCAGTGGCACTCATGTCTGCAGGGGTGCAGGGAGAAAAGCCACTCCCTGGGCTAGCAGGAGGTACAGACCAGCAAATCTTACCAGGACACAAGACAGATTCTTCTTGTGGCAACTGAGAGAAAACCGCTGAGCCGTGAATGGTGGGCGCAGATGGATGTCAAGGAAGAAAAACCCAAATACTCCATCAGGAGGAAGCACTGCTTGGGCCCTGTCCTCTGTTAGTCTGGGCTGCAGCCACAGTACCATCACCTTTTTGGGTGATGGTGGGACTGACCCCAGTGAGTTACATGGAATGTGAAGTGTTCAGAGGCAGCCAGTGACTCTGGGATGGCCCCTGGGTGCTTCAGGCAGATCTCAGCAAGGCTGGGAGGCTGCCAGAGGGGATGTAGTGGGAGGGTCTAATATTTCTCAGTTTATTCAGATGTTAGGTCCTGCATATAATGCTTTTGCTCATTGTTCTGGGGTCTTTCCGATAGTGAAGACACTGTATAGCATTTGCGGATGGGGCAATAAATAACTGACAGACACGAGTCAGGCAGCAGCACATAACAGCTTGAATACTTTCAGGAGAAACCAACGGTAAGAGGAATGTGGAGCTGTGGCACAACAGCCTGGTGTCCCTCTGCATTCAGCACATCCAAGGGCCATCGCCAGCCCAGATGCAGCCAGGTCCAGTTCTGGTCCATGCTCAGGCTGATGGCAGGGGACCCCTGCATGGGTGCTGGGAAGACAGGCTGAGCCCAGGGGTCTGTTTATCCTCCACGCACAGTCTCCTGTTGCACAGGTCTCCACTCACCTCCCTTGGCCTGTCTGCTCCACAGAAAGCAGTAGGGTCCCTGGTCCCTCTAGTGTGGCTGGCCCCAAACTTCTATCACTGCCTGGCCCAGCCTCCACACCACAGCTGTGCCTGGAACTCCCTGGATGAAAGGCCTCTGAGACTACATGGCAGAGATGGCACCATGAAGGTACATGGCCCATTGTGCAGGTAGCCAAGGCACAGCAGTGTCAGCTGGGAGGAAGATCCAGAGGTCCCTAGCCCAGCCCCCCATTTGAACAGAGGCATTGCCAATGCCAGAGGATGTCACCCATGGCTTTGTGTGTCAAAATATTTGGAAGCCTTTGAAAATCTGCTGCAACAAGAGTCCAGAGATAGATCAGTAAATGACAAGACAGACACCACCAGCGAGCTCTCCTGCAGAGATGATGGTTAAGGGAACAGTTTCTGGAGCAGCTCCCCTCCATTCCTGGGCACCCCATCATGACTGCACTGGAAATGGGCACAGTGCCTCATGATGCTGGAGATGTCTCTGGGCAGTAAGGCAGAGCTTTGCTGTGTTAGGAGCTGTGCAGTCACTGCGGGCACTTTGGAGAGCCCACGATCTGGCTCCCTGATGTATCTGGACAGATGAGGAGCCCATGGAAACCACAGGACAGTGCTAATGCACTGATAGGTGTTGAGCTCAGCCTTAGGCATGCTCAAGGTTTTCACTGGCAGCAGTACAAAGCAGAGCATGAAGGGAAGGTTTGGCAAAGGTAACAGGACTGCCGTTATGGTGCTTCCCTCCCAGCATGGAGAACAGCACAGCAGAAAGCCCAAAGCATAAGAGGCAACTGAAGGAGACCGATGCATGAACGACTTTTGGTGGGACTCTCCAGTAGGCAGGTGCAAGGAAGACCATCCATGGAAGGACCTGAAGGTGAAGGCAAGTACCTTGTACCTGTCAGAGCCGGGATGGAGGTGTGGGGAGGGATGTGAAAGAGGGAAAGGAAAGGAAGAAAAGCAGCAAGCAGCAGAAAGCAGCACAACAGCATGGTCCTTCAAGCAGTGCTCTGGGTGGGTGGCAGCGTGCTGCTGGTCAGATGAAGAGATACAGCACCTGTAGTAATCCGGGCATGTGACAGGGAGGACACAGGCAAGTGTGCTGTCGGCTTGTGGACAAAGGCTGTGCCACTGAGATATTAGACATAAAGAACCTACAAATAAGGTACTGCCTGGACAGAGGGGCTCAGGAGAGCTGGGACAATCCTGGCTTCCAGGGTACAACAGGCAGGACAGAGCTGGCCCCAGTGACTGAGGGTACACAAGGTGGTGGAGATTAAGAGGTCTGAGCAAGTGATGCTTGGTTTGAGCTGGCAGCTGGTTGTCCTAAGTCCTTGGTCAGGGCCGTTGGGACAGATCCAGTTTCCTCCCAGCAAGAGAAGGAAATCAGCACATTGCATCCCCATTAATTGCTCACAGCTAATGAGCCTTATGAGGTGAGAGGTCCAGCTACTCAGACGTCCCTCTCCCATCCAGATCTGGAGCATCAAAGGGAGCAGGAGGGAAGAGAAGAGGAGCAAGAGGGGCTGAGGCCAGTTGGTGTCCATTAGCCCCT
>NW_009260684.1:3202244-3205320 GCF_000687185.1 Egretta garzetta
GAATTGGTGCAAGCAAAACACCATTGCAGAGTGTGCATCTTGAGTCCCCTGAGCCACCCTGGGGCAATTCCCTGCCACCTGCCCCTGCCATGCGCACGTGCCAGCCACACCATGGCAGCCAGGACTGCATCCTCCTGCATCCCCACTGCCTTTCCCCCTTCCTGGTCCAGCCTTGGCTCAGGAGCAACCACCAGCACAAGCCACTCGTGAAGCAGGCTGCAGGACGGTGCTCATGCGCTGAGGAAGTTGCTTGCTCCTACTGGGCTGTGCCACCCAGCAGCTCTCATCCAGCCTGCAGGTTCAGGCAGTGGTAGTAGAGGTGCTGCTGAAGTGTCTGTGCACTGACACCCGTAGAGCCGGAGAGTGATGCTCCCTTTCTGACAGTGGCAAAAGGGATGTTGTGAGATACAGGCTAATTTCACAGCAGGACCCAGCATGTCTCTGTCCCAAACAAAAGAGAAGAGACAACACCAGGAGAGCAAGCAGCTGGGAGGGGATGAAGAAACCCCAAAATTCTCTCCCCACAATGTCAACTGAGCAGGAAACATTGCTAAAACCCCAGAGAATCCCAAACACCTTTGGGTTTTCCCTTGCCAGGAGTTAGGATGGACTCCCAGGGCAGAAAGGTGTCGCAAAGCCTGGCAGCCCAGACACTGAATGGTGCTTTCACTTCCAGATCTCACTACGTGCCTCATCCTTTAGTCATCTAGACCCTGCAGAGCAGACACTTCTTCCCAGGGTTTCCAACTGGTGAAGGTAGGAGGGGACAGACCAGGCAAGCAGAATTTCTCCTGTTACCCCCTGTGCCCTATGGATGGTAACAGGAGTTTCTTCTTGAACTGACAAAGGGAAAAAGGTGTTACTCTGAGTGGGATTTTCAGCAGGGCTCAGCAACCACGTGTTGTTCACAGCATGTGATTTTGCCCCTTGGAGTTATGGCTGTAGCCCTGACCTAGCACTGATGCATGTCCCTGCGCTCTCCTTATCTTGCTGGGGGAAGGGGCTGCTCCACAACCCCACCTCCCACAGCCTCCCTTAGAGGCAGCACACAGCTTTTGCTCTCTAGCACCTGCAGTGGCTTTCACCCACTCCCCAATCCCCAGAGGAAGCAGGACAGGAGGACTTTTTATAGTCTGTCTAAGCCACTTCTCATTACAGTATACGTTTATATAGACTTATAATTATGTACTCAGCACATAGATGTGCATAGAGCTCTGCACTCCAAAGGCACTGCAGCAAGGGCACTCAGCTAATCCGCTAGCCAAGGAAATGTCTGACCCCAAGTCATCCTGGCTATGGTGACTGAGCGAGCGTGCTCCGGTGAGGAGCTTCACAGGAAGATGCACAGCAGCACCTTTGCCTGTGACACCTCCTGGGATTGCACATGACTGTGCTGTACCCAAAAGTGCTGTGGAGACGTGAACAACACAGCCACAAAGATCCAGGTTTGGTTCTTCTTCTGCTCATTCTGCCTTGCGCATGAGCCAGAGGTACCACAAGCACCCCAACATCAGCAGCACAGCCGGAGGCTGCGATGCACAGTCCTTGCTCCAAGCAGCTGTGGGAACTGAGTTGTCAGCCTTTCACTTTGCCCTAATCGTGACAGATGAAGATGCACCAACTCATGGATCACCTCCATCCTCCATAGACCTCTACCAACAGAGCACCACCTCAACTCCCATCCTCAGCAGCCCAGCAGTGCACACAAATTGGGGGCACCATGAGCAGACTCTTTTGCACCTCGATATCTCCAGCACCTTCTGGAAATGCCTTTTTTTTTCTGGGCCTTCCCCGAGAGCTTTGCTCTTGGGGCACAGTATTAGAGTCAGCTCCAACTTTGTGGTCTTTCTTAGCAATGAGCTGGTTGTTCACTCCTGTGAGCAGGTCCCTAATCCAGGGTTTCTGTGCTAACAGTATTTTAAGTATTTTACACACACACACCCCCAACCTCATGCCATGGATCTGCCAGCTGAAACACCAGCAGAGCAGAGCTGTGAATCACTTCTCAGCTGCAGGGCTGTATTGATTCTCAGAGAGTAACTTTTAGTACCTACAACCACATAATGTGTAAAAGCCTTGAACTGGAAATGCAAATAGACATAATTTATATTTAATAAGGCAGTTAATGTATTGTGTGTCCAGCAAAGTACCACCCAGCTCCCATCACCCATTTATTGAGGTTGCTAAATAAATTCCAAATGAGTGGTAATGGCTGTATTTGGAATTACATTAATACCTGTGCCTGCATATGAAACCAGGGAGATGAGGGTATAGCAAGTACCACACTGGCTTTGCAGGCATGGCAGCAGGTAGGCCCATGAGTGTTTTGGAAAGTTTATGTAATTGCCACCAGCTCCAAATGAATGAATTAATAGATTCCCCTTGCACCCTGGCAGAGGGGACCTGCTGTCAGGTGATTGACGTAAAGGAAAGATTTAAAGGGAAACATTTTCTGTGGTATTTCAAAGTCTCCTGCCCAGGTCTGGGTGGGAGACTTGCCTCGGAATATATCTGTGCAGGTATCTGATCCTGATGACCCTTGCTGTATCATAGAATCATAGAATCATAGAATGTTTTGGGTTGGAAGGGACCCCTAGAGGTCATCTAGTCCAACCCCCCTGCAGGAGCAGGGACACCTCTAACTAGATCAGGCTGCTCAGAGCCCCGTCCAACCTGGCCTTGAATGTTTCCAGGGATGGGGCCTCCACCACCTCTCTGGGCAACCTGTTCCAGTGTTTCACCACCCTCACTGTAAAGAACTTCTTCCTTATATCTAGTCTAAACCTACCCTGGTTTAGTTTAAAACCATTACCCCTTGTCTTGTCACTGCTGGCCCTGCTAAAAAGATTTTCCCCGTCTTTCCTATAGGCCCCCTTTAGGTACTGAAAGGCCACAATCAGGTCTCCCCGCAGCCTTCTCTTCTCCAGGCTGAACAAGCCCAACTCCCTCAGCCTGTCCTCATAGGAGAGGTGCTCCAGCCCCCGGATCATTTTTGTGGCCCTCCTCTGGACCCGCTCCAACACTTCCATGTCCTTCTTGTGCTGAGGGCTCCAGAGCTGGACGCAGTACTCCAGGT
>NW_009260684.1:3207276-3207840 GCF_000687185.1 Egretta garzetta
ATAAGCTTTCGACCTGCTCGTGGCTGTTCTTCAGGGTCAGCTCTTCACACTGAAATGATTTCTTGATGTAAAGGGCAACGCCCCCACCCCTCCTTCCTCGCCTGTCCCTTCTGAACAGCCTGTAGCCATCAATAGCTACATTCCAGTCATGGGATTCGTCCCACCAAGTTTCCGTAACAGCAATCAGGTCGTAGCTTTCTAGCAGCTTGATAGTTTCCAACTCCTCCTGTTTGTTTCCCATGCTGCGTGCATTTGTATAGAGGCATCTCATCTGAGCTGTCGGCCCCATCACCTTCACAGCCGAACACCCCTCGTTTCCTTTGAGGTGCTTCACAGGCTTTTCCTTGTTGGCTCCTACTACCTCAGGAGCCTCCGGCTCACCAGACTTCAACTTGGCTGCAGTGCCCCTGACACCCTGCTGGGCAATGGTTTGAGGGCTCATACTAGCCCCCAGTCCCTCTAACCCTTGCATTTCATCCCCTAGCCTGTCGCTGGCCAGCCCGATAGGTTCCCCTTCCCCCTTCACATCTAGTTTAAAGCCCTGTCAATGAGCCCCGCAAGCTC
>NW_009260684.1:3207872-3234771 GCF_000687185.1 Egretta garzetta
TGAGTCCAGCAAGCCCGGTGCCATGTAGACCATCCCATGGTCAAAGAATCCAAAGTTGTGGCGGCGACACCAGTCGCAGAGCCACGTGTTAATAGATTGAGTCCGCCCGTATTGCCCAGTGTCTCTGGCCGCCACTGGAAGGAGCGAGGAAAAAATGACCTGCGCTCCAGAGTCCTTCACTAACCTCCCCAAGGCTTTGAATTCTTTTTTGATCACCCTCGGGCTACTTGCTGCAACTTCATCAGCTCCCACAGTTCTATCCCCTGGCACAACCAAGAGAAGATTGGGACCTTCTTTTTTTGGAAGAGACCCGCTTCAGGGAAAGTCATGCAATCTGGCCTTTTAGCAGGCTGTGGTGCAAATGTTAGGGCAAAACAACCAGGGACTGAGCCCAGAGGAAGAGTGTGAACCAGGAGGACCACACACAGGAGCACAGCCTTTGCAGAGGCCTGGCTCCCAGCTCTGCCCAGCCACTTCTCGGGGAGCTGTGTTTTTCTACTGCCCCTCCTCACATGGGCTTTCAGCCAAGACATGCACACTGCATAAGGACCAGGTCTTATTAGGCATTTCTGAGCTCTTCTTGCCCAAAAGCAGCAAGCTGAAGAAGAGATAAGGTGTCCGGGTGTCATCAGTCCCTTAGAAAGGGAAAGACTTTCAGACTTTGTCTTGAAGATCAAGTACTGCCAGACAGACAGACTGACAAGCTACACCCCACAGCATCCACTGCAGGCTGGTTGCTGCACTGTTCTCTGCCCCATGGATGGGCAACAGGAGTTAAAGCTGTGACTGGGCTGGCTTTCTTTGCAGGGCATTGGTTGCTGAAGTACATGAAACTCGCTGCAAGGCCAGAAGCTTGCAAGGCTTTTTACTGCCCCGTCACATTGAACTGTACATTGTACACATTGTACATGTGTGCTGCCACAGAAGAAGTTGGACTCCGCAGGATGTCTGGGCTCAAGGGTTTTTTCCTTTATCAGTGTGTGGAGGACTTTGGGATGCTTTGGAGGCCCAAACTCATTTTGATACCCCTGAAGCATTGCTGTCAACCTTGCAATCACCACTCAGCCAGTCTTCAAAAAACCAGCTCCTTGCTGCTTGAAGCCTTCAAGTGAACTTGCAAAAGCTTCTTCCTTAGGAGCCTTCCTGAGGCAGAAGCCCACAAAATTCACAGGCAGGACTTAGGGTTCATGTGCATCCTTAACCCACAGCAGCCCATTGCATGGAGCTCCCCAGGACCATTGCTTGCTGGAGTCACATCCCTGCTCTGCAGCAGGGGACCAAACCCATCGCTGCTATCCAAGGGACATAGGATGTAGCCTACTGCTGTTGACTATCCAGTACAAGGTGAAAAGGCTCCCAGTGCTCCCACTGAGGTGGAACATGGCCAGTGCCTGGCCAAGGGCAGGAACCCAGCCTGAAGGTGTCCTCACCCCGCAGCCCAGCTCACATCTGTCCCTGCATGGGACAGACTGCACAGCCAGGACCTGATGTTCACCAGCTGCAGCGGAGAAACAACAGGAGAGGGTTCAACCCTGCAGTTTCTGAAGGGTTAATAAAGCAGGGCCAGCCCTGCCTTCGGGAAGCTCTGCAGGAGTTTTGCAAGCCAGAGACCCCCTCCTACCCAGAGCATCGCCTCTGCACCCCCTCGAATCCTCTTCCCCAGCGCCAGCCCCGGCTGCCAGCCTGGCGCAGTCCAGCACACAGCCCCACTTGTAGCTGAGCCCTGCCAGGGCAGCTGGGCCAGTGGGGCAGGCAGATGGAAATGCAAAAGCCCCCGCCACATTCTCCGCTAGCATCAGATAACAGTTCAAAAGGCAAGCATCCTTTCTCCTTGCGCTCAGTCTCCCTCTTGGTTTCTTTTAAGCACAAAAATGGCACAACAACAAAAAAAAAAAAAAAAAAAAAAAAAAAAAAGAAGAAGAAAGGGGTGGGGGGGGGTGGGAGGAAAGAAAAGAAAGGGGCGACTTCCAGCCAGGCAGTAAAATGCCAAATGCCATCTGTCTCCTGACGGCTCATGTGACACCGACAGACGTCCACTGCAAGCCGGAGCCAAAGGCACAGCAGCCCAAGAGCCCTGTCACAGCGGGCAAGCAAACACCCCTTCCCCAGCCTCTGCGCTCTCCCAAACCCATCAAAAGTTTTCCAGCCAGGAAAAAAAAATAAATCAGGCTGATCCTTGCTGCCCTTCCCTTGGAGAAACATGCCCAGGGCAGTGGTGGAAGTGGCAGTGTCGGACTTTGGAGCAGGGCTGTCTGTGCTGCCTGACTTTTCACAGCTCTGGGATCCCCTCGGATCCACCTGTTTCCTCTCAAAAGCGGCTCCTGAAGACAAAGGAGAGGAACAGCAGGCAGCCCGTCACGCCCAGCAGCCCAACTGCTTAATTGCCTCTAGGGAGAGAGCCTCGCTGACCCTGGGAGCCTCCTAAGCTGGAAGAGCCGAGGCGAAAAGGGAGCTGTTGGATGAGACAGACATGCTGCCGTGTGACTGGCTGGGGGCTGGCCCTGCTGACACCACCACAAAGGGGGAAGCTGCAACTCAGGTTTCCTGGGATCACAGATGTCTCTAGATGACATAGCCACTTCCCAGAAAGAGCTATGCCCTGATTCAGTCCCAGAGGAGACGGCAGGGAAGTCCCCATGCAGTGGATGGAAGAGGAAAAGCCCCAAATCATAGAATCATAGAATCCTAGGTTGGAAGAGACCTCAAGGATCATCTGGTCCAACCTTTTTAGGCAAGAGCCCAGCCTAGACAAGATGGCCCAGCATCCGGTCCAGCTGAGTCTTCAAAGTGTCCAATGTGGTGGAGTCAACCCCTCCCCTGGGGAAATTATTCCAATGTGTGACTGTTCTCATGGGGAAAAAATTCCCGCTCATATCCAGTCGGAATCTCCCCAAGAGCAACTTGTGTCCATTGCCCCTTGTTCTCTCCATGTGACTCTTTATGAAAAGGGAGTCTCCATCTTCCTTGTAGCTACCCCTTAGGTATTGGTACACGGTGATGAGATCCTCAAATGTTCCTGATTTCCTTGGATTCCCAGCAGTGATGGCTTCAGGAGATGGACACTTAGCTAGGTGTTGGAAGGTGCAACCTTCTTGCCCTACATCCCAAACATCTGTGGCCTAGCAGAGCAGCACAGACCCTGGGAAGCTCAGCACCCTGTGGCAAGACTGCCCCGCGAGGGCGAAGGAGCTCCACTCACAGCATCCTCTGAGCGGTCCTGGGCAGGCTGGGTGCAAGGCCGAATGCCTGCACGGAGGCATGACCACCCTCTTGCCAGCCAGGGCCGCGGGGCCAGCACAGCAGTGAGATGCCCACCCACCCCTTCTCTGCAGCACCAAGCCCACCATCAGGAGCCAGGAGTGCAGGCCAGCATGCACCTCCTTCCCCATGAACCTTTTCTCACTCCCAGCCTCGCCATCCAGGCCACTGCTCACCACCACCCAGTTCGTGGCAGGACCTCACCAGCTTAGCCAACTTGTAGCTGAGGTGCTCATCTCCTAAACCTGTCTCCTGGGAACAATTGCAGAAGAAGTCACCAGCCATACTCAGAGCGGGGGGGATGACATGGGACGGTGCAGGAGGTTGGCTTCCCCTGCCTGCCAAGGGACCAACAGGATTATGCTGTAAGGTTCCACACACCCTTGGACCCTTTCCCACAACCATACCACCCGTCCAGTACTTGGGCATGGTTGGGCACCCTGTCGGGTTCTGGGCGTGTTCCCTGAGGGGAGTTGGAAGTCCAGGGCAGCAGGAGGTGGGCAGCTCCCACCAGCCCGGCTGGAAAGGGGGAAAGTCCCTTTTGGTGCTGGCACCTTCTTGAACAGCTTGAGAGTCACTCATGGCTCAGCACGGTCCAGGGGGCAGATGCCGCTGCCAACACTGAGCAGCACCTAACCCCTGCTCCATCTTTGAGTCTGACAACAAACAGTGTCTTTCTAAGCCTCTGAACCCAAAGGCAGGTGAGGGCCTTGACCTGCGAGTATTCATTTTGCATTTTTTTACTGGGAGACACAGAGTTACTGTGTTTGCAGATGCAATTTCCTAAGGGCATCCACAGACAAAGGAAGGCAGAGAAAGAGCCCAGCATTCAGCGGGTTTGCTGAGCTGATGCTGGTCACTGGATAGCCAGCATAGAATCATAGAATCATAGAATGTTTAGGGTTGGAAGGGACCACTAGTGGTCATCTAGTCCAACCCCCCTGCAGTGAGCAGGGACGCTGCTAACTAGATCAGACTGCTCAGAGCCCCATCCAACCTGGCCTTGAATGCTTCCAGGGATGGGGCCTCCACTACCTCTCTGGGCAACCTGTTCCAGTGTTTTACCACCCTCATTGTGAAAAATTTCTTCCTTCATGAAGGATGGGGATGGGGTCCTGCCTCCCTACAAGTGCAGAACAAAGCCAGCCTGACCCCTGCCCCACCTCCACCAGCAAGACTGAAGCAGCCTGCCGGTGGCTGCTGACACCCTGGTCCTGCCAGAGGAAGCCACCAGAGAAATGACACTGCATTTCACTCTATGTGCATTTCCCCTATGCTGCCTTCAGGGATAGCCCTGTCCTTGGCATTGCCAGAGGGATGAGAGAAGGGCTGGACATGCATCTGTCTCAAAAGGGTGGGCAAAGAAACAGCAAGACTGACCCAGGGCAACCCAGGACAACGCCAGGCCAGGACCAGAGCAGCACCTCTCTCCCTTGCCGGCTGCAGCAGGTCAGTGCTGCCATCGGGAGAAGCCGCCATGCAGAGCTGCTGCAATGAGACCCCCCCAAGGCACACCATGAGCTTCAGCTGTGAAGCCTGGAGGACCCTGGTGTATCGCACACAATTTGCCAAGCAGACTCCCAGCATCACCTCCCCCAGCTCCTGGTCACAGATTTGCTGCCCACCAGCATCTTTCCACCTGTTCCTACACCATTTGACCCCCGAGGTTGTCCATCGGAGCTCTACAGCTGTCTCTGACCCTGCACTTATCTCAGATGACACCTTCAGTGACTCCTAGACATGTCCTGCTCCCCTCAATGCCTGCCCTGGCTGTGACTCCAGGGCTTTTTCAGGAGGATGGTGCCTGTGTCATGCAATGGGGACCAGGACTCAGGGCTTTCTGGGGGACAGGGAGAGCATCAGTGCATGAAGGGGTATGAGCCAAGACAAAAATGGTCACAGGGGGCAAAATGTCCTAGAGAGACCCTGCAGAGTTTATTAACATGGCAGAGGAAAAAGCTCTAATTATGTTGTGAAAAGATGGTGTGGGGTCACTTGGCCTAAGCCCATGGCCCACAGGAGGGATGGAGACAGACTTTACTGCAGGTGGGGTAGGGAGGTGTGGAGCTGCCTCCACTGGAACCACCATCCAGGGTACGGAGAAACACTCTGAAACAGACTGGCCCTGCCATGTTTAACCTGGCTAATGATTAGCTAGGTAGGACGTGGCCATTCAAGGGCACAGGGTGAAAACAGCCCTTCTGCCTCTGCTTACACAGCACACACAGCTGGGCCATTCCCACAGCCAACACCCAGAACGCACAACAGCAACAGGCAAATGCCAGCTCAGGAGCAGCATCCAAGGGCTTGGGCTGATAGAGTGGCCCAGAGGATGCTGCCCAACCCAGCTTTGCTCACAATGTCCCCCAAGCAAGAGCTGACCCCAACGTATGCAGTTGTGTCTCTGCAGAGATGTTTTTGCATCCAAAGGCAAATCCAGGGAACTGGGATCTTGCTCTTTGTCCTTGTGGCATCCATCAGAAGTTGAGTCAGGAGTTAATGTGAAGTTCTGGGGTCACAAAAAAGGCCTCCTTGCGTGCCTCATACGTGGAGACCCCACAAGGTTTGCTACAACACCCTCTTACCTGCCCAGAGAGCAGGTGCTTTCTCCTCCAGGGCCAGCTGCAGCAGTTTTACAGTAAATTCCCTCCTTTTGCTATACAGTTCACCCTGCCACGTCCCCAGGATCCTGCCTGAAGTCTGCATGTGACAGCCATGATGAAGAACAACAGGTCTTTGATCAGGGTATGAACTCATCTCTGCAATGAGAGAGTGTCAAAACTCTTGAGAAAACATGGCTGAAGGGATCCCTGCCTACCTGAGAAACCCTTTACTCCTCCTAAAACCTCATCCAAAGCCACCCTTTGACTAAAAGCCAAAGGCATCAGGTTCTGTGCTTCCCCCAAACCCAACACAAAATGTCAGGACCAAGAGGCTGAAGGAATGGAGGGACTGCTCTGCCTGAATGCACACGCATTGCACATTGTGGGATGCCGGGGCCAGGCAACGCTGGTGTGAGCCCTGCACCAGCACGCACAGGAGACCACCAGCCCTGACACCCTGCCTGCCCCAGCTGCTCATTCCCACTGCTCCCTGGGCCCCGGCACCAGGTTTGGCTACTCCTGAAGGCTGGCTCTGGGCTCTGCCCGCCACAGGGTCCAGCGCTGTGGACCCACTGGGTTGGCATGGTGCCTGCCTGCAGCTCTGCTCTGCACGGATGTGTCCATGGGACCCATCTTAGGAGCCAGTTGGAAGGAGTGGTGCACGCCTTATCTGTGGCACTGGACAAGGAGGGGATGTCTCCCAGCTTTGGAGATTAAACACAGGACATGTCCTCTAGCAGGTACTCATCTCTCTTAAGGTGAATGTTTTAACACTGGGACTGGCACACAGGGATGGGGTAGAATCTCTGTCTTTGGAGAATTTCAAAACTTGAACGGACTGGCCCTGAGAAACCTGTTACAGATTTTAAGCCAGCTGTGCACAGAGCAGGAGGTTGGACCAGAGACTTCCAGAGGTCCTTCCCAAACTAATTCTTTCTGTGATTCTTTCAGCCCCATGAACTTTTGCCTTTGCTGGCCAGTGAAAAGAAATGGGCCCATCCACAGGTTCCCACCTACAGCAAGTTTGGGGGAACCCAAGGACTGGGTTTGACTGACTGTAAGTACAGTCGGGTCTATAGCGTGGGGTTTGCTGTGCATGGTTCTGGGAAAGCCAAGGCTTTACATTTCTCTCATATATCCCTCTCACTCAAGTTAGTATTATTCTTGTGAAGAGGAAACCACTTTAAATGGTTCTTACAAGTGCTTCACATCAGCCTGAGTGAACAGCAAAGTGAATATGAACTGATCTTAGTTAAATAAAGTCCACTTCAGTTGTCAATTAGGGGTTCAAAACCACTTAATTAATACACTTAAGCTTCACCTCCTTGTACACAGATCCAAAGAGACACCTTCCATCCACTTTCACTGCTCAGCAATTGAACAACTCTACTCAATCCACGTGATATTTTAAGACCTTGGTGAACCTCACCTAAGCTCAGATCCAAAATCCTCGTCTGATTCAGCAGACCCAGAACAATTCCCAGCATTTCCTTAGCCCTTCACTCCACACCCTGCAGCCAGCCTCTGCTGAAATAGCTTAGAAGCAGCAGCAAACCCCAGTTCTAGAGATCTCATAAATTTTCATATGCTCTTGAGTTTCCAAAGTTCTTTGCTTTCTTTTCTCCCAGATCACAGAGAGCTGAACCTGCTGGAGACACATGCCCCAAATCTCCACACAACATTGACAACTGGGGCTTCTGATTAATTTTTTTGTGTTGCTTTTGGCAATTACTATTCATTCCACACCTGCCCCTTCAAAGGATGATTTTTGTCCCATTTCAAGCAAGAGATCAGGCTCAAGACTTCCAAGGTCCCTTCCAGCCAACATTTATAGGCCAACAAGTCCTGTTTCATGGCAGTCCCTGCCTTCCCAGAGGTGGGAAGTGCTTCTCTACCCTGTGTCTCCTGCCAGTTCTTGGTGGTCTCTCCCAGAAATTATCCATCAGCACCATCTCTTTCCTTTGCAAGTGGCAAGGGCACTAGGAAGATGTGCTTTCTCTGGGTGAGAA
This sequence comes from Egretta garzetta, assembly GCF_000687185.1. Classification (NCBI taxonomy): domain Eukaryota; kingdom Metazoa; phylum Chordata; class Aves; order Pelecaniformes; family Ardeidae; genus Egretta; species Egretta garzetta. Next base: position 3,215,743 of record NW_009260684.1, read on the forward strand.
TATGCACAGGTCTGACCTGGGTGTCCAGGAGCCTGGCTGCATCTCAGACCCATGCAGTTTCCTGCTTCCTACTGTGCGATGCTCATCTGCGTTGCAAGCAAACAGCTTTATCTCTCTCTGCCCTTCTGTCTCTTTCTCTCTTTCTTTCCTTCCTGCCTACAAATGCTTTCTTCCTTCAAGTTCTTACTTTCATTTATTCTTTCTTTTCTTTATTTTCCTTCCTTTCTTTCTTCCTTCCTTTCTCTCTTTTTTCTTGCCTTCTTTTTTTTTTCTTCTTTCCTTCTTTCTTTCTTTTTTCCTTTTCCTCTGAATTCATTTGAATGACAAAGGTTTCTGATTACAGTCCTCCTGGGGAACCAAACAGCAAGGCTGCTGCTCACTTACTGACTGGCAGATTAAGATAGATAAAGGGAGAGATTTGTATATTGACTCTGTGTTTATGTAACTCATGTGCAAGGCCTGGCCAGGAGCAAAGGGGGATCTGACCCACATAAATAAGCAGCATTTTTAAACTAAATCATCTGGAAAATTCACAGACGATTCCATCAGTTCCTTCTATTGTGTCACCAGAGGGTCATAAATAATTCAGCCTTGCTCAAATATTTATGGAAATCAATTTAGCCCTCTGTCCAACGTCACCTCCTGAGAAAACAGTTTCCTTTCATATCTCAAGTGCAAACCGACTGCCCTCAGTCCCACCAGCCTCCCAAGGGCACCTGTAGCCTCCCAGAAACATGCCCAGGCACCACCCCAGCCAGCCAGATCCACAGACAGTTCTGGGGCCACGAGGATCACCAGGAAGATGAAGCTGCACATGATCCTCCAGGAGAGGAGCAGGACCAGCACCTGCCCCCCTTCTGCTGTGACCATCCTGAGCTTCACGATGCGGCACCTGCTCTGGCCCAGGGCGGTTGTCAGCTCTAGACTGAGGGACAGTGCTTGGCAAAGCTGTTGGCATATGGAGAGCAGCTCCTGTCCAGGTGACAACCGGTGCTTGGAGCAACAAGCCCTGCACAGGAGAGGCTCCCTGATGTGATCGAAAGTCGCAAAGCAAACTCACACAGGAGCCAGCAGCCCCAGGAAGTTCCCCATGCCTGCTCCCAGGGCAAGGTCCACAGCTCTGCCATACCCACTGAGGAACAGCTTCTGTGTGACCTGTGCCATGGCCTGGCACTTGCAGCTCGCTTCCTTGCCTCCTCTCTGGCTGACACATGCCAAGGGTTCCCGGGACCTCTCTTCCCAAAAGCAGAGTGGCCACATGGGCTGCCCTTCACAATCAGCACCCATGAAGATTTCCACCCACATGGCGAATCCACCAGGTCTCTGGCCCAGAGCACCTCACTGATCCTTCTGGGAGCATATCCATGCACTATTCCTGTCTCTTGGTGAAAAACCCACTTCATGGGAGCTGTGAATCTCTTCCAGCACCTTCACTGCAAACAAACAGGACAAATTCCCAGGGTCAAAAAGGTATCCTCTTCTGCATGTCATCCAGGGGCCCAATATGCTCTGAGAGTTAGACCACAACCTGGACCAAGATCAAACCACCTACCAGCTCAGCTACCAGCACAGAAACTGGGGGCAGCCATATGCTGCCCACACCTGTATGGAGAAGCCACATCTCCTCCAGCCTCTGTGTCCCCTGCAGCTCCTGTAACCAAGTGACCTTGGTAGGTCACTTATCTGGCCTCTTCCCAAGTTTCTGGGCCCATTTCTCTCCCCTGGTGCACTTTTCCTGGAACATGCAGGGCTGTGCAAAGCCATGACACAGCTGTGTTCCCAAAACACCATGGACCATGGCAGACACCAAGACACCTCCTCATGTAGGGTCCCATGTCTGTCCCAGGTAGCAGTGCAATGAAGAGGGCAGACACTGGGCTGCGTGCCACCTGGGGACCTGAAGTGGCATGGCCATGCTGCAGTGAGCAGGAACCCAAGGAGCATTTGTGGTGGTTTGGAGAACTTTGGAGGTTTCTGCAATTACCCGGTTCTCTAGGATTTGAACAGCCAAAATCAGCTCCTAGCACTGACCCACAAATCAAAATGAGAGGTCAAGCAGCAGAAGAAGCAGAGGCTCTTGGCTTATGCTCAGCAGAAATCTGCAGGAAAAGGAGAGACTCCAGCTGAAGAGTCACAGGTCTTCCAAGCAGGTGTGAGCACTGTCACTGCTTGGTAGAGGACAGCAAAACTCAATTTTCAGTGATGGTCCATGATGGAGACCCTGCAGAACTGGTAGGTGTTTGACATGCTCCATGCAGGAAAATGGGAGCTCCATACAGCACCATCTTGAAGGACACGGCCAGGTGGGGTGACCAGTCCATGGGAAGACTTGCACCTGCATGACCTTCACCCAAGTAAGCATGGAGGAGATGGGAGCCCTTGCAAAGCTGGTGCCACTTAACTGCATTGACAGACATGATGGGGCCAAGGTTCGTAGCTCAAATTGCCAAACTTAAGAAAGCAAAGGCTAGAGAAATGACCACCAAGTTGCAATAAAAAGGTACCAGTCCTCTACCACTTCTTTTATACATAAAAGTAAACCCCAGAGCAGAAAAAAATCAAGTCAATCAGTACCATAGACTACATACACAGAGCTTTACATCTGCTTTCCAAGGGCTTGTCCTAGGGTCATGTCTCTCAGCACAAGACTGCTACCTCCCTCCTGCTCTTCAGACTCCTCTTTCACATGACAGTGATGTTGAGGCACCCTCAAGGCCCGCTAGAGGAGACCACCACTATTGTTCCCACATGTAAGAGGACTGGTGATCTGCAGTGGGGGCACTGGCAAGGGTTTGCATGTGCAAAACCTTTACTTCAGGTCACCCTCCCGACTGACCCACCCGACTTGTCTCTGGGCTAGCTGTTTTCCTGGCTAGGGTTTCCAAGGAGCAGGCAGCTTCAATGGGGAGAGGTGAAAGGGACAATGGAGCTAACCAGAGGTATTAGGCCTGCCCCAGGAAAGCTGCAGCAACAGTCATGCACTGCTTGCACACCAAAAAGCAGTGTGATGCAGTTTCCCACTGTAGGGGCACGTCTCCCCCAGCACGCCTGGGCACTGCAGACAAAGGGATCAGGATGTGCACAGATGCTACTAACCCGGAAGAGCTTCACTGGAAATAATTAGCCCTTGTTAGGAGAAAATACTAGGGAAATTTTTGACAAAAAGTTGGGTAAAACACTTTTCCTGGTTTTTTTGCTCTCCCTGTCCGGAAAAGTCCCTCTCCTGTCCATCATTTATGATTTGGGGGCTTTGAAAGATTATTTTTCTTTGTCAGACTGGTGATTCATGACAGATGAAAGAAATGGATATTCCCAGGCTACAGGGTCCCGAACTGCCTGACATTTGGGATGCCACCTAACGATTATCCTTAATTCATAGCACCACTGTAAAAGTGTCTGCCTCTGCACTCAGTGCAAGGACATCACCTGGTCTCTCTGCAGAGCTGCTTCATGAAAGCATGTGCATTAGTTGTGTTTTATTGAAAAAGGGGTTAATTTGTGCCCTCTTCTCCCCCAGGCACAATAACACAATCAGTCTCCACAGAGCTGCTTGGCTTTCTCCTCCCTTCTCCAGCCATCACTTCTTGGCTCTTAATAAATTATTCAGCTTTCCTAAATATGCATAGGGGTCTCATTAACAACTAATTTTGCTTATTTAAAACAACTGCATAATCAAACCACTATAGTGTTTTGCCTTTCTTATAGCCATGAATTATTCATGTGCTGGGAATCTGCATACAAATTTATTGATACTTAAAGGGGCTCATTTTTCACAGCCTGGAAAAAAACAAACCGTGGTTATCCTGGTTTTGAACATTTTGGCCCAAACTCCCATTTAACAAATGATATGGTGCTTTTCTGGGAACAGAAGTAGGCAAACCCTTAGCATCACCAAATGCACCTGGAATTCCTGAGTGCGACAGAAGGGAGGGTTTCCAACATTGCAATTAATCATTTGCATGCTCTTGACTTGCAGCCTTTTCCCAGAGTATTAATGGCTTAATGCTGCAGCATCCATTTCACACCGACTTCTTGGTGCCTCTAGGTGCCCCATACAAACCAGAGTAGAACACCTGCCTTATCTGTGGCTGTCGCCACCAGATCCTGCTTGAACAAGTCCTGGCTGAAAACTCCAGATCATCACAGGACAGGTAGGGGCTGGGATTTGGAGCAGGTCCTCAGACTGCTCCATGTGGTGTTTGCTTCTGAGTGGCACCCCAGGAAGCTGTAGCCAAGCAGATGAATAGATAGAGAACCAGCCAGCCAGCAACACAGACAGGGAAAGGAAGAAAGGGAGATCTTGTCTCAGGACTCTGCTGTGTTATAAAAAAACATTTACAGATTCATGTTCCTCCTGTGGCTAGTGGGTTTTTTTAATCACAAAAGAGTAAGAAGACAAATTAAAACACAGCAACTTGGTCCCTTACTAAGCAAACACAGGGCCGTGTCCCTGGAAGCCTCTGGGTTCAGCACGCATGGCCTTGGTCAGAGATGTCCTGCACGGGGCACAGCTGCACCTCCATAGCCTCTGCTGACAAGGCCATCGCTTAACTGCCCCACGTGCCATGTGGGTTTCCTCACTGAACAAACATTAGATGGTTCATTTTATTTGTCCCTTGAGAACTGGTCAGGCTTTTTTTTTTTAGTGTTTGCTTAGTAAGGGACAAAGTTGCTGTGTTTTAATTTGTCTTCTTACTCTTTTGTGATTTTGTGATCCCAACCTCGGCTGTGGCTCAGCTCTGCAGCCCCTCCACCAGTTGGGCTTTGCTGAAGAATTGGATGCTTCTGCCCTGTCTGCAGACTGGAGAGGGTGGGGGGGCGGTCTGGATGGGTGATGCAGGAAGGGTAGAAAAAAGGGAAAGCAAAGACAGAAAGGCACTGGGAGGAAAGGGTAGGGTAACACGGGTAAGCTGTTCCTCATAACCAAGCAGCTGAAGCAGCTGGACTGGTTTTCTGTAAACCAGAGTCCCGTGAATCTTTGGAAAAGCATTCAGTTGCTTAAGTGACAGGAAACATTCCTAAGATAGAGTAGCTAACATCCCTGCTCTGATCAAACAGATGAATGATCCCAGGAGAAACTTCGTTTAATCGGAACAGCAGGAACTTGACAAAAATCCCAGTTGTACCCCAAGGGACATATTAAGCAAAATCCTGCTCTAGCAGACTTGCACACAGGCATCACTTTGCAACCCAGGAGCAGCTGTACTGACACCAGTGGGTCTGCTTAAAGTGCATCCAAACACATGTTCTTGAGAGCTAATTTTGTACAGACAGCAGCCCTGAAACAGCAGCTTCTGCAAAAGGTGGCCAAGAAGACAGACAAGCAGCAGGGAAAAGAGACCGTTTCAAGTCTGGATGCTGAAGAAGTTCTTGGCAGCGTGGCAAGGAGGTTTTGGTTACTGTTGAAGAAGCAAGGTTGTGCTCTTGTTCTGGAAGAGGGTAGAAGGAGATCTGTGAGTTCAAATACAAACCATCTGAAAGGCACCTGCATGACTTTAGTGGGGAGAGTGCTTGGATAGGGACCACAGTCCGACATTTAGCAGAAGGAAATCCATGTGTCACTTGAGACAGACCCCATCTTGCTCCAGGAAGTGTGCAAAGAGCCTCGGTGTCAAAGAAGTCCCCTTAACTACCTTGAGATTGAAATCTGCACTCCATGGCCCCTTTCCACCTTAACAGGAGAGGAAAAAGGTGCAAGCATGCTGGGTTCATGCAGAACACGCTGCTGGTGGGCACCAACAACAAGGACAAGGAACATGGAGTTTCATACAGAGGTTAACATGCCTCCAAAAATCAACCTGCATACATTGTATGAGGTAGCTCTGTTGGACTTGATGTAACTTCAGGTACCTCCTAGAAAAACTTAGAGTTTTTTTTCCTCTCAGGCTTCTGCCTCAGTTTCTGTGCCTTCAGTCTGTCTCTGTTCCTCTGTTAGTCCCCTGCACTTTATAAGAGCTAAGTGCATCCCATGATTGTGGTACAGAACTGGTAACCGGGATGTCTGGGTCCTGCGGAGGGTGGAGAAGGTGCTGTCCTCAACTTCTTGGGTGAGAATGAGCCAGTCACCTTCTTCTTGCATACCTCGTTTTCCCAGAAGGAGATGGTTCTATTTACCCATATTCATAAATACAGTTTTACAGCCTGAGTTAATGTTGATTTCCAGGTGACTGCACTGAAGTCTCTTCCAGTCCTTTAGCACCTGTTCAGAGCTTCACTCTTTACCAGCACTTCACAGGTCAACTGCAAACCAACACAGGTAGAAGCAGCTGATACGGGTGATGTCAAAGCACAGCTCCTTCCTGCAGCTGCTCAGCGTGTGTTCCCCTGGGACAGACCCCTCACACAGCACCCGAGAGGAAGAGATCTTCCTCTAGATGCCTTTTACCCATCGCACCTGTACCTCCTGGCATACCTTCCAGACCCGTTCTCCAGAGATAGGGGGCTGACCTGCTCTCAACACCTGTGTCCAGGCAGAGCCCAGCACATGCACACCCATTCCCCACCTACCCATGGCTTGGTAGGAGCAGATTCAATCTGTAAATGTCATGAGATCAAATACACAAGCGGGTTGTTTATTGTTTGCGTCCTTGCTGCACATGACCGAGTAGCTCTGCTGGACCCCGGCGGTGTCCGCACCAGCACCGTCCGTCCCCAGCCCCTCTGCCTGCTCACAGCCGCCACTGCCCTCCCTACCCGCCCCACGGAAACAGGGAGCGGTGAGGAATGTCTGGATTCCATAAGAAGCTGAGATACTCATATAGGCAGCATTAATTACAACTCTTAACATTTAATTACAGGTTCCCTTGGTTTCCACTGTATATTTACAGCTGAAAAACCTTGCTAATTGCCTCTGTGTTTCCATAGCTAAGATGTGAACTCACGCTCTAGTGATGGCAGAACCACTCTCCACGATCCAGACCAGCTTGTGACCTTAACCATCTACCACCCATTTACGGGCACCTAGAGAGAGCCAAGAGGAGGAGGATCCGGGTGTTCCTCACCAACCTCACCCCCCCACTTACAACAGCACATCCCAAAAATGGCCTCAAGCAGTTCAGGAGAACAAGAATCTCCTTGAGATCAGCAGAGGAACAGAGTTGCAGAGTGGAGCCTTCTCCAGCCAGTAATCCTGGACACAAGACACTGCTCCAGTGGAGCTCCTTCTAAATGGACTGCAAACAAGATCTGATCTTTTGAAAAAACATGCAGATGGGAGCTGACTGGTCTCAGAGTCACACCCTGTGTGCTTCACCGAATGCACACAATTTCACAGGGATGCGTACAGGCACAGTGTAACGGGGACAGCACAGGCACTTACGTTGTAAAACTGAGTCATACCGTGAAGTGTCCCATGCAACTTTGCTGCAGTTCCCTGCTCCGTTGCTGTTCTCTGCGGTGTGATGCTGCCCGTGCTTGGGTGAAGGGTGTAAGTCACCATGATGAGTTTGTGCTCCCCTTGGAGCAGCATGGCTCCAGGCCTGGACGGGGGCAATGTCAGGGCACAGAGAGATGGGAGCATCCTTGTTTCTGCACTAATCCCAGCACTCTTCCCAGGAAGCTGGACCTGCAGAGCTGGGCCTGAATTAGGACGTCAAACATCCCTCTGAGCTGGTTGTCTATTATCTCTGCTGCACGGGAGGCAGCTGGTTCCTCCAGCAGAATTAGGGGTTATGTGACCCAGGAAGAGGAGCCCACAGCACATTTTGTGAGATCGCCCATTTTCCTCTGAAGATCCTCCCCCAGTGTTTGCCAAAGGGATAGGTCCAACTGGACAGGAGGCACCTGGTTCTTCCCAGAACCAGACACGAGCTATGCAAATGCTCCCTTTCCTGCCCTCCCCAAACAGGAAAACTGCCTCGCACCGAGCCACTCCCTGCCTTCCCTGGAAGCTGAGCCACCACGGGAGGGACATGCCCATGGGATGAGTGTGCAGGAGCTCCACTCTGCAATGGTGAGGAGCAATGAGCTGAACCCAAACTTGGAAGGCAGGGAGCAGCAGCTGCCTTAGCCAGCTTCCCAGGACGGCTTTGCCAGGCTCCAGCCTCTGTATGCCCTTTCCACCCTGGCACTCGGCATCACTGAAATCACCTGGAGACACTTCCTGCAGCCTTTTCCCACAGATTTTTCCAGCCCTGACTCTACAGGGCTTGGAAATCTCCTTCTCTCTTATCACATCAAATGTACAAGCACCAACTTGCTCGAGGGGAACAGCAGTAAAATAACCCAGCCTGCAAACACAAACCAACGCACCTGAGACTGCCCACGCGGCTTGGAGCACACGTGCTCCCAGCTTGGCAATACACTCCCATCAGCAAGACGGTGTCACCGTGACCCCTCCACAGGCTGCCCCACAAGGACCCTGTGGCAACCCTGCAACTCCTCCTTCTGCTGGCAGCACCAGTGCTGCCGCGTCACTTAGGACAGCTTCGAAAGAGAGAAAGGACTCGTGCTATTTGGCTCACAGAGCTTAGTCCTCTGTGGTTCTGGGCTCCGCAGCACCACTACAGCCCACAGCATCAGCGACAAATATGTCTTTGTTTCTGGAAGGAAAGACAGAGAATATGCCCAGTGCAGTAGAAATGTGACTGCTCCCTACTGCACTCTGCCCTACTTGGACACAGACAAGACAAATCCTACTGACTCCTGGCTTGTTCTCCTGCTCTGCTTTTGCTTGGGCTAGCACACCGATAGCAACACACAGAGGCATCTGCATCACCTGCTCAGCATCAGCTGCGGCTGCGTAAGGCTGGCCCCAGAAGAGCTAAGAGATCCCTCTGCAGCCAGGAGCCACCTTCCAAACCACACAAGGGCTTCAGCCCCTCTGAGATGGCAGGGGGATGAATCCCCACCATGGGCTAGGCAGTGGGGGGGAGGGGATAGGTGGGAATGCAACAACCTCCGCCCCATCATACATGCCCACACATGTGGAAAAAGTGGTGGATGTGGGCCCAGAAGCTCTGCAAGGCAGCATGGTCCAGGCCAGGTACTAGGCTCAGCGGCACTGGGACCATGCAGCAGAACAAACCCCAGGCCCTCTGCATGCCTCAGTTTCTCCATCTCTAAAAAATGGGAACAATGATAATTCACAGTTTTGGGGAAGTGCTAACCTGAGGTGTGAGGTTCTGTGCATGTCTTGTGGATCTTCTTGAAATATCTCCTGGGGACTGTCTCCTAGCACACCTGAAGGTGAGGGTGGCTGCCTGGAGCAGGCACAGTGACTCAGGAGAGCCTGCATGGAAACCCCGGCCTTTCCTGTCTGTGTCGGTCATCTGGTGGCACCGGGGGGGTGGGGGTGGGTGTCTGATGCCACCACTGGTCTTACGAGCCCTTCATAAGGAGCATCCTCACTGTCTCACTGAAGAAACGAGCTGATGCACAACCACACCACTTGGAAATTGGCCTCTCCTCTGGCGCTTTCTCGCCTACGCCAGTCCACTGCAGCCCCAAGTCAGATGTCTGCTCTGTTGCATTTTGGCTTAATGTCACAGCAGAGTCATCCAGGGAGTCATGCAGCCCTGGGCCACGTCTGTCCGAGCACAAAGCTGGTGCCCGATCCCCAGGGCAGTAAACAGCCATGCACTGCAAGACGTGCCTGGGGCATGGCTCACAGTCTGTCCTTAAACATCAAACACCCATTTGGCCCAGGGATGGATGGATCTGCGCTTAGCAGGTGGCATCCACTGGTTCCTCTGCAGCTTGGAAAGAAATCCCCTGTATGATGACGACTGTGAAAAGGCATCTCAGTCCTGATAACTGTGTCCCGTTCTGGGCTCCCCAGTTCAAGAAAGATGAGGAACTCCTAGAGACAGTCCAGAGGAGAGGAACAAGGATGATAAGGGGACTGGAGCATCTCCCCTATGAGGAAAGGCTGAGGGAACTGGGCTTGTTCAGCCTGGAGAAGAGAAGACTGAGAGGGGACCTCATCAGCACATACAAATATCTTAAGGGTGGATGTCACAAGGACGGAGCCAGACTCTTCTCAGTGATGCCCAGCACCAGGACAAGGGGCAATGGGCACAAACTGAAGCATAAGAGGTTCCAGCTGAACGTGAGGAAGAACTTCTTTACTTTGAGGGTGACCAAGCCCTGGAACAGGCTGCCCAGGGGAGTTGTGGAGTCTCCTTCTATGGAGATATTCAACGCCTGCCTGGATGATGTCCTGTGTAACATGTTCTAGGTGAACCTGCTTTATCAGGAGGGTTGGACTAGATGATCTCCCGAGGTCCCTTCCAACCCTTGCCATTCTGTGATTCTGTGATTCTGTGACTGGGTGGAGAAAAGATAAGGAAGAAAGTATCATTTCCATCCTGCAGACTGGGGTCTTTTCTCCTGCTTGGCCTCCATGCACACCCCTTATTAATGTTTGTTTGGGTTATCAAACAGGAGGTCTGTTTCTCTGCTTTCACTGCCTTGGGTAGAGAGCCCTGGATGTGCGAGAGCAGGGAGAGGGGGCGCAGGATGTGCCCCCCATGGGAGAACCTCCCAAATTCCTCCCTCTGGATGTCCCCTGATAATGCACAGGCTCCAAGTGCCCCAGTGCTGTTTTGCATCCCCTCTCCACTGACCCACCAGCCAAACGCCTCCCAGCCAGGATACAGCCCACAGCCTTGCAGAGCTGCATTCCTGGGGCAAGGTCCGTGGCTGCAAAGGGCCAGTGGCACAGATGGGAGTCCCAGACCTTGTGGCACCTGCCTGGTGACTCTGCTGGCTATGGTAGGTCTCCTGGGATCAGGCTGCAAGGTCATCACTGCCAGCCTGAAAATGTCTCACCAGAGCTGATAACAAAGCCACATAGGCACACGTGCCTCCCTCCATGGTGAACCATGCCAGGGCAACTCCACATGCTGTATGCTCCAGCAAAATGCATCTCACAGGGCAGCAGCTGGGATGGGATTTGCACAGGGCTGGGGAGGAACCAGAAGAACCACCCCAGCTGTGCCACACCAGCTCCCGCCTGGGTGCCCCATGGACCCCATCTTGGACCACTGAGGGATGCCAGCCAGGGGCTACTTTGCAGTGTAACCATCCATGGGATGGAGTTTTCTGCCACCCCTGCCCAGGCTCCCATCCAGCTCCCAAGGGCTTCCTCTTTCTTCTGCCCTGCCATGCTCCCAGTAACGCAGATGCTATGTCCTGCAGCCTGGGGTCACTGGGAACAGCCAGGTCTCTCCCATCACAGCACCTCCTCCCAGCCGTGATCACTCGTGCTTTAAATGACTTCCTTGTGCCTCAGCCTACTCACACCCATCATGGCCACAGACTTCACACAGTTTGCAACTAGCACTGCACAGGGTGTTTGCATTCAGGATTTCAGGATGCTTGCTAAGCAAGTTGCTATCCATAGAGCCAAGACCTCTGGCGTTGGACCAGGATGAGTCCTCATCTGGATCGCTGTCTATATACAAGCTCATTCTTTAGCTCAGCCAGTCCCAAGGGTTTTCATCCCCATTTAGGGGATTTACCACATTTGCCTGTGTTTGTTACAAGCAACAGAATGAAACTCTTCAAATTCCATCTTAATGTGATCCTGCCCCTAAGGGACTAAAACTTTTTCTTCACAGCAGTCTCTGTCTGGAGCTCTTCCCCTTGTTTACCTGGAGCTGTGAGTAGCTGCCTTCAGTTGAACTGCCTGACGTTAAAGCCCTTATTAGAGATTTGACCAGAGCAGACCATGGAGGCTGATCCTCTCTGGGTGGGCTCTGCCCCCCACGTGCCCCTGCTCCCACCCAACCTGCTCAGCCTGCAGCACAGGACCGAGGTAGACCTTTGCTCCGTGTCCTGCTCCCCACCGGGCAAGCAAGGTATCAGACAGTCCCTGTAGAGGAGGAAAGGGGTTGGGCCTTTGGCCCTGTAGATCTTAGACCTCTGTGTTGCTTTGGCTTGAACCAAACTCCAAACCCTTGCATTACATTATTCAAATGACTGCAAGTGACTTTCCAGGGTGATAAAAGGGAAACTATGGGCATTGGTATAATGCCAGCGGATCTGAATGTTGGGAAATTAAATAGCACATGGATTTCATCACTGACAGCCACAGGACAGTGTAATTGTTGACTGAACTTACAGGATCACTGAGGCATGGGCTCAGAGCATCATGTGTCTGGAATGGTGGAGACCTCTGATTCAAGTGTAGATCCCCTAAATGCCATCCCACAACTTTAGCAGAGGAGGCCTCACGGGGGTTCAGGGACTCCTGCCTGGTCAGGGTTTCCCCTGGAAAACAGGGTGCAACCATCTGCCAGAGAGCAGAAGCAGAGGGTTGGAGGATGTCAGACACCTCCCGTCCAGGACAGGTCAGACTGCTCATGAAAGATGGATCCAAAATTATGGCTGGTCGAGGAGGGGCCTGCCCCTGCCCTGATCAGTGCTGTGCATTTCTGAAAATTCAAGGAGTCACAGGCTGGACTGGGAATAACCCCTGTTTCCCTGCACCCCACTGGTGTCTCAGCTTGCCCAACATGCTCCTGCCTTTCCTTGGCTTAACCTATGACCAGCTGCCCCTTTCTGCTCTGCTTCTCAGCAGTATTAAATGAGAGGATTTTTAAGTGAGCCAGAGGGAATTAGAAGTCCACAATCCACCAAACCTGTTGCTTTCTGGAAGAAAACTCCTTTCAGCAGTACCAGCACAGTGTATGGCTCTGCTCCCCTTTGCTCTCCAAACGGTGATCAGTCCCACTGACAGCTACACCCTGTCTGTGCAAATGAGGTTCAACTTTGTGCCTGGACTTCTGTTAAGTGCATTAAAAACCCACATGATAAAAAGTTTAGATGTCATGCTATGTTGCATTATGTCCCATTAAGTCATGTGATGTCACCCTACATTATGTGAGATCACAAAGCAGCTGTGTCCTGGTGATTCAGTCATTGAGGCTGAAATACAGTCCCCCCCCTCCCAAGGCATTCAAGTTTGGGTGACATATGAAGAACACAGAATGTTCTGTAATTCTCTGAGTAACTATTTTCTAGGTGCAAAAATGAAATTTCTGAGAATTTACAAGAAAATTACTTATTAGTACATGAGTCAGCATTAATACAGAGAAGACCCTTTATGAAAGTGGCCGTCCAGTGTCAGGTAGCATTTCCCCCCACTGATCACATCGATGAAACAGCACACACCCCCAGCCTCTGAAAAAGATTAAATTAGCTGAAATCTCATGGAGACACGACATTTCAAGAATATTTTCTCAGGAATAATGGACCTTGCTGCCTACTGCTCTCTCTGAGAAAATTTCCTTCTGCAACAGCTATCACTCTTCCTGTCCTTCAGAGCTGTGTCACCCCCTCTTACTCCCAATTAACATGGAGCCACAGCACTGGCATTAGGAAAGCTCATCTCTCAGAAGGGCCACTGCAATTTAAACCTAACTTTAGCCCTGATTCCTGTTTGTTATGGTTGTTTGTGCATAATTATGCTCTGAAAATGTTTTATCATTATTTTTCTAATCTGGATGCCCTGTCTAAGCAGACATTTCTGGCTGCTCTCCAGCTAGAGGTCTTTGCACACTCCATGGTCCACACTGTGCTGTTCCTTGCAGGTGGGATCGGCCCACGAGCAGGTGAGGTTTTCTGTCATTTTTCACCAGGCTGCACCGGAGCTGCACTGAGCGCAGCCGAGGCGCTCTGGCATTGTTGATGAGCCAGAAAAAAAGTCACGATGCTGATTATAGTCTGTCAGCTTCCCTAACCACTTCCAGCAATTAGATTTAAGGACTTTCTTACTAAATTTACAGAAATTGCTTCCTTCCCTCCTGTTCTTGGGAGCAGAATCAGCAGAGCCTGATCCCAGATCTGCCCACTTGCACTGTCAGGACAAACGGTCCATGATCGTCCCAGTCAAACTGTGCTTCCGGACCAGGTGCAGCCTACCTGGGCAGGCACCAGCACTGAGCTTCCCCGGGACCCTGGCCTTTACCAATAACCCAAGCAAGAGACAGCAAAGAGATTTACCTCCAGGCCAGGTGTGTATCATTTGGCAGGTGAAGCAATGTCAGTTCACAGGCAGCGGAAGCTGGGCTGGGGTCAGGAACCAGGGGGACTCCTGCTAACAGATCCCCAGGGATTTGTGGACTAATTGCTTCCTCTTTCCCCTCAACCTCATGCACACAGTTCTCTAGCAATTTGAACTCCTCTAATTCTGAACTCCTCTAATTCTGAACTCCTCTAATTCTGACAAGGCAGAACCCACCCTTCCCCAGCCCCTGTGGCACAGCCCCTGTGGCACAGCCCCTTCCCTTGCACCAGGGACTGACTCTGGCCACGCAAACAGCCATTGCACAGGGCTGATCTGGCCGAACACAAAGCAGTTTTTGCAGGGTTATTTTTCATCCTGATCAACTCCTCGGATTAAGTCAGCCAACACTGGCGCAGCGGCAAGCAGGAACATGCCGCTGAGGGCTGGAGCCACGGCAGGGTCACAGAAATCACTTAGATAAGCTCCTGCCATGTGAAATGGATGCATGAAAGAGAAGATTTCTGTAAGAGACAGTTCATCCCCTCTCCGCCTGCACTCTGTGTTCCTTCTTTTCACTATGTCCTTGGCATAACACAAGTTGTAGCTTTCCATGGCAGAACACATTGTTCTTGCTCTTGCAAAGTGCCAGACAGCCCTGTCACACGAGGCAGGAGGCAGAATCTGTACCAGAGTCCTTATCTCCCAGAGGGTCCATCCCCAGGAGATAGATCAGCAGATGCCCTGCAGAACAGTACGACCCACAGTGTGTCCTTTGGATATCAGACTCAAGAGGGTGAAGAAAATGAGCTTCTGGAAACATTTCCAAATCCCAGGAATGGCATGAATCCACCCAGAGGCTGAGTGGATGAACATGGACCTGCCCAGGCAAGGGCTTCCCAGACCTCTTGGGCTGGAGAGCATGGCAGGAGGAACCTAAAGGTCCACCCTCCTGCTCAGGTACTGGGGTGTTAAAGCAAGTCCCTCTCACCCACCCTGGTGCAAGCACACCAGTTTCTGTGCTGTGCAGTGCTGAAGTTTGAAGCAAAGCCCACGAGGTGAAAAGCTGAGGCTGGACGTAATGAAGTCTGGGTATTGAGGTCCTGCAGGAGTACTCTGGCTCTCCATGCTGTTCCCACCCCAGGAGCAGTGTGATGGGAGGACAAGCAGTGCGTGTAGAGGGCTGGCAGGACTGCGGTGCAGGAACACCTTTTCTGGGCAAATGCACATCTCAGCAGAGGGAGACCATGAATTTTCAAGCATGGATATGAAAGGTAGAGAATCCCAAATGCTGGTCAGAGCAGAGCTGGTGCTGAGCCTGCTCTTTCCCCCCACACCACTGGCAAGACAAAGAGGGGCTGTGTGTCCAGCAAGAGACTGGGATCTGTTTCTTCATCACCTCCATCTCCATGCTTTAAACACTCTTCAGGATCCCCTTCCTCCACAGACTCCCCAGCCTGTCAAAAATGCAAGGCCTGCACTTCCAGATTCCACCAAAACCTTGAGCTCATTTTCTCCTGGCCCTTCTTGCCACATTTCTGTCTTTATTTCTCCCTCCCTTGTTGCTCCCCTTTCTGGGGCAGGGATATGAAGACGCTTCTTCCCTCCTGCCTTACAGGAGTAGGAAGAGCAGCCAGAAAAAGAAGAGGAAAGAGCCCTTAGATCACTGATGCCAAGACAAGGGGCACTAGCCCCCTGCTCCTGGGGACCACAAAGCTGATTCAGTGGCTGTGAAAAGTGTTGCACAGAGGTGGAGTACACTGAGATCTCATTAGGTTCAATAGGGGACCCAGACTCAGAGCAGACATTTTTCAGGGAGCAATAATGTGATATGAAACAGCAGCTGAACAAGAGCCTACAGCTACGCCCATAGCCAATGCTTTTAAACGGATCATGGGACTATCATGGGTCCTAAGCTTGTGAGGACTGCCATCAGCTCAACACCATCTGAGCTTCTGGAATAGGTAGGTGGGTTTTAATTTTGCTTTCCAATGGTGTGAAAATACTTGCATTCATCCATGGGGCGGAATGAACTCTGTCTCCAGGGGGTTTCTCACCCCTGTAAGTGTGAGCCAGCCACATGCCCTGGCTGATGCCCATCAGTGAGCTCTACCAGGGTGAAAAATGGACCAGATGTAGGCACTGAACTTTCCTGCAAGAACCACTGCAGTTGGCTGTCTCTCTCCGAAAGCACACCCTTTGCTGGCTGAGGCACACCTTGTACAGAGCAGTGGAGGCTGTCTGGGTGCAAACCATCAGGAGTTCAGGGAAACAGCAACTAAGCACCTGTATGAGCAGGTCAGCCCTTGGGTCATGCTGTGGCTCTTCTTCGTGACATTTTTCTCAGCAACCATACACAGAGATGTTAATGGGGCTGCAACATGGAGGTGGTGAATGAGGCACAATTAGTCGCCATTTCCCAGTCCTTGCCCACAGCCCGTCTTTCCTCCTTCCCCTCCAGCATGCCCTGGTCTCCAACAGAGCAGCTCAGCCAGGCCTATGCTCCCCACCAGCACCCACCCACCCAGCCCCTGCCACCCCATGCTCGGGAAGGTGTCTGCTCACCCAGGATTCACACAGCCCTTTCACTATCCCCAGGCAGCTCTCAACAGGCTCTTACACAAGCAGCCCCAGACTGCTTGATTTTCCTGGGCTCGGTTAGCAGGACTCTCATGTGATTAACGGGTTTTTGTTATTTCTCAACTACTGGGAGAATCATGTTCTTCTTTCAAGCAGCACAAGCCAGAAACTGCAGCTTCTGCAAATACCTCATCACATTAGCATTCCCCACACATCATGCATCCGCATTACCTCTTTGGATTTGTCTCGCACTGGGAAAGCCTCTCCCATCAGACCTGACCTGTAGTGCTTACCCTGTAACACAGTCCCAGGGCACCGCGCTCCTGAGGTCTCTCTGAGCTCTCCTGCCCTTCCCTGACATCAAGCATCCTGCAGTAGACACAGCTGGGGAGCCTTCCTATGCCTCAGCAAGAAAATAAGGCCATAAGGCTCTCAGCCGGTATGACCTTCTCCTGCAGGACATGACCTTCTCCCAGGGACATGCATCTGGCCAAAGCATTGGTTCTTGGAGATATTGGTTAGCATAGATGTGGAAAAGCCACCTCTTTCTTGGTGCCCCAGCAGTGGCTCTCAGGGTCTGGTGACTCTGCTTAAAATCAGAACCTGCCTTCCCATGTGAAGGGAAGCTTCCTACAAAGCTGAGGAACCACTTAGTGCTGGGGACATTCTCCCCAAGAAAACTTCAAGGCTGAACAACAAAGCTATCTCTCAGCTCATCCCGTTTCTTGCAAGGTGAGCGGGAGTCCAGGAGTATGCACTATTTTTCCATTACCTGCTCTGCAGAGACTACAGTTCACCAAGAAACGTGGCTGCGTGGTGATATGCAGAGCAGAGCAAGCACTGCTACCACATCCCAGGAGAGGTGTCTAGCTGTGTTAGTTCTCATTCTTTGCTTTTTACTTGTTTTACTTAGCACACATGTTTGGGTTGGCAGGAAAGCTCTTCATCGCAAAGCGACTTCCTTCAATGATGGGCTCAGAAAACCTTCCATCTATTCTTGGCAAAAAACAAGCAGAAACTCAAACTGCCCTCCTGTCTCATCATCTTTCTCTGAAGGGGAACCTGGTCAGTGGAAGGGTCCTTACACCTCATGCTACACCTTGGTCCCAGACGGAGCCTTCACAGGGAAACACAATCAGGTCGGGGCACAGCCGTGCCTGAAGCCCCAGCATAGGGACCTTCCTCCCATGAGGACCATGCCATGGAACAGCTTTTTCTCTGTCTGTGCTAGTTCCCCAAGCTCACTTGTCTTAGGAAAAGCAGTATTTCTAATTTAGACATATTATGTCAACCCACATCAATTTTGGCAGGTTTTCCATTTAAAAATCCTGTCCAGTTCCTTCCCCCTGCCTCTCCTGACCCTAGTCCCACATCAGTCTGGTTTTTAACTGTAAACACCGTGCTGCCACTTCCAGCCCAACAAAAATCTGAAGTCCCCCATATCATCAAATTGGCTTAAAGATCATTTAAAGCATAATTATTAAAAATCATGGGAAAACTGGATTGGTGTGCTTTGCTGTCTATGCTTGAGTCTGAAAAGGTCATGTTTCTGTCCAAGTGTCTCCACTCAAGACCCTTTTTCCTAAGTGACAGCTGAGATTCAGCTTGGCATCTCCTGTGGATGGAGCTTCCTTGGGAACCAGAACGTTCATGAGTACCAATTTTGTTTTCAGTCTGTGCCCTTGGAGCTTCCCAAATGCAAAACCTCAGGCAAGTTCCTCACAAAATGATGTGCAACATTGGCTTGGTGCTTCCTTCTGATTCAGGCTCTGCCTGATATAGCAGAAACCAGCAGTACATTCTTACAAATATGGCAAACCATGAACTGGAGTGCAGTAGATGAACTGTGCCTGGCAGGCTGAGGGAAGTTATTTTATGCCTTACTTGAGGCTTCACCTGGAATATGGGGACCAGTATTGGACCCCCAGTCCAAGGACCTGTATCATGGGGCTCAAGGGAGAGGCTGAGCAAGCGGGGCTGAGCTAGCATGGAGAAGAGGAGGCTAACGGCAACCTAACAGCAGCCCGTATGGAAACGGAGATCTTCATCTCATCTTCATCTTGGAAGTTTCCAAGACTAAGCTAGACAAAGACACAAATGTCTTGATCCAGTGCTGGGGATAGTCCTGCTCCAAGCATGGGGCTGGACTGGAGACCTCCAGATATCTCTCCACCAGCACTTCAGTGATTCTGCAAGCCTCCTTGCCCCTGCTATGAATTACCCATTACTCAGTGCCACTCAAAGCCTCCAGAGCTCCCAAAAACATGAGAGAGGAACCCAAATAGCCATGTCCCTCATAGGTGCTCTCAGGATTAGGCATTTTATCAGTCTCTCAGGCTGCAATACTGCCCAACAGGAGCAAAATAGTGTGGAGAAGTATTGGAGAGGCATGAAGAATGAAAAAACTTGTTTCTTGTGGTGGCCACAAATGGACCAGGCAGAACTTCGTAGGGTGTGGGAGATGAAGGGGAGGGGAAGAGCAGGCAGAAAGGTGAGGGAAA
>NW_009260684.1:3234851-3244238 GCF_000687185.1 Egretta garzetta
GAGAAGGGGAACAGGGACAGAGGTGTGGGCAGCAGCTGCACTGCTCAATGCTGCTTGCAACATCTGAGGAGGCTGGAGGGATGGTTTCCACTCCCACCAACAGCTGGGACTGATGGTTGGTCTCCATGGCAAGGGCAGCCAAATCCCTATGGTGGACACAAAACAGAAGTGGACTCAAAGGTGCAAGTCCCTTTCCTCTCTATGCCCCTGTCCTGTATTTCTCCTAAGGACCACCGCAGCATGCACCCCCGACCCCTCTAGACACCAAGAGACCATCCCCCTCTCTCTGCCCCATTGAATATTAGGTGTGTTACACAAAGTGAAATAAGATTGCCAGCAGACCTTGAGAGAGCATAGCTTTCCCATGTCTTGCTTTCTGCTGCTCGAGCCATGGAGATCAGGATTCAATCCCCAGAAAGGTCCTTGGCAAGGGACGTGGGGCAGAGCATGCCTCTCCTCACCTGCTCCCATGAACAGAGCCCAGTTTCCCCATGCTTCATATTCAGCTGAAACTCCTGGCAATATCAGCCTAACACCAGAAATCCTTTAAATGGTCCTTTTTATTCATGTGCATTTCCTAGTGAATAAAACATCACAGAATCACAGAATGGCAAGGGTTGGAAGGGACGTCCAGTGATCACCCAGTCCGACCCCCCTGCTCAAGCAGGCTCACCCAGAGCAGGGTGCACAGGACATCATCCAGGCAGGCGTTGAATATCTCCATAGGAGACTCCACAACTCCCCTGGGCAGCTTGTTCCAGGGCTTGGTCACCCTCAAAGTAAAGAAGTTCTTCCTCACATTCAACTGGAACCTCTTATGCTTCAGTTTGTGCCCATTGCCCCTTGTCCCGGCGCTGGGCACCACTGAGAAGAGTCTGGCTCCATCCTTGTGACATCCACCCTTAAGATATTTGTATGTGCTGATGAGGTCCCCTCTCAGTCTTCTCTTCTCCAGGCTGAACAAGCCCAGTTCCCTCAGCCTTTCCTCACAGGGGAGATGCTCCAGTCCCCTTATCATCCTTGTTCCTCTCCTCTGGACTGTCTCTAGGAGTTCCTCATCTTTCTTGAACTGGGGAGCCCAGAACGGGACACAGTGCTCCAGGTGGGGTCTCACCAGGGCAGAGTAGAGGGGGAGGAGAACCTCCCTTGCCCTGCTGGCCACACTTCTCTTACTGCACCCCAGAATGCCATTGGCCTTCTTGGCAACAAGGGCACACTGCTGGCTCGTGGTCAGCTTGTCATCCACCAGGAACATACCCCTCCCCTCTCCCAGGAAGTTAATTTTCATCAGCTGAATGGGCACAGTTCAGTCCCCCCTAGCTCCTCAAAGGGTATTTATGTACTTACATCTCTGACCAGAGAACTGAGGACACCAAGTGCTGTCCATGATTCCAAATGTGTGCTCACCTGAACAGTTCCTGTGTTGCCTGGGAGAGCAGCCCAAATCCCCCATGGCAGCACCACCATGGGGATGGGGGTCCGGACCAGTTTCCCCACTTTATACCTACCCCAGCCCTCAAGGGATTGCTCCCGTTTGGACACATCCCAAACTGGATTCCACAATGGGTCAGGAACCAGCCCTGGAGCGTGCCTGCCTTTCCCAATCTGTCCAGCAGCAGTAGGGCTCCTCTCCACAGCCTGACAGTAACAGCACCTGCTCCCCCTGAGGCCCCACATCTGCTGCCCTGCCAGCCCAGACATCCCTGCAGAAACTGCTGTGGAAAGCCAAAGAGATGGCAGCACTGGAGGTAGCCAAAGAAGATCTCAGAGAGGGTCCAGAGCTTGGCTGGAGCCTTCATACCATCAGTGTAGCTCCAGAGACCCTCCAGCAGCCTTGGGCCCATGGGTGTCCCACCAGGTACTTGTGGGTCAGGTACAATCACTCCAGACACATCTTCCCTTCCTTCCTGCGAGCTCTGAGCAGCAGAGCTGGGGGAGTGGCAGTGAAGTGAGAGGTGGCCCTTTCTCCTCATGTCTGTTGAGATCTCATCAGGTGCAAACTTATCAAAGCCACTCCAAAAGCCCCTCTCCAGGAGTGCCACCTCCTGCATCATTCAAAGCATCATCTTCTCACCCAGCAGACCTTGGTCAGAAAGGGGCTGGGACTGTCCCCAGCAGGACCTTGCTGTCAACTGTCTCTGAATGCACCTCACCCTTCTCCTCCTGCCTTGGCCCCCAGAAAGTCCACCATGGCTTCCCCACGTGCTCCTTTCTAGAAACACCAAAACACAGCCAGTCTGATATGGAGCAACAGGGCTTGGCTCTGCCACCCGGGCTGGACAAAAGCAGACAGTCCCTACCTCGGGAAGAGGGGGGCTCTTGCACAACACAGCCCCCCCTCCCTGCCCCCCAACAGGCACAGCTGCCTGCACCCCGAGGATGCTCACTGCCTCTTCCCCCCCTGGGGAAGCAGCTTCCTCCTTGCCGAGCCGCACAGGAAGCACTGCGGTATTTATAGCTTGCTCTGAGAGCGTCTTGCACAAACTCGGGGAAAAACCTGCACTCAGTCAAAAACAACCTCCATGCACCCAGGGCTGCCTTGGGAGCTGATGCCATAGGAGATGTTCTCAGCACACTCCTGGACCCTCGGGTCCTGGGGAGGAGATTGTAGGACCACGTCCACCATACAGGCGGGATGAGGAGCCTTTCCTGGGACTATTTCTGCTCTTCTCTGCTGCCGCCTCCTCACTTGCCTCTTTCCATGTCCTTCTCCCACTATCTGACCCCTCTTCCTCCCTCCTCCATCTTCCTCCTCCCTTCTCCTCAATGCATCAAAGCAAGCTGCTCCCCACCTAGCCAGATGCACTGAGCAAGGAAAGCGCTCACCAAGGTGCAGGAGGGAAGGACAAAACCTGCTGCTCTGCATAGTCTGAAGAAGAACAGACGAGTCAGAGCAAGCCATTGACAAGTGGTGACATGCATTCAGCTCTCTGGGCCACAGGGAAGCTGTGCAGAGAGCAAAGAGCCCTTCCACCAGACATTTCAAGATGCCAGAATTTGACTTTGGTCTCAACTGGGATAAAGGATATGGAACCAAAATTTCACATTCATTATTTTAGGTAATTCCAAGT
The DNA here is from genome assembly GCF_000687185.1 of Egretta garzetta. Lineage (NCBI taxonomy): Eukaryota > Metazoa > Chordata > Aves > Pelecaniformes > Ardeidae > Egretta > Egretta garzetta. The sequence goes on from NW_009260684.1 coordinate 3,237,923, forward strand.
TTCCATTTCTATTCTGAACTTTAAGCAATTTGCTGTCACATAAAGCAGGAAGATACTGTGATTTCAAAACATCCACTTCAAAAGGAAACACAGAAATGTTTCACTCCGAAAGAGCTCTGAAACAGCTTCAATTACAACCCTGAACTTTTCTTTCCTGAATGAATTCTGCTTCATTCAGCCCAGTTCCATGATTTCTTGGTAGATTTGTATAGGCTGAGGCAATAACAGTTCCAGGAAATTTTTCCCAGCCAGTTCTGGCTGTAACATGAGTCCACTTCCAAGCCCAGCAACGTTCATTTCCAATTCAGTTCTGTCTGACCTGGAGGTATGAAGATACCCCTAGCTGTGTCCTGCAATCAGCCCTCTGAGCAGCCTACAAGACACAATGGGTGATGATCTTCCTGGCACCTCACCACAAATGACACCACCTGGGCTTTTTTCCCCATTTCTCTCAGTCCTACAGCTGGCCAAGCTCGCCCAGCAAAGATGTCCTGTGGATGGGACAGGCACACAGCCAAGAATTTCCATCTTTCACCCCAGAGGGATGCAGGGTCCACACGGAGCGCAGCCTGGACATGCTCAGAGCAGCTAGCCCCTTGGTGGAGCTAAACTCCTGCAGCCTTCCCAAGGCTGGTCCTCATTAAGAAGGCTGCGAGCCAGCCCCGAGATGACCCAGTTGTGGCTTTCTGTGCTGAATCTGTGTGAAGAAGTGCTGCTGCTACCTAGAAAGCACACCAGGTAGCCAGTGCTGCCTTAGGTACAGGAGAAAATTGCATTTGTTACATCCCCAGCAGAGGAGACAAACCACTTATTTCTTGTTTCTCCACCATGAACATGGAATTGGCTCCCCCCCCCCCCCCGGGCCTTCCTGTCTCACTGAGCTGTTTGACCTAAATCAAACCCATTTCTGGGAGGCAGGTAGGCTTTCATTTTTAGCAAGCACGCTGTGCCTGAAAACTTAGTCCACCAAAAAAATGCTCTTTGCTCTTTCCTCCTGTGTCCTGGCTCTGCAGCAGCACGGCTTAAGGAGAGCATGCAGAGAGCCCTCCACCATCAGCAAGGAGGAGAGACAGCAACAGCATTGCTGTGCAGCTGTGCAGAGTCCAAGGCTTGAGTTTACTTTCCAGAAATTATGTCTAAAGCCTGTGATGAAGGTGCAGTGGGGGAAAAGTTTACTTGAAGTTCACTATCTCTTCTGCAGGGCTTCCAAACAGTGCTTGCCGTGGAGCGGAAGGGATAACAGAAGAAAACCCTATCTTCCCCTCCCGGGGCAGGAATAATTCCCAAGAAATCAGCAGGATTGACTGAGACCTGGCATTTAGTAGTAGTCTCTGCATGCAACTGTCACAACTGTGCTGTTTTAAGACCATTCACTCACTTGTCCCTACTCTCATGGCTCCACTGACACCACTTGCTCCCTCCCTCCCAAATACCAAGGTGGCATAAATGCACCCAGCAGAGGCCAACCAAGCTTTGCTTTGAGGGATTAACATTCATCGTGTGTTTTTCCATCAGCACTTCCAGCCACTGGCAGTTGGATGGTGCAGCTGGGCCCCGGCGCTGTGGGCAGGCAGTGAGCACAGCCTGCCTGCATACGAGAGGCAGACCATGGCAGGAGTAGGTGCAGTGCCCACTACCCTCCCACAGACATTTTGGAGGGCCCACAGAGCTGATTTTGGGTGTCAGATTGTTACAGCACTGCTTCCAAGGATGAGACCTATAGCAGTGCTACTGGTTCAGGAGTGAGGCCCAGCAGCCTCCCATGCTCATGTGAAACCAGACCGTGCTCCAAGCCCATTAGGACAGGTCCAAGGAGTTTCACCTCTGGAGGGCTACAGTCTTCACCTTTGTTTGCATGCAGTTTTCGATTGCATTGGAGCCCAGAGTTGGTTACAGGCCACATGGCTGGAACGGAAACACATTCATAGGATCACCAGAGATGAGGAAGAAAAAAAAAGGCTGTTGTTTTCTTAAGCAGGAAAGGAATCAGGAACAAAAAGCCAATGCAACCTGAGCGCCAGCCAAGTGAAGGCAACTATAACGGCTTGACTCTTTCATAATATACGTCCTGCGGAGGGCAGAGGGGAAGTGTGAGACAATACCCGCACTCGGCTCTGCACCACAAGGAGACCTGCACCCTCCTCTGCACCCGCAGCTGCTGGGTCTTCACACAACCACCTGTACTTCTATCACTGCTGCATCCCTGCAAGGCCAGACAGGATTTCTATTCCCGTATTGCAAAATGCTGGATCCTTGGGAGGATCTGGGTAGATGTTCAGCACTGGGGCATCTCATCTTAAAATATGCAGCTGTGCAACTCCTGACGTTGGTGCCTCATCCATAGGGCCACTGAACTGTGATAAGGTGTCGCATGCTCAATCATTACATGCCTTTAGCAGCTCGGAGATAGGAGAGAACTGGACAACGTTCTGCAAGGACCAAGCACGCTTGAATCTGAGACACCCTCAGTTATCTGCTCTGGCTGAAGACTTCCTCCTCAGTCGTTATGAATGGTCATTCACAAAGAGTGGCCATTCATCTCTAGGAGAGCATCCAAGGTTGCACACATGCCTCTGAAAGCACGACTTCAGGAAGACCTGAGGGTTTGGCATCTTGTCCTGCTTCAGAGAAAGGAGCTAGCAGATGACTAAGTTCATCTTGACTCTCTCCATTCATCCCATCCCATCCCATCCCATCCCATCCCATCCCATCCCATCCCATCTGTAGTGTCAGGGGCATCAACAAGGTAACCAAGAAGGACTACACCAAATGGCATTTTACTTTATAGACACAATATAAGAAATATATATTAAATCTGTGCTACAGCTCCATATTTAGGATCTTTTTTGGATTAGCAGAACCTGTTGTCTTGGCTGCAATGAGCTGACAGTTCCAATATCCCAGCAGGGAACATGGGAAAGATTTTTGATGTGACAGAATTCAAAACTGGCATGGATTTTGCCATTTTGCTAGTATTATTCCTCAAAGCTGAACCCCCAGGGGCTGCCAACAAATACACCCTCGTTTAGCCCACTGCCCCTCTCTCCATGCATATGTGTGTGTGTGCATGCATATCTGTTGCCTGAAATTTTCTGCTTGGGTTTGGGAGCTGCAGAAGAGAAAGCCCTGGAGCCCAGGGAGCAGTTTTCCATGGCCCCAGCTTTTGCTGGCAGTGTGCTGCGATGATCCGCCTTTGCCTGTAAACCATTATCTCTCCATCCTCTCTGGGAAAGACCCAAGCTGAGGCTGCATCTTGAAGATAACTGCTAACATGGGAATATTTACGCAGGTCTCTCTCCTGGAGTCAGGCCAAGCTGCCTGTGGTTTGTGGCCTACAATAACAAACGTTACAGCAGAAGACAGTATTTGTTTAACTGCTTGTTCTGTCAATACTGTAGCTTGCAAAAGCCCAAAGATTGCACAGCCAGAGCTGGTGACATTTCGGAAATTAGCTGTGCTTGTACCAAGAGCAGGGGCTGTTGTGCTGCGTGGTGGGACTCTGCCAGGCTTTGCTCCTCTCTGGAGACTGGTGGTGGGATGGGGGTGCACTTTCTTTCCAGAAGAGATGGCTCTGCTTCCCTGTTACACTCTGAGCTTGGAAGTCTCCAGCATAAAACTGTGTCCTGGCCTGCCTGGGTCTGACTGTGCTTTCAGCAAAAGCCTCTGCCCCCGAGGTCTTGCCCTGTGGAAACCCAAAGCTCTTTCTGTGGGAAGGTCCATAAGCCAGACAACTCCTATGAAGGTGCAGCAGTGTGAATCCCTGACAGCAAGAACCACCGAGATACATGGCCGTCTCAAAATGCAAACACTGATGAGTCTCAGGCCACACAGCTCAAAACACTCTCCAGTTGCTCCACATCTTTCCTGAAGTGGTGAGGCTTCAGGAAAACCCTCCCCTAGGGCTTTCCCACTCACAGCCACCCTGTTAGATCTGCTCCACTGTGCCAGGACCACATTTAGCCAAACTTCACCACGCACCTTTGCGGGGTCTCAGCACTGCAGCGCTGGCTCTGCTACCCATTAGACAGAGGTTCATGCCCCATCTTGGGGAAGGTGCAGCAGTACCCACAAGTCTCAGTACAGGGTTAACTCTGTGGCCAGAGACATGGTGAACTCTTAAGAAAACATTTAGCAGACCTCCCTGCATGCAGTTCAGTGCCTGCTGTCTTGCTGGTTTCCTCTAGAACGTGAGGACATCTGGCCACAACATGGTCCACAACATGGTCCCAGGTGGAGTACCATCCCTTTGACATTAGTGTATAGCCCAGAGTCCCGAAGGGTCCCAGGCTGCAAAATCAAAGGGAGAATCAGATGAGAAGCGATGTGCTTTCTGGAGCAGCAGGTCTAGTGGGTAGCTGTGTTTGTGGGCTACCTTTGGCAGGTAGGTTCTCTGGTGAAGCTGGGAAGGAAGAGGTAAGCAGAGCATGGAGGCAGCAGAAGCGGGGAGTGGGGGCAGCCTCTGGCATCCAGGTCCCTGTCCCTGCAGGGCACTTCCACTGCCATCTCCGCAGCCCAGTCCCACTTTCCTTTCCTCTCTGTGAAAGGTTTCAGGTTTCTCTCTGGGGTGACTTGAGTTTGTTGTGAACCAGAATTGAAGTGTTGAGCTGGGAAAGCTGCCGGCTTCATTGCTTCTCAGAATAGCAGCTCTTTTTTCTAAGCCTTATTTATAAACTGCTGCTGTTTGGGCTTTTTGTGACAAAGATAGTGAGTTCAGGAAATCAGCAGTGGTTTCTGTTATCTGGAGCACAACCACGCTAGAGAGGGAAGAGGGTGTCACACTCCAGGAGTCTGTTCATGGAAACTAGTATCTCATTGCTTTGCCCCTCGAGAGTCAGATATTTATAACCCCTCACATCTCCTCTTCCTGCTCCTTTCTGTCACCAGCTTCAAAACTTGTTCATACTTTTAACCCCACAGAAATAACCAGTGCAGAAGGGCCACCTCTCTCCCCTCCCTCATTTCTATGTGTAACTCGTTGCTCACACATTGCACAAACCAAACTCCACAGTTCAAGTGGTCTCCAGTGGACTTTCCCACCTAGTGGCATGCTTTGTACTGGCCTTGGGGGTACCCCATCGTCCCAGGCACCCCTCATGTTCCCCTTCCCAGGCACAGTCCAGGCCCACACCAAACACTGATGTGCCCCACACCGCTCGGGCACCGCAGATCCCAGCCAGAGCAGATGGACGCAGTGAGGGGGGGGAGGGTGGATGGATGGCCCACCGGGGACCTGTCTGCCCCAGTACGGGCAGACCCTGGGTATCACAGTGGTCAGAGCATAAGGGCATGGGCACCTCTGGTGGGTCCAGCCACATAATGCAGGTTGCAAATGTAACAGTGAGACAGCAGCAGCAGAACACATCCAGGCATTTCCCACAAGAAGAGAAAGTGCTCAGAAGCTCGAGGAGATCCCAGTAAGATCTCAGAGAAGCAGCACCCAGAAGCTGCTGTGCACACTGCAGTACAAGAAAGATATGGACTTGCTGGAGCAAGTCCAGTGCAGGGCCACAAAAATGACAAAGGGACTGGAGCATCTTTTACATGAGGAGAGCCTGAGAGAGCTGGGACCCTTCAGGTCCCAGCCATGTTCATGCCCTGCAGCATAGATCCGATGAGGACAGAGGACCTTCTGTCCCAGGGGGAGCAGCCCACGGAGGGGAAGGACAAGCTGAGTGACTTACAGGTTTGCAGCAGGCTGCCGCTGCAGATGCCACCTGCAGTTCTTTATGCTTCCAGTCCTGCTGTGACAGTGAGTGTGGGCAGCCCTTGTGAGCAGGTACAGTGTCTTGAGGCAACTGTCCTGGGGAGAGCAGCTGAGTGGGTGCTTGGTGCCAGCCCAGCCCTGAGAGACCAGCAAGTGCATTCAGCTCCCAGAAAACCTGCCTGTGCATGGGCACCCTCGCCTGCATTGTCTTCCCCCTCCCCTAGCATCACCTGACCCTGCCGTCTTGCCATGACCCCCTACATGCCCAAATCTCAGGCACCCCAAATGCTGAGTAGACCAGTCCAAAACACAGGCAATACCTGCCACGTTCCTGAGCACTGGCACCGGGTGACCCAGCCAAAAGCTTGAAAGCATTCCCCAGTGGCCATAAACTGGAGACTATGAAACACACTCTGAGATCTAGATGAAACCATGAAACACGTGCAACTCATGCTGCCTACGGTGAAGGGTGATCATTCCAGGAGTGCCTGAAAAGTTTGTCTGCCAAGAGTGTCACCTGCTCCCTGCACCTCAAGAAGGAAACTCCATTGCTCATAAAAGGAGATCTTATCTGGGAATGCTGGGGAAACCTGCGCAACTTGGATACCGCTC
>NW_009260684.1:3244455-3246929 GCF_000687185.1 Egretta garzetta
CACCTTGGATCCCGCTCTTCATGTGGGCAGATCAACAGCAGCTCTCTGCCCCAATGGGCTACCACAGAGGCCCCACATCCATGCTGGACCCTGCCAGACCTCTTGAGTCCAAACCCACCACCCTTCCACCTGACATCCTCCAGCTGAAAATGCCCAGAGGAGGTCCCAGAGCCCACCGGGGCTGTGCCACCCTGGATGCAATGTGGCTCCTGCTTGTTTCTTCTTGCCCTGGCCCCAGCAACCTGGTGCTCCTCTTTGCTCAGTGCTGGGGGAGCTCAGCTCCTGCAATCCCAGGGCAGGGCCCTTTGCACTCTTGTGGCCAAAGCACAGCTGGCAGCCGACTGCAGTGCAAGCAGGGTGCGGGCTTGAGAACTGGTCCAAACTGATCTCCAAGGTTGAGGGTACATTTCATGAGATACAGTAGGCCAAATTCATGCCACATATCCATAGAAAAGAGGAGATCTTGCTTCCTGTCCCAACTCCCTTCCTCTCTACTTATCTAGTGCCAGCTCCAGCACTTGGTGGACTGCTCTGTATGCTGCTGGAAGTCCCTAAACCGGCAAATAACTATCCCCGTGAGAAGACAATTCAGCTGCCTGCAAAAATGCAGTCATGGAGCACAATCCCATGGGTTGTTTTCTCAGGACAACACTAACACAGCTACCTCACCCCAAGAGATGGGAATGCCTTCTCAGTGCTTCTGGAAAGTGCAGCACAAACAAGCCATCATCACCTGCACAGGGACATGGGTAGAGTTATGGTAGCCCAAGTCTCACCTAAGAGCTCTACCTCTGTCCAAGGTGAGCGGTTTGTACCTCCACACAGAGCCGTCACCCAGTGTCACACTGGTGTCTCCCAGGGGTTGTCATTTTCTAAGATGAAGATTGTGATTTCATACCCTCAACTCTTCCCTAAAAACCACTTCAGGCTCTCAACTGCAGAGACCAACTCAGACCTTGCTGAGGCCAGAACTGGTGGCACTTGGGTGTTGGTGTCAGGAAATTATATCTTTGAGCAGTGCCAGCATGTGACTGATGCTGTCTTGTGTCTCCACTGGGTAGCATCAGAGAGACCCCAGTGACAGGACAACCTCAGAGACTGGCCTCAGCCATTTCTCCATTGAGATATACAGGAGCATCCCTTGAGACAGCCCTGCACAGGCCATGCTCAACCCTTTCCATAGACTCAGGAGCAGCAAGAGATGGGGCAAGTGGAGAAGGGAGGGGAAGCAGGGATGCCCTCGGTCCTCCAAGACCCGCTGCAGGCTTGCCCTCCACCAAACACCACCTTGGGCATTGCTGCAGCTCCTGGGTGAAGATGCACCCACAGCTCCCCAGGGGGATGCCAGCCCCAGGCAGATTTGCCACACAGTCTAGCTCTTATTTTCCTCTTCTTAATTCCATCTTGTGATTCCGAATCCTGCATCCTGCATCAAGTCAGGGACCTCCTTGCCCAGCTTTGGATGGATCACCAGCTGCTCCCACCTCTCCTGTACCCCACCCCGTACCCACCAGCACCAACTATCCCAGCACCACCTTCCCTCAAGCCCGGACAGGAGGAGCACAATGCAGAGTAAGGAACTAAAAATGCCTTTCAAAAGCACACAGCGTGGCCCGTGGCAAACAGGAGGACAGTTTCCCTCCCCTCCTGGCGCTCCGCTGCTTTCACCAGCTTGTCCCTTACACAACAGATGCCTTCAGCAATCGGTCTTCCCAAAAAGGGCAATTGCGTTTTAATCCTGACAATGGCAGCAGCAACACTAGCTGTTTTCCTAATATCACATGTGCCAATAGCTACCATGGATTTCAGTGGATGCTGGCCAGGAACACACATTTTCAAGTAGCACACATTTCCAAGTTACTGCCAATAAATTGATGTCACTTAAGCATCCAGATAATTTTTTCATGTAAAAAGAAAACCGTCCAAGTGAAAACTAGGCTTCCTCTGGCCACAAGCCCTGCTGCTTTGGCCAACCTCTGGGCACCTGGCACACATCCACCGCAGCAAGCCAGCAGTGCTGCTCGAGTCCACTGTCATTGACACCCTGGTGATACAACCCAATGACTGAAATCCAGGCAGGTAGCGGCGGGACAGCTGCTGGGTGAGATATGCACAGCTATGTTTCTTTCACCACAAATGCCAACAGATGTTTTCTTCTTTATTTCTGAGATCAAATGGAGGTACCACTCCTGTGAGCCTTTGCCACAATAAAAAGGAGAATGAATGATGCAAGGAAAATAATTTATTTATTTACTTAAAATAAAACAAACATTTTCATTCAGAAGTTTTTCCATTAATTAAAAAACACTTATCAGTGAAATCTCTGGTTTAGCTAGCAGGTTTTTCTGCTGAAGCTTGGCCTGAGTAGAAACATCCTGCCCAGCTCCAGGAAGAAGTTGTTGCAGACCAAGGGAACAGCAATGGCCACCCCAGGTATCTTCTCCCCAGAAGTGTCCACAGCCTCTGGAGGTGGC
>NW_009260684.1:3247014-3256467 GCF_000687185.1 Egretta garzetta
CAGCTGCCTCCTGTCCCACCCCAACCCAGTGACAACTCCGAGGCCACCATCAGCCTGCAACCCGAGCAGGAGAGGGCCAGCTGGAGGATGAAGCCCAGGGGCTTTTCTCCAAAGCCTGGTGAACCCCCACTGCCTGCTGCAAGCTCAGCCCACAGCTGCTGTGCACAGCCCTCTGCAAGCACAGCTGCAGCCACACGTTACAGAGCCTGAAAGTCCGCTCCAACAGCAAAGGCTGTGATGCTCTGCCCTGGGTTTGGAGGAGGATGGTGGGAAGGTAGGTCCCCAGGCAGTACCAGGGACTGTTCCCAGTGGCATGGACGGGATAGAGCAGCTCAGGCTGGAGGCTGCCACCGGACCGGTGCAACTGCCCATGGTCACAGCAGAGCTGAAATCCAGCCACCCAAACAGGCACACCACACAGGACACCCTCAACGCTCCAATGCCCTGTGTTGCCAATTAGCTCACAACAACACCATTTGTTTTCAGGAATACTGAGCTGATGACTAACAAAAATAGGAACCTGACAAACAGGTCCCGGTGACCTGGATCCCAGGCAGCTCTCCCAGGACAAAACTTTCAGTCGCCCTGAGTCACGCACCGCATTCCTCCCCTGGCCACACAAACCGGAGCTGCTGGGCACCCAGCCCACCCACAAGCTCGCATCTTCCCAGGGCTTCAACATAGTCCCTGCTCAGCACTTGGACTGGTTAGCAAGTGGAAAAGCACTTGGGCATCCTAATGCAGTCAGGGGAGTGAGAGGGGCAGGAGTGAGGTTGGAGAAGTGTTGCCATAGCCATGAGGGTCTGGAAATACCAGGAAGAGCATTGTTGCTACATCGACCCAGGGAAAACAACCACTGCCATTTGAAAAGGAGGTTGCATAACATGAAGGAAAGAGAAGGCAGATAAACAGCAACAGCTATTTCTGATGATAATGCAAGAAACACCACATTACAGCCCCTTCCCTCCCCTCCCCGAAGACTCGCCACCACGGCCCTGACTACCCCACACCTCCAAATGCAAGACAGTTGCATGAGGCAACTTCAGCAGACCAGAGAAACCGCCACCAGCTAATCTCTCTGAAGAGAGCAGCAACACAGGCGCCAAGAGATAAAAAGCAATAACTTAAAACCTCTCTGACTCCACGGCCCAGAGGACACTGTGCCTTGCAGAAACCAAGGGGACACAGTCACTCAGGTGGGACAGCCCCACTGCTGTCCGTCCCCACTGATCCCACCGCCATTCTGGGAAGAACTGGCAGGGGGACAGGGCATCACATGGGGATCCAAGGCGAGGCAGCCTTGACCCATGACACCTGACTCAGTAGGCTCATCACCAGAAAAAACACAGCGCTGCTCTGCCATCTCTGCTTCAAATCCAGCCTGAGGGAAATCACAGTGACCAAGACATCCAGAGAGGCCACACGGGCAGAAACATATGCCCAGGCTGCAATGCAAGCCAGGCCTTGGGCAAAGCAGCTTCTCGACCTGAAGCAGACCTATGAGTTGCTGGCATGAGAGGGGATTACGCCTTGGCTTGTCTTTAGCAGGGAAAAGGACATGCTGGGGTCCCTGGGCAGGATGGTCATGGGACTGAGGGGACCGTGCAAGAGCAGAGCTCCATGATACCACATGTGGACCATCTGTTTGACACTGGAGCTGGCTCCATGTGCTGGCTTGCAGACCACAGACACCAGCTCATATGGAAACATGGAAAACTCCAAGGTGGAAAGGAAGGATAGAAATGGGAAACACCACCAGAGTGCTAGCAAGGCCTGCAAGGCGGGTGGCCCAGCTGGTGGCTAGCAGAAAGACAGAGTCAGTGCCTCAGCTTCCTTGGCCATGGCAAGCCACAGGGCTGTGCTGGGGAGGGGTGACAGCACCAGCAAAAGGTGAGCGATGACATGTGAAGCCGAGGCAGGAGATGGTGATGCATGCGGCCCCGCACCACGTCAGAGGCTGTGCCGGCAAACCAGTCTAGCAGGCTGCCTGCTCCTGCCATGCCAGCAGCAGCACCCAGCGCCCTTTGGGCCAGGCTCAGGCTGCACATCCATGGCTTGGTAGTGCTCAGGCTGCCAGCTCTCCAAAGCAGCACTGATTTTCTGTTGTCAGACCCCACACAGCAGGTCCACAAGGGCTCCGGGGTGCTATGTGGGGTCTCTGGTCAGAGTGGGGAGAGGCAGCTGGGTGGGCTGGGAGTCAGGTACCACCCTAGCTGTATGGAGGTTGGCTCTGCCTCAGGACTAGAAGTCTCTTGGCCCTTCAAGAGACTTGTTGGCCAAGCAGCCAACACCTGCTCTGGTACAGTTTGAACCCAAACTGGCTGCATCAGCATGAGTGCAGCAGAGCAAGGTGAAGCTGGAGGGCAAAGAGCTGGGATGCTGAGCAGGACCTTGCTGAGTCCTGCACTGACTCTGCAGGCATCAGCGGGGAGGGGACAGACCCTGCTGCCCCCTCCTGCTCCCTGCCAGCACCCCAACCCCCAAGGGCATCCAGGGCGGCACATGGCTGCACCCAGCTAGCCTCCCTGCCACCTTCCCCTGGACGAGGACAAGGCGCTGGCACAGAGCAGGGAGCAGAGCAGGAAGCAGCCAGCACAAGGGGTACACAGCGGGCCTGGAGGAAAGCAAACAAGAGAAAGCAATTGAGGAAGCTCATGTCTCATTCATGTATGTCTCAGCCAAAGTCCAAAGCAGGAGGCGCTTGCAAAGGACACTAGAAAAATTCCAGTGATGTTATCTGCCCCCACAGTACAAGATTAGCCCAGAGGAAAAAAAAAAAAGAGAAGTTGTTTACAAACTGGGCAAGCCAGCTCAGTGGTTGGAGCATGCCAGTGCTGGGGTCAGCTGCTGGCCTGGCTACGTCTGCCACTTCGGAATAAGCACCAAACCCCTCCATGCCTGCTCTGGTCTCGATCACCTTTGCACCCTTTAGTGGCTCTGGCAGGTGAGACGCTGCTGAAGGGTGTGTGGTTCCACATCACCGCCAGTGCAGGCAGGAAGCTGTACATCTGGAGTACATGTGTCGGGAGCTTGCACGCGAGCCACCTGCACGCCTGGCAGGCTCCTGCAGAGCTGAGCGGAGGCACAGCCTTCTGCTCCTTGGCATCTTTGCTCCTGAATCCCAGCAGAGTTAATGGAGAACCCAGTCGCCCTGGAGCTGGCCACCAGCTGCAGCCCAGTCACGCTTGCTCTCAGCATTAATGGTCCCTGCATCCAGCGGGGCTGGCAGGGAGCAATCTGCCTTTCACCCCCCTCCTTTGGTCCAGTTGCACTGCCTGTCTCTGCCTAACACCTCCTGCCTTTCATTAAGTTTTTCCATCTAAATGCAGATGAGGATAACATAGCACCTGGATTCAGCTCTCCTGCAGGACCCTTTTACCACACAGAAGTTGCAGACAGGGAATTTTGGGTTGCTGTTCAGTGCTTGATTATGTTGCAGCTGCACGGCTGCCCAGCTGCCAGGCCAGGCAGCACCATTACTGCCCCATGCCCTGAAGAGGAGCTGCACTGTGCCCCTTTTGGGCTTTTTGCTTTTCCTCCATATTCTTTGTCTGGTTTTTGGTTGTTTTTTTTTTTTTTCATGAAAAAACTTTTCTGCTGGACACCCGTGGCTGCTCTCGGTGAAACCCACACTCACCTCATGTCTCTCCTGTGCATCTATCTAGGAGGCGTTTACCCAAGGAAGCTCCGTGCTGGCACGAGCCTGTTTCTGTCCCATATGCACTCATGCATCTACACTACAGAGGGAAGGCACAATGCGCCAGGCAAAGTCCTCCCTTGTAGACCACGTGTGGGGTGACAACTCCACAGACCCATCGCCAAGCAGGTAGTGCCTGTGGCACCTTCCCAGGAGAGGCTGATGTGTCCTGCTGCAAAGCCCCAGGGGAACTTGGATCCACCACGCCTCCTTGCTGGGCTATGGTGGGACTCATGGCCTGATGGCACCACAGATTCCCCATGTCTTGCCCAGGGAATGGTGCTTGTCCTCACCTGTCCGCATCAGACCCATCTGGAGAGAAGAAATAGGTTTGGTAACAGGCATTTGAAATCATTTGCTGTAGCCCAGTACCCCTTCAGTCCTCTTTGTCAGAAACTCCTGTAAGACAGAGTTACACTCTGTGTCAAGAAGCTTAATATTTAATTTAACATCTAAATCTTGGCTTGTTAACATACTCATTTAAAGACAAACTGGAGAAACTCCATTGGAATTTGCTCCTGGTTCAGTGTTTATAGCACCATGGCCTCTTCTGGACTTCTCAGCTTCAGAGTTGATGTTTGCAAACCTCTGCGATCATCCTTAAACAAACAAAAAATGACAGTGCGTTGCATCCCTTTCTCATCTCCTCAATAAATAAATCTCCTAGAAAAGTGTTACATGTGCAGCAGAGATTCACAAGGACCCTTTCAAGATGTGATATAGAGAACTCCAGCGCTGACAGTGAATATTTGATTAAATTGTATATCCCCACATAGTCAATCATTAGGTAGAAAACCTTTCAACTCCTTGACGGTGCAGGGAGAGGCAGTGCATGTGCATCCCCAGACAGGCCTCGAAGGAATCAGACCGTGGCCACCCTTCCGCCAGAAAGGGAAAAGCAGCTGGAAAACCCTGCCACTGCAGGGTGGGCAACATGGGGTCCAGCCATTTTGAGCCCAGCAGGTTTGTGCAGCTACCCCGTGCATGGTTCATGGCTGCTCTGCCTCTCCAGGAGCCTGCACCACCAGTGAGGAGGTGGCCATGGCTTGGTGAACTGCTCTAGCAGCTGCACCCATCCCCACTGCCATCTCCCTCAGGGTCTCCTCCTGCCCTTCCTTCTCCAAGTACCCAAAATGTAGGTGCCATCTTTGCACAATGCGGAGCAGATTAAGTGAGGACAGAAGGTTTATGGAGAAAAAGGCAGGTGGGAGCTCATTGCTGCCACATGTTATGACTGCCTTGATGTTTAATAACTGATCCTCCTGTACGCTGTCTGTCCTTGACATTTTCCACCCTTCATGGAACAAAATGTGTGCTTTAGTGATTCAGATCTGGACTCTCCAACCCAAGATCTTCCCAAATGGCACAGTCAACCAGTGCCTGTGCCCGAGGGAGATGCTGCAAGCCAACAGCATGCGAGAGGAGCAGCTCACCTGATGCCTGGCATCTTCTGGAGAAACAGCACTTCAGGAATCCTTTGATACAGCTGAGAGCTCCAAGGAATTTAAGCTGATGTGGAGGTGATTTATGCACACTGCTGTCCTGCGCCTGCCCGCAGCTGGACACAGATACAGCATTAGGCAGTTGGACCTGACGGATCTCAGTTTAGGTCACAGATTTTCAGCCTTCCACTGTGCATTTCTATGCTCCGTATTTGTCCTTCAGGGAGTGGGGGACTGTAAAGGTGCTTCTTCCGGATGTTTGTCCCTCAAAGGCAAGCTTCTCCCTTAACAGAAGATATTTCAAATTGGTTTAGCTTCTATCTGCACACCCCAATTGCTTTGAAACTTGCAGGAGCTCTGCAGGGCCAAGCATGGACTTAGATGGGCATCCAGGAGTCTTTGAATCATGGGGTTCCTCAGATCCTTACATCTACACCCAAACACATAGCTCACATTGCTAGTCAAATTGTTCTGCAATCGCCATGCAAAGGTAAATCACACCCCACAGCAGTGGGTGGGTTGTAAACTGAAATGCATAGTGAGAATCTCTTCGTCAGAGGAAATTCCCCAAAAATCCTCCACCCACTCTCCATTCATCAATACATCTTACATCCTACAAAGCTCTTCATAAAAGTGTTTTTTTTTTCTTTCCTCACTCCCAAAACTGAGGCTCTCAGCAAAAAGGAGGGCTTGGACTGTAGATAAGCAATTGGAATTAGCAAGAAACAGTTCTGACATGTGCAAAACATTGTGAGAAAAAAGTGTTCGCATCTCTGCTCACAAAAGGCTCTCGCCCATGCCACCTCTCACCCCTTGGGAGCTTTGGGGACGATTTTACCACTGGAGCTGTGCAGTTGATGCATGATGATCAGGGATCAAATATGGAAGAAAAATCTTAGGTAAACAAAATCATAGGTAAGGCAGACTTGCTGTACACCATGCTGCAAGCACCCTCCTGGGATCAAAAAGAGAAGGTCTGCAAAGCGCTGGTGATCAGATCTCTGAGCTGATGCCCACCCACACAGATACCTTGATCTGGGACACAGGTACACAGGTGATGTTTCCAGATCCCAAATCATGCAGAGCCAAACTTGTGCCACTGGAGCAACAATCTGATTAATTCCCAGCCTGGGTAATCCACCCTTGATAACACAGGGCTGATGACACCAGAACAGCCAGACTGGGGAAGTCCCATGTCAGGAAGCTGCAAATGACACACTGCTGGAGGTGGCTTACGTGGTGACTTAAGTCAGGGCTGACCAAGTGACAGCCTTAGGGCTGGATCCGATACACAGGCCATTTATCTGCTTCCCAGAAAGGCCAGTCCATCTACGGGGTGATGAGAGATGGCGGTATGCAGGGAGATACAGGAGAGCCTGCAAACCTGGGGTTAGACCAAGTCATACACAGTACCTTGTAAATACAGCTGCAGTAGCTTGGGTCCTTGAGACCTCAGAATGACAATGAACCACTGCTTTTTCTGGGCCAAAAAGACCGGTGAGAGAGATGCTACCAGAACTAGTCAGCCCTTTCCCAGCTCTGCTCCCCAGCTGTTGGATGGGCAGCATGAAACGCAGCAGACAAGTCTGCGCTGGCCCCCGTAAAACAAAACATTACCTGTTCAAGAACGGGAAGTCTTCAAGACACAAGAGCACAGGATGATGGCACACAACATGGCAAACATGGAGGGTCCAGACACCTCTTGCCACCACAATGTCTCCCATACCCTTCCTTTTCTGAAGTCGCTGCTTCCTCTCAAAACATGCCAGGTTATGCTGATGAAACATCTAGGGGACATGGTAACAAGCTAGACCAGAGAGCTGATCCCAGTCAGCATAGCTCCATTTCTCGTCTAATTATTTTCAAACCGGGTGATTTGCTGATCTGGCTTACCCTTCCCAAAGGAGAAGGGACATAAGTCAGTGTAGAGATGGGGGGGAGTTTCACACTTGTGTTCAGCAAGGGTGCTCTCTCATCTGTCATTCTGTTCCCAAAATGGTGGGCTATTTACCACCCCTGGTACCTTCTGTAATGCAAATGGCTGTGGGGAGCCCCTTCCTGCCTGTTGCTCCTATCCAAGAACTCCTGCCCCTTGCACACTTCTCCTCTGAGAGAGGCTTTTATGGCTGGATGCATCCGCAGAGACCAGGGCAGATAATCCCCTTGTATTTGTTCCTCACCTGGGTGTACTCTCAGGCAGGCAGGTATATGTATGTGAGTCTGTGTTTATTATCACTAAAAAATGCATTTGTCAAAATATCCAGAGTTAAAAAACAATCATTACATAATTATATTAAACAATTACCCAACTGATTCATCAGATAAAGTCTCACCAACAACACCTGAAACCCATCCCAGCCACTTAACAAGGTGGCACAAACAAAAGCAACTCCCAGAATGTCCTGGAGGTTAATGGCCTTGTGCTCTGTCCAGGGAAGAGAAGATGCTTTCCATTCCTGGCTGCTCACATCTGGAAGCTGAGGGCTTCTGGGCATTATCTGCTCCGAGCTGCTGGTTTTTAAGGTGTTTTGATACAGTGATATGTCATGTAAGTAACTCTTCGGGTTAGTACTGTATGGTCAGGCACTCACCCAAAATGCCTGTGCTGCCTGACTTCAATCCCTTCACGACAGTGTATACGTAGACCTCATTTCTCAAGTAATACAGTTAGCAACGAACAATGTATTTGGCAACCTTTGGAGCACTTTGTAGGCACTTCCTTCTTTTCCTGCTCCAAGTGTCCAGAAAACATCTGTCTGTTATTACCAGAGCCGTGACCTGAGACACCGTAGTTAAAGGCTGCACGGGAGAGCACACAAAGACAGAATGAGGTTGGGGAAGCAAGTTTAATTTTGCCATCACCTGCCTTCCAAGTGGGTAACCATGCAACACTAATATCTAAAAAAGTAGCCTCTGAGATCCTTCAAAACAAAAAAAAGGGGGGCAAAAATCACCACTGCGCTTTCACACACTACTGGAAAGCACCGTGTCCTACAGAGAGCACCAGTGCTACTGTAGTCTAGGCCCACAGTCCATGGTAAAATAATGTGGCTAGCATGGCTCAGTGGGTGAGCCTGTGGGTTGCACTGGGACCCTGCAAGCCAAAACTGCACTCAGAGGCAAAAGACACAGCCGCAGAGTTACACCAGTAAATCTGTGCTTGTAACATTCAACAGCTGTGTTTAGTCAACATCAGTGCATCCTTGCCAGGAAGGCACCACTGGCAGAGTAACCAACCACCTAGTTGATGCCACTAACTAACCTGAGTCACCTTGGCCAGTAAGGTCTCGCTACGTGGTAGCATCCCATTGCTGACCCTGCAACCAGAACTGCCGTCAAGCAAGAACCCTCCTCATGACGGCCAGCAGCCTGCTGCACCAGGGCATGTGCTGGCAGGGGCCAGCGTGCAGAGGCCCTGGAAGTGCTTGACAAAGGTCTGCACGCATGTCCTCCAGTCTGAACAGCACGACCTCCACAGTGGGTACCTGTGACCCAGCCAGCTGTGTGATCAGGTAGGAAGGCTTGGTCAGAGTGACACTGGGGGAGAGGAAGGCACTGGAGGTGTGGCTCTTTCCAGAGAGCTAATCTTATGCCGTTTGAAATATCAGAGGCAGACAGGGTCCCTGCTCAGGAAGCAGAGCGAATACAATACAAGCAAATACAGTTCAAAATTAGCACTTCACATGAACGCACCACCATTCCCAGCATGCATGGGCTGGGAGCAGAAATGACCTGAGGTTTCCCAGTCACCCCAGGCCCAATCCTTAACCCAAGGCACACAAGTGGGGTATTGGACAGGGATGACCCAAGTTTTCTGCAGCCAAGTATTCCTGGAGGAACTGCGGTGCCCATATCACACTGAGGAATCCCCAGCCCAGCACACTGGGGACACTGTTCTTTGTTCCCAACCACCTCCATGCCCCTCACTCTTGTTGATGCCAACATGGAAAAACAGGACGCTGTGTGCACTGTCTGTAGGGATGGTAATACCAGTCATCCTGTTCAGGAGCAGAGTACATGCTGGGGGGCTCCTGGCCGCCAGCAGGGTACCGGCAGGAAACCGGGAGCACTAGGCTGGGAGCCCTGGATGCCATCCACTCCTTTCCACCCCAGCCTGCCCAACATGTCTGCACCTGGGATCCAAGGGGAGAGCGCCCGATCCCAAAGCCCCGACAGTGGGGATTTAGCAACATCAGCGCCCTACGTGCTGGAGGCAGCCAGTCCCCCTCAAGCTGCGCCGTGACATGACAAGGGGCGCGTCGCGACCAGGGGGCGTGTTGCGAGCGCGGCTCGGAGAGCCCCACCAGCAGCCAT
>NW_009260684.1:3256720-3260012 GCF_000687185.1 Egretta garzetta
CCCGGGGCGAAGGTGGGGGGTGCTCCGGGATCCTCCGTCGGAGCCAGCTCAGACGGGAGCGGGAAGCGGTGCTGTACCCGGGATCCTTGCCCTGAGCCGTGTGTCGCCTTGCAGGGGCCTGGAGCCATGGCAGAGCACATGATGATGTCCATGAGCCACGGTGGCACCGGGCTGCAGAGCTACCGCATGGGGGTGAGTGGGCTGCAGGGCCCCCCGCAGCACGGGCAGCATGTGCTGAGGACACTGCCTGCCGCCAGTCAGATGATGCCCTACGGAGGGGCTGGCATGGATGGTGCGATGAGACCGAGACCCAACCTCAGCGGACAGATGGGCCACCACCAGATACAGAATGCGATGATGTTCAATGGCCCAAGTCAGCAGCAGCAGTACATGGGGCCAGTGGGCACCCAGCAGCTAATGGCTAGCATGCACCTACAAAAACTCAACACCCAGTACCAGGGTCACCCGCTGGGTATGAGCAATGGGCCCATGGGAGCTGGTGCCCAGCAGTACAGAGTGGGGCCAAGCCAGCACTCCAGCATGCAGCACATGCCCTCACCAGCGCTGACCTTGAATGTTATGGACACTGATCTCATAGATGAGGAGGTCTTGACATCCCTTGTCCTGGAACTAGGGTTGGACCGGATTCAGGAGCTGCCAGAGCTATTCTTGGGACAGAACGAGTTCGACTTCATTTCAGACTTTGTTAGCAAACAGCAACCCAGTGCCATCAGCTGCTGAGGGGCTTTGAGCTCCTCCTTGTGTCTTGGTGGTGTTGAGTGTGTTTCTAACTTACTTCTCCACCTGCCATCCTCCTCCCTTCCCCTGCCTTGCCTTGGTCTGGATTCCTTACCTCCCCAAAGAGACAATCATCGGACACTGGCTTGCAATGGATTGCGTTTCTCTTCTGCGTGGTTTTTCATTTGGGAGTCCCTGGGGAGCGGGTGTGTACCCCAAACAGAGAGCAGATCAAGAGCTCTTGCTGTAGAGCTGCCTCTAAATGGCATTAACAGCATTTCTGGCTTAAGTAGAAATAATGGACTTACGACTTTCCACAACCAGGCTTTGAGTGCAGGAAATGATGGGCAGCTGGCAGCCCTGCTGGTAACTGGATTTGCTCAAGGATTCTCTGCTGCCAGTGAAGTTAAAGGATTCCCCGAGAGAAGATTGTGTCTCTGGTGCATGGTTTGAAACAGTTTCCCTTTGCAAACATGGGTGGGGTTAGATATTTGTTGGGACTTTTACTGTGACAGTAAATAGGTCTTCAGTCTTGTCTGTTCAGCTTGGAAAGAGGGCACTTCCCCTTCAGCAGGCTTTTTTTTAACTGGCTGAGCAAAATAAAGTATGCCTTGGGGAAGGGTGTGCATATGTGCCTAAATGTTCATCTCTGTGGAACTTCAGATCTCCAACCTGTACAGCTAATCAACTGTAAAATTTACAAAGTGTTCAAGGTTGATTCAGGCATAAGGCTTAAAGCTGCAGTCTAACTCCACTTTTTTCCACCTCTGAAACCAAATAAAGACCATGTAACTGTATATTCCAGATCTAGTCTTATTTATTTTCCTATGATTATTTATTTGCAAGGGCTCCTTTTGTTATTTGGCTTCTGCACTGCTGGGAAGGATGTATGGAGAGTACTGCAGCTTTAAGATACTAGCTTCAGGAAAAAAAAAAAACCTGGGATAGTTTTCAAGCTGCTCTGCGTGCAGTCACTTCAGCCCGAGAGCTTGATGCTGAATGCATAAGGGCTGTAAATCCAACACCTTTCTGAATGCGATAAAGGGGACTCGATTTCCAATTCCCTTACTCAGAAAAGGTTAAATGTAAAAGCCGGTGGGGTTTTGTTTCCTCTGCGGGGTCCTGTTTCCAGGCGCTGTGGAAGGCTCTTGTGAACTCCTGGTTGCTGCTGCCCCCTGCTGCTGACAGTTCCTGGCAGCTGTCGCTCAACAACCAAGTGCGAATGTACAGATCAATTTGCAAATAAAAGCTGAACTATCTCCCGTGCCCATTTGTTTAGTGCTTGTCTCTGGCAGGGGTGCAGAGCGGTGCTGAGCACGGGGGAGAGGTGCTTTGTTGGCTCCTGTCAGTGGGCTGTGGACCCAGCCACTACTGGGCCTGACCCGACACCCAGCTTGTAAGGATTGTGTTTCTAGTTTAATGCTTGGACTAAGTCAATCTTCAGCTTGTGGCTGGGAGGATGAGATGCTCCTTCTCTGTACTGAGGGCAAATTCCTAAAGTGGATGATGCTGCCCTGCTGCAGAGGGGCTGCTGTTGCTTGCAGCCCTGCTGCTGGCTGACCCACGGCGCTCGGACAAGCAGGTGGTGACTCCTCACACTTCTTTCAGGCCAAGTGCAGCTCTGACAGCTGGGTTGCAGCTCTGCTGGGAGCTCTCTGCTGCAATGTTCTATACCACAAAGGCCTTTGGTCCCTTACTCTTCTAGAGCGTAGCTTTTTCTTTTAAAGGGTTCCCAGTGAGTCCTTTAGCAGAGTTAAGGAATATTCCCATGTGTCCCCTTCCTGCCCTGTAGCAATGGGGCTGTAGATACTGGTATTGGAGTGGCTGGATCACTTTGACCACATTTTCGATTGCCTGTCAGTGTGTCCCCCCTTGCACAACTCAAAGAGCAATTGTTAAAGTCCTGTCCTGTCTGTTTGGTGGTTATGCCTGTGCAATCTGGAGAGCTGGTCAAAAAGTAAATGGCAAGGCTTGTGTTGCAGGTGGGAGAGCCCTGCCTGGGCTGTCAGCTCTATGGTGATGGGCTGTTTGAGACACGGGAGAGCTTTGCTTTCTCTTTGCATCTGCAGAATAGCAGATGGCTTGGTCAGCAGGCTGTAGGTAAGTAGCGAGGAGTTGGCAGCTGAGTTTATTCCGCTGAGTAAAAGTAGCTGAACCCCAAAATAAACATGCATGTTCTGGGCTGTTGGTTATGGTTGGGGGGTGCAGGATGTGTGACACCATTGTGGCCTACAGGGCCCCGGCTACAAGTGGGGTACTATGTTCAGCCACAGATGCATGATTGTCAACTTTAGCAATTTCTGCAGAGGTTTCTCAGGAACACGTTTCTCTGTAAGAAGCACTTGGCATTTGATGCAAACCAGACAGAGGAACATGTCTGTACGCCCTCTTGGAGGGCTGTGCAGTGCACTGGGAAAGGGGCTGTTGATTTAGGTCAGAACAGGGGAGCTGATGTTGCCAGAGATGTGGAGTGACTGGGGGATCCCAGTCAGGATTTTCTTGAGAGTCTGTCCTAGCAGGCTCAATTGAGATTATTTCAATGTCAGCTTTCTTA